>NC_083637.1:10830775-11147441 GCF_963576545.1 Limanda limanda
CTGTGTAATAATAAATCTGTGGGAAAGTGTGTCAATAACTTATCACAGATCATTCTCTCATGTCACATCTGCTCCCTCTGAAGACACTGTTCTTACAAGTGATCAGTATTGTGCATTGTTTTCCAAGTTTTCCTCTACAATCCTCCATATGTTTGTACATATTTAACCTCTTTTTGAAGGTTGTAGTGTTCTTGTCCAAGAAGACAGTCGGAGTATCTTCTTTAAATTGTCTCTCACATATGCAATGTGTAATGGTTCTCTCCGATCTCCAAATGTCTTGAAGCTGGAGCTGAGGCATGAAAAGTGTCAGCCCGGCCTCTGCTGATTAGGATTAAGGCGAGCTGAAACTGAGTCTGTGGAACAGGTGACTTCTGCCTCAGGTATTTTAAAATGCTGCTTCCTTTTGTGCAAACCACAGGGTCAAGGTCACATATTCTCATTCTGTCCTGGTGGTTTCTTTTTGGAACTGTGTGACCCTGATGAACCATGACGTCCATCCAGTCCCAGTGTTTACGATGAAGATGAAGAGGAGGAGAAGGCTTTCAGGAGCAGGTCAGCAGCCAGGCCTGGAGAGATGGCTCCTCTGGTGACCTCCGCCTCCAGGTGGGGCAGAGCCTCTCCGACACTGGGGTGATTTCGGAAATGGCTGAGGACGTTCTCCTGGATCAGACTCCACATCCAGACCTTCTGCTGGGCCTTCCTCCGGCCCTGCAGCTCACCGCCGGCTAACATGGCGTCTCTGTACGACTCGATCGTGGCCCACAGCTCCGGGATGCCCTCACCGGTGTAAGAGGAGGCGCGCACCACCTGAGGGGGGGTGGGGGGAGGAAGGGTGTTGGATGCATGTGTGAATTTAAATCGTTTTCTTTTCCAACAACCAGGCTGTAATTCTGACTCGACTGCTCAGCCTGAGGAAGTCGCCAAAGACACAACTTTCTATCCGTCTTGGATTTTCAGCAACATGTCGCATAGAAACACAACAGTAAAAAACAACTTACACAAGAAATACTATGCAAAAAAATTGTTAACTTCTAATGTTATAATAAAAAAAGCTAACACAGAAGTGATTGTGCCTCAAGGATTTACTAAGCGTCTTCTATAAAATGACCCTGGTGATAGAGAATATAAACAAAATGAGCCTGGAGGAGGAAAATCCAGACTTCAGTGTTAACGTCAGACAAACCTCACAGATTCTCTTCAGACTGTTTAAGTGTAATGACATTAGATGAATCATCAGGAGATAATTTGACATCAACTGGCAATTTGAAGAGCTGAAAGTGACAGGCTGGTACATATCAGAGGCCTGTGATCAACAGCCAATTAGGAGTCTTCTAATTACATCATCAAGTTAATCATTTTACAAGAACTGGATCGGAGTCTGAAGGAAGAACAGGAAATCAAATGTGAGACCAACAAAATGTTATGTTCAACCATTTATCTTCTGTAATGGGAATTAGAGAATTAAACCTACTGTTGTCCAGTCATGTTCATAGTTCTGGTTTTATTCGTTGTGGATTGAAGATGTGTGTTGTGAGATTTCTGCTTCAACCCAGAACAGAGGAAGCGAATGGAATTTTTTTTGTGGTGCATTATCATTTTATGGTTTTACAGAAACAATGTCCCTGCTTTTCATAGATATAGTCCCCATAAAAACTGCTGATGTAAAAATATGTTCTGATAGAAAAGAATAGTAAAAAATTTATGTTTTTGGCAATATGGAACAATAGCCTAGTACTACACTTTCATAACATTGGGGGACTTCTAAGACAGAGGTCAAGCTCTAAAAGCATCGACTCTGACACTTTGCTAAACTCCCTACAGGCTCAAAACCAGTCGTCTCTACAGTAAAACCAGTGTAAAGTCAATTAATACAACACTTTATAAAGTCAGAGCTAAAAGTGTGTTCGAGTTACAGAGAAGACGACAAGAATAAAGGAGCAAATATTGTTGAGGAACAAGAAAAAGATTTGAATCGTGTAAAATGTAAGTCACAGAAAACATGTTTCTTCCCCAGGTTTCAGACATTTTATGAATCTTATAATGAATTTAATGAATCAATCAATTTAGACTGTATTAAAAAAGTTAGCGATAATATGAAATATTAGTTTCAGCCCTTACTGTTAGTCGTTTTGATAGATATGATCAAACATGTTTTCATGCGGAGTGCGTGGACAGCAAAATAAGAACTGCTGAAGGTGAACCAACAAAGAGACTAAATCAAGGGCTTCTCAGCTTGTATATGAACGTGCAGGTTTAAAATGAGCTAGAGTCATGACACAGCAGCCGAGTATTCAGAGCAGCGGGAGTCAGGGGTGGGGGTGAGGGGGGGTGTGGGTGAGGGAGGGTGTGGGGGTGAGGAGTGAACAGCCTGCTCAGGGGGCAGATGCTGCATCGGGCTGGGAAAACAATAGGACGAGGGTGGGCAGGTGAACTTAGACACGCAGGGAGGAGAGACAGTGCAGCCATGATGCTATGACATCATGACCATCATCATCACCCCCCCCCCCCCCCCCCCCCACCCTCTCTCGGGTCAGCTGACCTCTCAGTGGGACGGCGTGTTGGGTTCACACGGCAGCTGTGGCTGCACAGTGGGTTCAGTGTTGAACACTTGCCAGTTATCTCTTTTTTTCTCTTTAGGACTTATCATTCTGCTGTCGGCTTCCTCCCTCACTACACTGTCAGTTACAGACACACACACAGACACACACACAGACACACACACAGACACACACACACACACACACATAGACATAGACACACACACAGCCATTCTCTTGCACACTAACCTTTGGGTTCCAGGATCTGCTCTGCCTCCTGAGCAGCTTGAGAGCGCTGGTGTATTCGGTCTGGATCCTCCTGGCCGGCACCACCAGGTCTCCATCCGACTTCGTCACCACCACCAGGTCGGCCCTCTCGATGATGCCCCTCTTGATGCCCTGGAAAAGAGATTTGACCTTAACGAGGGCAGTAATGAACTTAACAACAGAAAACATCAACGCAAAAAAACATTTTCAGGCATTAAACCCAGAAAATAGCAGAAGAAACACATAATGTCTGGAGCCTCTTACTCTGATTTGCATTATCACATGCAGACCCTCTAATTTTCAGGAGATTATCCTGAGTCTATCCATGTCTGAAAGCATCTTTAATAAATAATAAATCTGATGTCGGGATGCTTCACCCACGGAGGGACCTCTACACAACGTAATGGATGGAGTCCTGTTTGTTTGTTTGTGTTATTGCTGCGAGGTTAGTAGAAGAAGCCAATAAGAAGTCATTGTGTTTCTCTCTGTTCATCCCTCACTGATGTTTCCACTTGTTTAGCTCAGGTTTCTGTATCAAGCTTTAGAGTTTAGACTAGAGGAGATGTCACACTGTACCTCAACACAAGTGAACGTCAGAGTCACATAGTTTAAATCTTCTGCAGGATATGTGAAATATTCTCCTTACCATTCGCATAACATTGTTTTTAGATTCATGTTTAGATATAATTACGCTAATTAAAACAAATGCCACTCGAGGAGCTTAATGACCATAATCACCATAATATTAATCCTAATGGCTGAGGCTAATTGAGCAATTCATTTATCTAATTAATAAATTGATTAGCATATAGTTGTCGTCAACATGCTTATCTTTACATTAAACATGGAAACAGTGACCAGTTTGTCCTTAATAACTTAAATTTGAAAATGTATCAATGTAGCACGGTGATTAAATATGTAGATTAGATCATCTATTTACATTAATATTCACACAATTAATCTTGTACTTATAATCAATCATATTTATCATTAATTTCGGTGAATCTGTGGTATAAGAATGAAGAGATAATCTATTACTCTAATGCTAAAGTCACATGATCGATGCCTTAACATACTGCAGACAATTAATAACACGGAACAACCTTTAGTAAGACTGTGACAAATTATGTTGCTTGTAAAACTTGGAAAACATTGAACATCATTCAACCAAAACCACAGAAAACATCTTTTGCTTCATGATCGGCTACAGACAATGAACTCGCTGCTGTGGATGTTGTTCACTCACCTGGAGTTCGTCGCCCCCTGCTGGTGGAATCAGCAGCACAAACATGTCGACCATGTCGGCCACCGCAAACTCCGACTGGCCCACACCTTGAAACACAGACAAGGAATTCCAACTGTCAGAGCAGATCAGCATCACAACAAACGTAAAACTGATCGACAGAAAAAAAAACCACACAAGATAACGGATCAACGACTGCACAGCAGGGTGTTGTTTCAAAACCCAGGTCTGGTTTTCCACACTCCACCGTGTGTGAACAAGAGAAAAGTCAAACGAGATCAGCATTAAGTTTTAACTTCTTGTTAGAACTTATTCAGAAAAGCTGATGAATAATCATGAGCTCTTTACAGTCTTCACAGTGAATAACTTCTTGGCTCTTGGGGACACAACAAAGGTGTCTGATGACGAGGAGCCGGTGTCAGACCTCAACACTGAGTAACCATCAAACTGTCTCTGTGTCACCGAGATGTTCAAAAGAAATTTAGAACTGAGGGATGCAACAAATCCCAGACATACATTAAATACTTAACTTCACTCATATTTCCTGATTCCAAAACTTCTCATGACTTTCTGCAACTTTATTGAAGGCGGTGGAGAAAACTCTTAACTCTGATAAGTTGATGAGGTTGTTTGTTAAACCCACTGTATATGTTTGGATCATGTTGAGCACGTACTCAACTGACTTCCTCCTTACTGTAACAGTTTCATGAAAAAAATATTTTTACACTTATCAGTGTTTCCCATAAGCTGTAACATTGATTTTCTTGTTTTTGTACCATTTCAAACATCAAATCATTTAGAGCTGCACACATTGCACTGATCAGCAACTCCTTTCTTTCTCTCTCTTTCTCTCTCTCAAAACAAAAACACGTTACATCTTTGTAAACAGCAATGATGACCGTGTTTATTTGCATATAAAGCTGTGACATCCGACAGCACTCATGATGCTCATTCATTTTAATAGCAGCTGTGGACTGATGCACTTAAAGTTGCGATCGGATCACCGATGACATCATCAATGGGCAGGAGAATCTACAAAAAGACTCAGATACAAGGTTGATGTTTGTAAGAGAAATCTAATTTTCAGCTTGACTCAACTTCGTGATAAACACGTAAGACCCAGCGTCTTACCTACTGTCTCCACCAGGACGAGGTCGTATCCTGCTCCCTCACACAGAACCACGGCCTCGTTGGTGGTTCTGGTGACTCCGCCCAGTGTTCCCGAGGTCGGGGACGGCCTGATGAAGGCGTTCATGTCTCTGGACAGTTCAGTCATACGAGTCTTGTCACCCAGCAGAGACCCTGCAACAAGAGGCACTGAGGCAACTTTTCCTCTGAGTCATATGTGCATGATGTGTGTGTGTGAGTGTGTGTATGTGATGATACCTCCTGTAGTGCAGGAGGACGGGTCCACCGCCAGCACGGATACTTTGTGTCCACGTTCTGTCAACATCTTCCCCACCACCTCGATGAAGGAGGACTTCCCTGCCCCAGGAGGACCCGACAGACCTGAGACATCGGGATAGAGACAAACATGTTGTGGTCAAGACCAGTTTAACCAAAAGTGAAAAGACAATGTTTTGTTTTCCAGAGTATAAGAGTGAAACTGCTCTCATTTGGCTGTTCAAAAAGGGTTAAAACACATCTTTGAAATGCTTGAAGACTATAAACCTAAAATGTCCCTTAGAGGAGTAAGAACTTCTATTTGAAACCACACATGTTGAAGCTTAATAATCAGGCCAACTTCCTGATGATCTTAAATGCACCAAACTGGAGACACTTTCGAGTAAATGTCAATTCTTTGTTTCATGTTATCCAGCAATAGTTCAGCAAAGAGAAAAGGGAAAGTGTGCAGATGTGTCTCTCAATAGAAGTGGTTTATTTAGACACATCTTGTTGTAGACTAACGGGACAGGATATCAGTCCACTGTCCAGCGTCTCATCAGAATGAAACACTGTCCCTTAATCTTGTCTTGACATCCTTGTGCAGAAAACCCGGCCTTCACACACGCACCTACTCTGAAGGCCACGGGCTTCCCTCCGTTTCCAGCCTCCTGCTGCGTCCTGTAGGCCAGCACCTTCTGCAGCAGCACCTGCGCCAGCTCTCTCTTCCTGGGATGCCGTGTCTCCACCAGAGTGATGCACTCGGCCAGAGACGCCCGCTGTCCTCCGATCAATCCCTCGTACAGTTTGCTCAGCAGTCTCTGCTCGGGGCCGCTCAGGTCCTGGATGTGCTGGCTGAGGGCCGTGCTCCCGTTCCTGCGGTGCTGGTGGCTGGGAACCCAGACGGGGGTGCGGTGACAGGGGAGGGAGGCTGTGAGGACTCTCTGGTGGAGGCAGCACGTCCTGGTGGAGGAGGAGGTGGAGGAGGAGAGGATGTGGCGGAGGAGGGAGAGACCGGACCGCTCCATTTTGTGGAACATGTGGGGGATCTAGGAGGAGGAACAGAGGGAGATCACACATGAGCCATACAGACTATTCTCATCATTTAATAATGTTTTTAATCATTTTCTTAACCCTGTTATTATCTTGTTCCAATGTTGTCTAATGCTGTGTGTTGTGTTGCTTCATTTTGAACTTGTACAGCAGCTTGGAAACTGTGTTTTTCAGATGTAAACAAAGGTTGTCATCATTATTTTAAAGATAAACTTTAATATCATGAGCTCAGATTAACGACCAACAGTGACGACAGAGAATGAAACCTGAACATAAATGAATTATACTCTTAAATCATCTTCTAACCTCAAATTAAAGTCTGAGCTGTTTATTACAAAACGGTCATTTCCCACTAAGCGTCAGTCTGACGACACGTGAACGCAACACGGTCTCATAGAGTAAACATCATTACATTTAGAGTGAAAATATAAAACGTTATAAAAGATTTAAACAACAAACAAACGACACAAAACCGAATTCACGCTGACCTCGAATCAGCTGCAGCACAGCAACGGGTGTTCCATTCATTCTCTTCCGGTTCCGCTGACGTATGAAACCACCCCCTGACAAATAGTTCCGCTCCGTTTGAATCACAAATGTATTTCAACGACGTAAATCAAGGATACATTAGTCAAATAAAAACTGGGAGAAGTGAAAGTGTAACAAAGAGTTTATTAAAAGTATAAAGTGAATCAGACGAGAATCTAAAGGTGACAGTTGACAGGTTGAACCAGCAGGGGGCAGCAGAGGTTCATCTGAAAGATTCTTTAACCTGAGCCAAATATAACAATCAAGTTTATAGTTAATAAAAACTGTGGTTTATTATTATTTCAGTGTTTATGTCACTTGGGTGATTAAATAACTCACTCGGCCACACTTTCTAAAACTCTATGGGGAACATTTCCATCCCACTATCTCAATATTCTTTAATTATCAAATAGAAACTTGAAATAATAGAACCAAGGCTCATGATAATTTGAAAGGTTTTAGTTATTTAGAATATAATTTCTTATGAGCCATTAGACTAATACAGGACAGGTTATAAATCCGTGGGCAAACCTGTAGAACAGGACAAACAGGATCAAAGAATTAGCATAAAAGCTTCACCTTTCAAACTGTGTTTTATATAAAAAAAATTATCCTAGATCTTAAATGATATATGTGTTTGGACTATTCTGTAAAACAAATGTGTGTAAGTCTTAAAAAATACATTAATTGATTAACTTGAAGCCCAGTTTTTATCCCCTTAAGTGTGTTTTTAAGTTTAGACAATAGTCAACACGTTTAACTTTGAGTTTCGAATAAGACATTTCTATGTTATTAAAAGCAGTAGTAATATTTTGTATTTATTTCTCAATATGGTGATTGTTAACAGGTTAGATAATCCTACCCTACAACAGACTGGATATAAGGAGACATCCTGGATGAATCACAGGCCTCAGACTTGCAGGTCAGACTGACACACACAGACTTTCACATTCTCCATCTGACGTGTTTGTCTGTGGAATTTGGGAGAAACATGCAAACTCTTGGGAGGCAGCAGCGCTAACCACCATGCAACCATACCACCCACATGTACAGTCGAATGAAGCTCCAGCAGGAAGACACACACACACACACACACACACACACACACACACACACAGACACAGAGAGAGACACACACACACACATCACACTTTCAGTCAGTGATTTCTAGAGAAGCTTCCTGGAGGATTGTTCTAAATGTACCAGTCCTGTCAGAATGTGTTTCCGTGAAATCTACTGGAAATGCAATCATGCTTTACAAGAGTACAGTTGGTTTTCAGAGGCACTTGTAATTGTTGTGCCTCCCTAATGTAAGGTCTTCTCCTTCACACACACACACACACACACACACACAGTGGTTTATGTTTCCCTGACTATACTATGGTGCATTTCCTAAGCATGTGTAGCCTGTGATATAAGTGACAGAAAGAAATGCCCCGACACAGTTTTCATACAAGAGACACGCGTGTTGCAAATAAAGAAACAAATTTATTGATTCTTCCAGTAGAGACTTGATATTCATGGAATAAAACTGCTTTTCTGGGAGCTTTACTGAGCAAACACATAAAGAGGAAAAACAAAACAAATCAAAACAAAAAAGTGCACACACAAAAATAACAGGAGACATGTTCAAAAATACAAAAAGAATGTTAAGAGTATAACAGTTGAATAGCAAAGAGGATTTTGCGGAAAGCACAAAAGAATTGAATGGCAAAAATCTGCCATTTATAAAAAAAAAAAAAAATGATATTGGGACATCAGTAACCGATAACCCTCCTCTCGGCCAACAATTAAAATTTGAATGCTCAACATTTTCCCATAACAGTCATTAAACAAGTTCTGCTCAGTCAATGTAATAAGAGAATGAAGCACGGCCACTGAAATATTTATGTCCTCAATGTGACTCCATTTTTGACACATCGTGAATTTGCTGCAGAGCGAACAGCAAAGGACAAACTAACCTCTGCCTCGTGTGATGTTCAGCTACCAGCCTTACATGTGTAACACTACACTAACCAAACTATGCTTTGCAAAACCAGACTGCACGGCACATATTCTAATAGTGAATATATCTAAACACTATTCTTTTTTTTCCTTAGAATTCATTTGAAACACGAGTATAACACAAGATGAGCAACATTTAAAAGTGAGCCATTTAGGTCTGAAATGCCCTTTGAGTGCCACGCCCCCCCCACACTAAACCCCGCCCTGAACTCTCAATCTCCCTTTAAATTTGCCCTCCTACTATTTTACATGGTTTGTGATACGGGATTTAATTTATTTTATGTGAGAAGACTTTGAGGAAACAGTATTCTTGTGTCTGGAGATGATTTAAATTTGTTTGTCATACTGCATCTCCTCCAAGCAAACTGTGTACATGTTGTAAGTACATTTCCCGTCAACCTCGTTGCAGTCAGACAGGAAATAACAGCCCACTGCAAATTTCGGTGACCTGGAATGTCCCATATATATTTAAACTACACACATGTATCTGTTTTTAGTTTTTTTCCGAGGGGAATATTTAGATGCAAACTAGTTATGATTCAGAATAATGGAACAATTAAAAAGAGACGTGTGGAAGCAAGAATCGGGGACGATACCTGCGCCATGATGAGTGTGATGGTCTAATTATTACAGTTGGTCACAAAGATCAAGTATCTTCCAGTTGCATCACGCTCACTTTACTCTCCCAGTCTGTAAATGTGCCCAATTCAGACGTCCTTCAAGTAGAGAACAAACCAACTCATTTAACAACCCGTCCAACTCGGCAGGTCCCAGATCAGCCCGTGTTTTAGTCTAAACCTCCATCGCTTGTTGACTGAAAAACAAACCAGTCTGGGACCAGCTTGCCCCTTTTCTTGCTACTGAGACAAAAATGCTGGGGTGCAGACAGCCACAGGGCCGAGGACAGAGGAGCCTAGGAGACGGAGGATATATCGTTGTGGGGGGAGCCCATCTGGGTTAGAACCTTGTCCAACCACTGCAGGGGACCGTGCAGGTGAATCTCAATCCAGCAGGGGGTGCTGGTCACGTCCTGCCGGTGGTACTCTGCTCCCCAGCCCTGGAACACATGGAGACATTCTCATGTTTTAAATAATCTCAGATTTCACATTATTTGGACTTTCAAGTGTGAATGTGGGAATTTTCACAAAAAAATTAAAGATCAGATTTTTTAAAACAGCATTTCCTCTTGTGCTGGTGACACACAATCTTCCACTTGAAAAAAAAACTAAGAAGTTGCATGTGTGCAAACATTCAAGTCATTGAATATTTAGTTTTTATAATATACTGCTCACTACACTTAACTGTGTTATACATTTATTTTATTTTTTTTAAATGAGGAGAAAACACAGTTGATGCTGATTTTATTTTACAGCAGGAGAGTAAAAGTTAAATCTTATTGTTTGCACCATGAATGTAACTTATAATAAAACTACTTTTATGTTAATGTATTAAATAAAATCTTCGCTTGTGTTTAATAAGTCAAATAAACTCGACAAAAATCCCAGGATTCTTTTTTTGTTTAATAAAGAATGGACACCTGACAACAAGTTAATACTTTTGACTGTAAAAATCTGCACAACTATAAATCTCAACTGATAATTAGCACAATATATTAAACTGAATATTTACGTTCTCTCCCTGTCTGATCCGCTTACCTTCACGAAGCTCATGCGGATGGTGCACATCTTTGTGAGCTCATAAACGGCCTCGAAGCCGTGGTTGACGGACTGGGCCAGCAGCTCGGCAAACTCCTGGTTGTTGAAAATCTTCAGGCTGCAGCCGCTGGGAATCTTGCACACAGTCGTGGGATGGAAGCCGTGGTGGAAATTACAGTTACGACTCTGGACGAAGATACTGCTGTCGCTCAGACACTCTGCGTACACCTCCCCACCCACGTAATATAGATGGACACCTGAGGGGAAGCAGGAGAGGACAACGTCAAAGTCTCCTAAACACCATCGTGGTCATTCTAGAAATCAATACACTAAAATGTTTGTTTCATCGGTAAGGTCTGGTCATTGCTGGGGTTTGCGTACTGCACCTTTGCCGATGTGCCGCCGGGTGTTCTCGATGGTGGAGTTGCGGTTGACGTTGGACAGCAAGCCGAGGCAGAATCGGTTGCAGTTGTTGGAGGGATCTGTGAAGCCGTCGACGAGCACGCTGGTGGAGGAAGCCTGGAACGCCTCCCCGACACGGTTGTTGAGCTCGTAGTAAACAATGGAGCACCAGTGCTTGGGTTCCTCGTAGGCCACGGGCTGCACATCTGCGCAGGAAACACATTGACAGGTCAAGAGAATGAGCTGAGTACATTGTACATGCAGAGACACAAGAAGACACATTTAATGTGCTTTTAAGACTCCTCTGTGCAGACGAGCCGCCAGGATCGTCTGATCCCAGCAGGGGCTCGGCTGTAAATCTTACGCATTGTTATTTCTTCCAAATCGTCCCCTGTAGCCCGTAACAATAATTTGAATAAACGGATAGGACTCACTGGCTACACTTGTGTACATCTACGCTGACCAAAATCAATGTAGATGCATCCTAAAGCACGCAGACTGTCTGTGGTGTGCATGCCAGCTTTTATTGAGCAGGCTGACAGTCGATAGGACGGGCCTGGCCATGCTCTCTGTGCCTGGTATCTCAGGGTGAGCCAGTGCCAGCTGGCCTCACCCTCTCTGAGAGAGAAGAGGAATAAATCATGTTTATCTAAGCACATACTGCTCCCAAACTTCCTCTGTGGCTCGGCACTGGCGAGCAGGTGTGTTTTGTCTATTCTCTTCCCAGCACTGGACTGCGATAGAACTCCTCTGTACAGGATGCAGCTTGTGGAAAAGAACTTAAAAACTCCCCGTACTCCCACTTCGAGCAAACATTTCAACAGCTCTTCCCGCTACTGTTGTCACCATGTGCTGAAACTCTGGGCCTCCAGAGCATTAGGATAAAAAGAGAGTACACTTTGTAGGTCAGGTGTGGAAACAAAGGTTCAGACAAATATCCGGCTTTCAAATTAACTTCCGCAATTAAGCATTTTTAAGGTTTGTTATACTTTTATTTGCCTTTTGTCCATTGTTCTTTTATGTTTTGTTTTTATGTTCTATCATATTGTGCTGGGAGACACTGCTTCCACCCGGCCTGACAACGCAAGAAACATGAGCCGGTACGATCAGACACATTGTAAACAAGTCAACAACAAAGCCTGAGTATTTCAGTCAGAGGGTTCCAACATGAAGGATCCAATCAAGAAGTCCTAAAAATAATTGCCACAGTCTAAAATAAATTGTTTCACACTTTACATTAAAACAGTGTATATTATTTACCAAGTTTCCAGGCTTAAAAAACAACATTAAAGTTTCACTGCATCACTTTGTAGATTCACAGACATTGGAATGCAGAACAAACTGAAAGTGGGAACCACTGAACTAAATCAAGGTAAAACCAAAGACTGTCATTAAACATGACATGGATCACATGACAGCTTCCAAGAAGTGAAGCCAAAGCGTCTTGATCGCCCCCTTGTGGCTAGTTGCCTCCTCCATGTTCGTGGATGGGACACAGACCAAACTAATAAGTCAAAGTAGACTTCATATACATTTTTCTTTTTATGTAGTTCTTATCAAACAGATGTATGAACAAGTCCATGTTTTTCACAGTGAGTTTGGTTTTAATTAGTTATTTAATGCTATGAAAAAGGATTGAAACGTCCTGATCGACAGCTTGGACTGACTCGTGATTGGTTGAGTGTGAGACCTCACTACGACAACTCCTTTCCCCGATCCCTACTGTGGAGATTCTGGCTCCAAACTATGTCTTCGGGACAAAATGGCAGCAATCTTTACAAACAGTAAGTCCCTCTTTGGAAAGGAAGATTGTCTCTGCCACGTACACTAAGTATGGTACGACAGAGCAGAATACAAGATGTTGCTGTGTGACGGATGTTTACATTCCATAGTTCTACTTTTCCCATTTGCCTTTGTTTGTCTGACCTGGGGATTTATCTAGAACCTGTCTACTCTTGTCTTCCCCCATCACGTTTTCTCAGGACTCAGCAATAAACCTAGGGAGTATTTTCTCATTATTACCAATAGAAATTAGGGCCAAAACTATAAAACAACAGAATTTCCCCTCAAATCAAAAGTCTGGATCCCATTACATGTGCACGGCATGGTCTATTACAAATTCATGAACGCAGTGCTCAGATGTGTCTGCCCGATGCCATAAAGGTAAAACCACAAAGTCGTGATTGCGGCAATTATTGCACCACATTTCAGATCAGGAAGTTGGAGGTAATTAGTGACTCTTAATCGTTAACGAGTTTCGAGTCATTACCACCAGCAGAGGTGACATAAGCTCTGGCTTTTTATGGGTCTCATAAAACCGCTCTGAGGCCGGGCTTCACTGGCTGATTCTCTGAGCTTCCCCTGGGTTCGCACCCGCAGACAAAGCCTCGCTGTAAACCAAACAGATCCTTTTCCACACGCTGCTCAAGTCTGATCTGACAGAATGTGACCCTAATAACCCCACTGAAGGGTTTCTCTCTGTTTTTTATTTGGAGTTTGACCACAGAAGAAAACTTTATTAAAACATCCAGACTTCCCGGAAATATTTGCACCTGCAGATCAAGGCAAGCAGGTGCAGATAGTTTTATGTTTGCGATGTGTGAGTGCAGGGATGGGTATGTGTGTGTGAGAGTGAGAGAGAGAGAGAGTCAGAGAGCGAGAGAGAGAGATAGTAACACCCATGGTTACCTGGCCGGTTGTTACTCTCTACGGGCAAGGGTGGAGCCAAGAGGTTGGTGTCCATAGGCTGGGGACAGTCCTGAGTCATCTGCTCCTCTGGGGGCATGTAGGCCGGAGGCGGAGTCTCTGCATCGAGAAGAGGGCAGAACAAAGTACAATTAGATTCTGTTGTGCTTCACTACAGAGGACGAGGAAGATGTGCGGATAATCTTCTGCTGTATCTAACCTGGCATCTGGAACGGACTGCCGGGGTCGGAGCTGGATGGTGAATGGGGGAAGGTGTTGCTGCTGCCGCTCCCCGGGGAGTTGGGGTAGCTGTTTGCCGGCGATTGCGGGAAAGTCATGGTGTTGGCCTGAACAAAGGACTCTGGGAAGGTGGCATTCTGGGGCATGTGCGGCTCGTTCTGCTGGAGAGGATTGCGGAAGCGAGGCAGCATCGTATGCTTGGCGTTGAACTCGCTGTTCCTCGGGACCAACACAGGCGGCAGCACTGAGGGGAAGGGCAGACGGAAAAAAAATGTTTAAAAAAGATATATGAAATATGATTTCCAGTGTGTAGGAGGGTTACATTTAGAAATCCTTTAAAAATGTATCGACTCATAAGTAAACAAAACACCCATGTGACACAGAGGGCTTTTAAAGCTGTTCTAGTACCTAAATAAACCTGTAGGAGACTGATTAGTGTGGGTGATATACTGTTTATATACTGGATCTAAATCTGTCAGTCATCATGCTGTGTAAACCAGCTGTCTCTCTGACCACAGGGCATGTGGGGTCACCGCAGGCCATGTTGTCCACTAACTGTTGAGCTGCTCTGACTGTGAAGTCCCGATCACCTGACTGAAACACATCTCTACTGTAGATATTACCCATGATCCTCAGCTTTCTGAACCAGAAGAGCTGCCGCTGTAGAAGTCTTCATATTTTAAACATCTCCTCACTTAATATTTGATATAAACGCTGTTTGAAATTACTTTTAAGTCTTTTCAACTGATTTACAGTTCAGCAATATTCTTGAACTTGCTGGGCCTGATTCTGACAATTAAAGCTTCTATCAGTCAGTTCCATTCTTCTCGGAGGAGATCGTGTTCACTCACCAAAGTTACACAGCGCAAGAACACACATTCAGGGTGAGAAGCTGGAAGGGAAGTAGTCCACTCTCCCTATTCCAAGTTAGTGGACCGTCAAATAAATGTTGAAGCTGTAAATTTCTGTGAATTACCATCTTTAGCTTTGCCTAAATTGATTATCAATCCGAGGAAGTTAATATACAATTCTTCAGCTATAGCGACCCACTGAATAAAAACTAATCGTTTCAGCAGTGTAGAAATGTTTCACAATCAGACACATGCAAAACCTTCACATAAAAAATTCATTACGATTTTAGTTATTTCAATCCAACGTCATAAACAAATGCCTGACACTTTTTATGACTCAACATTCTGAGCGCAGATGTCCCTGCATTCTTTTTTTTAAGTCAGCTTCCAGCCTGTTAGTTGGAGCCAGCAGTATTTGGCCCAGACTCTCCGGTTCCTGCTCAGAAAAGACATTGTGAGGCGAGGAATTCATCACTTTAGGTTAAGAATCCTGGCTGATGTGAGGTCTATTCAGGTGCAGTACAAACCACAGAGATACGCTCCACTTGTTTCTATAAATACCTGCGCAGATAAATAAAGCTGGTGCAGAAATGTTAGACGGGGGGGGCGCTCGCTGTCAGTGCTGCTGCAGGCAGGTAGACCATGTGTGCTGCAAGGGACCCGTGCACCGACCAAGCAGTTTATTGCAAAGGTTAAATGTGGAGCAGGCGGACAGCTGTGGTGACTGGTGATGGGAGATTGACAGGATGTGTGTGTGTGTGTGTGGTGGGTGTGTGTGTGTGTGGTGTGTGGGTGTGTGTGGGTGTGTGTGTGTGCGTCGGCGGGTGGTATTGAGAGAGAAAGGGAAGAGGAAGAGGGGGAGTGTGGACAGACAGGTGCTCTTGGGTTGAATCACCTTAGCCCCCCCCCCGCCCTCCCGTCTTCCACCCGCTGCTAAAACAAAAAGTGTGCGAGGCAGGCAACGACTTTTTCCTCCCATTGTGTGTGGGTGGCTGGCTTCCTGTTCCAGCCATCCTGAGAGAAACGGTGCATGCAGCCGCGTGTGAATATGTGTGCGTGCGTGTGTCCTTGTTCTAGTAACATGGTGCAAGTATGAGAGTGTGTGTGTGTGTGCCTGTGTGTGTGTGTACATGTGTGCCTAAAAGTGAAAAAAGGGGGGGGTTCAAAACAAAGCCCTCATTCTGCCCCAGTTTCCTGCTTCACACACACAGATGAACGAACACACACACACACACACATGTTCCTTTACACACTTCACATCATGCTGCACACAGCAGTTTCTATCCTGTCAGCTCATCTTCACTTTCTCCCAAATAGTTTGATCCAACATCTTTGCATTAAAGGCTGTGCAATGATATAAAGCCGAAAGGGTCAGTAT
Organism: Limanda limanda; assembly: GCF_963576545.1. Classification (NCBI taxonomy): domain Eukaryota; kingdom Metazoa; phylum Chordata; class Actinopteri; order Pleuronectiformes; family Pleuronectidae; genus Limanda; species Limanda limanda. The sequence continues at coordinate 10,847,002 of NC_083637.1, forward strand.
CTTTTTCTGATTCTCTCCTTGAGGGTGTTTTCAGAATTGATTTCTCTCGGTTATTTGTTTAATTCGAATTTATGAGGGACTTCTGTGTGTTGCCTTTCATTTGCTGCCTCATTTTTAAGAATATATGGATTTCTTTTAATTTGAAATAGTTTGAGTTGCCATCAATGAAATGATCCTTTAACTCCTGCAACTCTTCTGATACTGAATCTAATACCTCAATCATCTGGTACATGTTTGTGATTTAATACTCTCTTTTTTACCTCATTTAAAATGAGAATATCTTAATGTGTAGTTATTTTCATGAAGGGTAACATGAGGTCATGCATAAACTATTATCACACTAACGTTGTCATAGAATCTGTATTTAAGATGTATCAGTTCTGTCATGGATGATCTGCACTGACACAGGTTCAATCTTTCTTTTTTCAGTAATGTAGAACTCACCTGGACTGTCCACTCGTTTGTAGTGGTAGGGGTTGATGCACACGTCTTTCTGTTTGGATCCGAACGGGTACTCGCAGCACTCCAGGGCCTTCAGCTCGTGGTGGGACTGCAGGTCGGGCCAGCGCCACACCCGGCAGTAGATGACATGCGGCAGACCTTTCCTGTGGGACACCTGCAGCCGTCCGTCCAGGGAGCGGGGGATTGTCACACAGTTGCTGGGCTGACCCGGGCTGCTGAGGGCCCTCTCCAGCTCCTCCATGGCTCCCTTCTTCTTCTTCAGTTTCTTGACCAGAGCTTCCACCGCCTTTTCTGCCCATTTCTCTTCCTCGTCTCCCTGCTTCCAACCCAGCAGCTGTTTGACCGCTGGGCCAGTGAAGGAGAAGAGCGAGGTGACGTTCATGATGGACAAGCCGCCCTCCTCCTCCTCCCTCCCTACAGTCCAAAAGGAAGTGTGAGCAGTGAAGGGGGACAGTCCAGTCTCAGAAGACAAGGGACGATAGATTACTTAATTGAGTCTTTTGTTTTTGTCGCAGTTTCAGATAATCCTCAACTTCCAAGGCGTCGATCAGATCCTCTTCACGGCCACTTTCTGTAAAAAAAAAAGAAAAAGGAGAGGTAAGTTAACATCTATGAGCAAAAATCTCCTTCGAAACTCTGCAGACCAACTCAACTGGCTGCATCCGTTCTCTCACAAAGTTCCTGCAGCTGTGGCGAACAGCGACCCCTTCTCCTTTTACCTCAGCGGCTCTGATGTCTCACCGGAAAAGCCTCTGATAAGGCGGTGATGTCGGTTATAGCTGTTACGGCCACGTCACTCATTGGCTTCTGGGAAAATGGCAGAGGAGTCACAACAGACGCCCTCCTGTGAACATCAGTCCCGACCAGACATTCTGCGGATAGCTTCCTGTCCGTATGGCTTGTCACATTACCACCACTCAATAGGTCATTTACAGCAAAGAGGTTTCACATCCAGCCTGCAGCCGACATAACTTAGGAGACCTGCAGGTTTAACGCCTGATTCACTCTCTGGAGGATAAAAATAAATAAATGGAAGCTCAAATCAACCAGCAGCTGAAGAAATTCGACATTGCTGTCGCTGCTATTTTCATTATCAATTCATCTTCTGTCTCCTTTCTCAATTAATGAAGTCAGAAAAGAGAGTCCAAAATAACTTCTTCAGATTTTTTTATATAATGTATATTATGCTTATTTAGACAACATCAATCCAAAGATATCAAAGCAGCAAATTATTGCATTTGAGATACAAATCTTTGATATTTCTGCTTAAAAATTACAATCAAATATGAGACCCAAAATTATTTTTTATTATTAACTAATTATTTAATAGATACACTTCAATGCTGTGATATAAAACTTGCTGTACAATGATTAAGAATTAAATCCTTTAAGTTTGACTGGATATGCCGACTGTAAGTCAAAGCTTACATGAGATAAGAAAAGGACTTTCAGATTTCAGAGGTAGGAGACAATCAGTGAGCAAATGTTCTCTGAAGCATTAACATCACCAACCAACAAACACTGGTAATGAGCAGGAATCTGGCAAAGTGTGGGACGATAAAACGGAAGTGCACATGGAGCTCAGGATAAATGTGCCCATTCACTTGGGTCCCACAGGAGCAATTCAGCAGCCAGGAGGTGCACAGAGTCCAGCTTTTAAACAGGAACTCTTCCAGTTCCACCATCTTTTCAAGTTTTTTTTTTTCTTAATTCAATTAGGGAGACAAAACAAAGTTATGCTTGAGGTTTGACTGCACATAAATGTCCAGATGTAGTCCCGGAATCGAATAAACAGCTTGTCAGAGATCCACCACCTTTTATCCGTAATGACTCACGGGTGAGGATGCATCACTCTCTGACAGTAAAGCCTGCAGTATATTGGATTTCCAATGAGCAGGAACAAATACATCATTAAGACTGCTCTGCGGTTATTCTTGGACCTTTCAGATTACGGGATGAACGGCGATTTCTATCTTTGTCAGCGACTGTATCAGTAGAGCGCATCATACTGACAAACAGGGAAGTTTGATGAGCACAGGTGCTGTACAAAGAGTGTGTGGACACTTACAACCGCCCAACCCCACTGACTGGAAAGCTGCAAGTTACAACTATACTTAGATTAGACACTCGAATCATACTGGCTCATCAGAAGAGAGAATGATCCACTGTGACTGAACTACTATATGAGCTCAGGTGACATATGAGTGGACCAGGGTGGGTCTATAGCCGTTTTCAGACATGACCTCTGGGTAGAATCTGGAGAATTGGCTGCAGAGTTTACCCGTAGATTGCCTTTTACACATGCACAACATGGAGGGAGGTTTACTGCACAGAGGCATTCACAACAGCATCAAATCCTCTGCGTTATTCAGGAGAGAGGTGGAGCAGCTGGGTGCAGCAGACAGAGACAGGAAGTGACGTATTAACTCTGCTGCCGAGATTCCAGGCAGTCCAGTGCATGTCTGAAAGCAGCCTGTGTGCGTGTGTGTTAGTTTGTGTGCTTGAAATTAAGTGCAAGCATAATACATATAAACACAGGAAACAGGCTATGTAACTTATTCATATCAGTCATCTCCACTGACATCACTTCCTCTTGCAGTTTCTCAACAGGTGTGGGGTGAGTCAGAAAAGGATTCATTTCATTGGGGAAGAGAGTGGGTCAGAAATGTTCCGTCACTGACGTGTCTGAACATCTGAAGTGTTTCTGAAACTTCATTTAAACTCATCCTTTATTAAGGATTGGTTATAAAGGCAACACGTATGAGTCATCTTCATCACCATCTCTCAGGACATCATAGCCAAGGCTAAGGTAGCTTTTAGCTTGTTGCATGATGTGATGGCTTCATATTGGGTAAAAATGTCATGGTTTGTCTGTTTAACTTGTTAATAGCTTGTCAATAATATAAACTAGAGCTTTCAGTGTCACCTCCTCCACATGCTCTGATCGGATGCCTCCACCAGATGCTTATATTTTTAATAAAACCCAATTGATCAAATTTCCAAACTAAAGGGTTCTGCTTTCTGCGGTAGAAAAGCAGAGTCACATTGGATCAGCGACAAGGTGGAGGATTTGGTGTCAAGGCAAAAAGCTCCTTGTCAGAAATATTTCAGAATTTACCCCAATGATAAAAGTGAACGTGATACAATTACTGACTGACAAGACAACCTGCAAACTATGTCTGAAGAAGGTGGCAGCATCTGGAGGTAACACTTTTAATCAACACACACGCCTACAACACACCAATAGAGTTAGGCTGCCAACATTCAAGTCGAATGTCAAACATCTAGTGAGTAAAAACACAGTGCAGATATTGGGCCTGCACATCTTTCCATGTAAAATGCCCAGTGTAAACAGTCACACCAGTGTCGTCAGAACTTTATCACCCAGTGAGAAACATTTCCACACAGTGGCGTCGCTATAAACTGATGCAAAAGTGACTCAACACAACCTCACACAAAGCAAAACATGTACTTCAGAGCTGAATGCCGAGCATCACAATAAAACACCACATTTGTTCCAGGGTCACCACCCACACACTGAGGGAGTCGTTCTGATCCACTCTCAGCCTCGGAGCAGCTTTGATGGCCTCTCACTGACAGTCGGCACTATCAGCACAAGTTCAGGCCTCGCCGCACAAAGACGCTTTAATCCGTGTCAGATGTAAGATTCCAGAAAGTTGGGTTCAGAGTACTCTCCTGTCGTTCAGCTGCAGCTGGAGACCATATTACTTGGATACTGACAGTCAGTGCTATCTGACTGGTGTCCTGACCACATGCTAATTTAAAGGGTCTGATATGGCTTTGTAATGTGTCTTTGGACAATGCTAGTTTAGAGTTGAGGTAGTCAAAATATATAGGTACCATTGTGCCTCCCTGTTCCTTTACCTGTGTATAGAATGGGATGTTGGCCAGACATGAACATGGTTGTGGGCACCAGCTTTCTAAACGATTCCCATGGACGTTGATTTGATGCTTGTCGGTCAAAAGTAAAGCTGAATAGATTCAATCAAACAAAAGCTCCTCATTAAACATTCTGACTCACACTATTACACTTGCACATTTATCTCACTTCTGATTTTCTGTGGTATATTGAGTCAATGTTAGCTCATTTCTCTAAATATATAAAAAAAAAAAAAAATCATGCCTGCACCACATCCACCAAGGAAAATTCACGGAATTGAAAGTTATTTCTGTGAACTGACTTTCAACTGCACCTGTGCTGATCCATTCCTGTTGCCATATTTTTTTGTGCTATTATTTATGACTGAAGGTATTTTCTGGCACTTGATTTTGACATCGTCGTCCTCAATCCCATAATAAAGCTTTGATTTGCAGATGTGAATCCCTCCAAAATGAAAGATTTGGTTAGTGACTTAGACTCCGCTAAAAAACTTAAGTAAATAAATTTAGAAATAATTCTTTGGGATAAATTTGTAACCATGAAAATTCCTCTTACAACTTCCCAGAGCCCAAGGTGAGAAACTGTTTGCTTTGTTGCTCTTTCCAAACGTCTTATTTTATAATAATAAACTTTATTTATATAGCACTTTACTTAACAATGTAACAAAGAGCAAAGAGTCATATGACGCAAAGAAAATCATCAACAACACTACTGAGGAGCTGGAAATGAAAATGTTTGGGGAATTTTGCAAGAAAAACATGACTCCACCAAAAGAGTAATAAGATATAATGATATATATCTCAAAACAAATCCTATTGAATATCTGTATGTAATCATCAGTTATTGTGTCTAATCACCTGTGTCTTACCCGGTCAGTTCCACAGATGCCTGCACACACCATCATTTACACAAGAGCTCCATAAAACCCTCTGACATTCCCTACAGCCCAGTCTCTATTGCGTTAGTGGTAGCTTGTAATGGCCATCAGCTCGCCCATCAGGCAGAGACTGGGGCTAATGGTAGCACAGAGTGGGATTATGCGACACTGCCAGGCGGAGGCTTCGGCCCACCTGGTGCGAGCTGTTAGCCACTACACTAGCCCCATGGATCATTTTGCACCGCTCCAGTGTCTGTTAATCAATTTAGGTCTGGGCTGTGTAGGATGAGGAGGCAGTAATGATGCTCTCTGGACCCTCCCTGGGGACGGGGCATTATAAAGAAGCTACATTATTTATCAGCAGGGTCCTGGATCGGGCCTCCATTAGCCTCCGCTCAATGGAGTCACCGGCTATAAACAGAGGAGTGCAGGAAGAGAGGGAGAGTGATAGATAAAGAGAGAGAAAGAGAGGGAGCGAAAGGGGGCATGGTGCAGAGAGAGAGAGAGAGAAAGGGGGGAAGAGAGTGACGGCAAAGCCCGAGATCTAAGACAGGGAGAGTGTTTTGGAGAGAGACTCATATATCTGCTCTCTTCACTGAGCACTTCTGGAGTAAGTGCCTTCAAGGGTCATTACCGAGTGAATAGTGACACTACAAGGATGCAATGTGTGCTTTTTCACAAATACAAATCATGACAAGGCCTTATTGAAGAGTCCAGACACAAGCCGCTACTGTACAGGAAACTGTACCCGTTACAAAAAACCTGACTAACGAGGCAGAAGTAAGAGTTAAAAGGTCTGAAATATGTTTGCAGCCCCTTAGTTTGACTAATTTGACAAAATGTTTTGATCTAAAGGTCAAAACTGTCAGTAATGTATCAAGTACTGTAATACTGTACTGTACTGTGAGCGGCGGAATACTGTGATTAGCTGGTTCCTCTTCATTCAGACATTTTATGTATGAAATTGTTCAGACAGTATCCATCTTTGTTTATATCTTGTATATATCTGTTTTGCATTTTACTTTTTATTTAACTTTTTATATTTTGTACAAATTTTTGTTTTGTTTTATATACAGTTATTTCTTTCTTATGTGAAGTACTTAATGTGTTTGTATGCGTTATGTTCAATGTATGCACCTTTTTACCAAAGAAAATTCCAGGTAGGTGTAAACCTACTTGGCAATAAATCCTTTCTGATTCTGATTCTAATCTTTTTCAACAAAAGTCTCAAAGACATTTGATGTCCACTTATAGAATTTGACCATTTTGGATCCTCCGTCATACAACTTCAGCCCATTTTATCTGTGGGATTCTTTAAATTTAGTAATTAAAGAATTGTGAGTAAACCATGTAAGGAGCGAGACATTTTACAGTTGAACTAAATGACCAACTTGCAGTATCATGTCTCTGCCAACCAATGGTATTAAGTGTCTTCATGGCAAAATAGAACTTATCACTATTTTGCCCTTTCTTCCAGTGTTGACGAATGGTCAGAAACGTGAGGATTACAATGTCACATAAAGTTGACCTTTGCCTTTTGTCTGTGCAAAGTTTGAAATAACCACAGTTAGACATGAGGCGTTGCTACTATTAGTGACTACACACAACACTGACCTTAAACTCACTACGGTCTCTCATCTTCACAAACACATACACAGCTCTGGCCTGGTAAAAATGACATTAAAAACATAAGTGGGTGAAAACTCAGTGGTCAGTATGGTAAAGACTTGGAGAGGGGTGGGGTGAGGGGGGGCTGAACTGGGATCAGATTCTCCGTGCACCAGTCACACTAGTCCACACATGACTGTAGACATAACTAGCCAACACATGGGGTCTCAAGCAGCTATCTCAACCATGCTCGGCACTCAGTGTTGGGTTAGTGTTGTGTTAGGGTGGACACCTCACCCCGACACATGGCCGGCTGTGTTGTCGTGACGGCACAGACACACAGGAGGACATTGTTCACTACTGTTGTGACTGACTCTAAGGACATAGGAATGCTGCTAACCTATATTTACACCTTGTAGTCGAGTGGTTTTTTTGTTGCCTGATGAGTGAAAGAGAGATAGATAGATAGATAGATAGATAGATAGATAGATAGATAGATAGATAGATAGATAGATAGATAGATAGATAGATAGATAGATAGATAGATAGATAGATAGATAGATAGATAGATAGATAGATAGATAGATAGATAGATAGATAGATAGATAGATGAAACAAATACAATTGTTGTGCTATGTTTTGTGTGTTTCAAAAAAAGGAAACAAAGCTCATAAAGCTTGTCATATATCTGCATTTTCCATTAATTTAAAAGCCTTAACCCTGATTTCAATCCTATAAAAACACAATTTGTCTCTTTTTTCCAAACCAGGTTTAAAGCTGCATACCTTGAGAAACTGCAGGACGATAAAACAATTGGAAGTAAATCACGGACAAGGACAAATTCCTGTCCTTTGGGTAATCTGATATGTCATCTTCAATAACGTCAGGAGATCGAGCCTTAGCTGCTGTTTGTCTCTCTCTCTCTCTTTCTCTCTCACTGTCTCCTTCTCTCTCTTACCCTGCCTCTTTCTAGCCTCTCACACATAAACACTTACACACAGGCAGACACACACATTCATAAACACATTGACATAACTAAAAACACACATGGGACACATGTCGTCTGAAGCGCTGCCAGTCTGCAGCCGCCAGAAGAAGAAGGAGTGAGGACGACAAGGAGATGTGAAAGCATGGCATGTGGGGGGGGCTAATGGGGTATTATACTACACACACTCCTCGTTATTCACTAAGTTCATTTAATGGTATGAAATAATAAATCATTTAAAAGTGTATGTTACAAACAGCCCACCCATCCATCCATATCCTGAAGCTTAAACCTAAAACCATGTGTTTACCACTATTACTATCTTATATAGTGAAGAAATGAAGGGATAAGTCGATTAATTGATTAATCACTGACAGATTTGATGACTTCTTTAAGCATTTAAGTCATTTTCAAGCAAGAATGCATCAAACACACAGTTTCTTGCTTCTGAAACAAGAGGATTTGCTGGTTTTTATCATTGTCAATTCTATATTCTTTGATTTTAGACACACAAAGACATCATGTTAAGCCATAGGAGGTTGTGATGTGCTATTTTCACAACTGATCAGCATTGAATAATCAATAAACACAAATTAAATCACTGTACAACCCTGTAGCTTCACACTGTAGCAGAATAATGTGTATTTCCTGCAACACACTCAACATAGCTTGTATCTGAATGAGGTTTGGGCTGATTCCAGCAGAGTTGATGCAGTTTATTCTACATTTACAGTGACCTAGCATGCGTTATTGTAAAGGCAGCTCTGCATTTAAAGCTCTGTGGTTCCTGCAAGTTGGTTCACATCTTGTAGAGAAATGTGTTTGACACGTTCCAGCCACAGTTTGACACAAAGAAAGAAGAAAGAAGGAGAGAAAGGAAAAAGTTTGAAGCTATGGAGGTTGATCAAGGTTTTTTTTTTTTGGGGGGGGGGGTCTACTTTTCTGTACAAAACGCGTATCCCCCGGCGGAATCACACACGGCGAAACTTTAGATATAGCACATTTAAAAAGACAGAAGTTTAACGTACCTTTTCTTTCTTTCTTTCTTTCTTCTTTCTTTCTTTTCTTTCTTTCTTTTCTTTCTTTCACTGCAGCTCTCTCCCTCCCTCCTTCTCTCTCTCTCTGGACCCGTCCTCCTCTATGCTCTCCCTCCGTCTCTCTCTCTTTCTCTCTCTCTCTCTGTCTCTCGCTCCCTGGCGTCAGTGAGTCGCGGAGCCGCCTCACCCTACGCCCGAGCGCCAGTATCATTCCGCGGGGATGCAGCCAGCCCTCCCCCGACAATAACAAGACCTACTTTTCACACATGCGGCATCTTCCTCACCCAGCCTGTGTGTGCGAGTGGTTTATATAAGAGAGGGAACGATGCCAGATCTCTATTTTCATCTCGTTAGTTTGGAAAGAGTGTTTTTCTTTTGTCTTAATTTGTTGCTGCAAACTTGGTCAGTGAAGTGGAGGTGAAAATGGGCTCGTTAGAGACAGAGATAGAGAGAGAGAGAGAGAGAGAGAGAGAGAGAGAGAGAGAGATTCACCTCAGAGGCTCCCACACAACACCAAGGCAATATATGATATTATAGTTTAATAAGAAAAGATGAGGCAAAATTCTGTTTTTAAACTGACACTTATCAAATTCAACAAAAATCTCCTTTAGTAAAACTAGATAAGATTCGTTAAGTTAAGACACAATAAGATAAGATTAGATATCAGTTGTTTTTCCTAATCCAATTTTTAAACCTTTTAGAATTCAAATAAAACTAAATCACCTTTTAGACCAAATTAAGATGGAAAGATTATGATAAGATAAGATTAGATCATTCTTTAATTGATTTATTGAGGAAATACACAGTCATTAAAGGTTACAAATAAGTAAAATCTACAATCTTTTTTAAATATGAGCAATATAAATAAATATGTCCAGTAACAGACTTGTACATATATGGAAATTAAATTGAAATTTAATGAATACAAAATGATTATTGCTCAGTAATCTAGTTTGATCTGGTGTATGTGACCAAAACTGTACATCATTTGCTTATTGTTGTCCGATCTGTGGCAAAGAAACAACCTAAATATTTATATAAAGGGTCAGTCTTTCGTGTAATGCATCAAACAGTTGATACGTGCTATATCTCAGAGTTTTTATAATCTGATTTTAAACTCGCTCAGACCAAGGACATCTTCAAATACAATAAAATCACCTTTAATGGGGACGGAGCATAAATTACTAGAAAACAGTCCTATCTATAAACTACAAATCGGCACCCGAAGAGAAATGGATTTATTCTTACTCTCTCTGATCTCACGAAATGTATCATCTCTTCCTCTTCGAACCTGCAAACCAGTAGCTCTGCAGTAAATTAAACTGATGGAGGTTTATCTGAAGTGAAGGCCTGAACTGCCGCCTCTCAGTTCCCCCTCTGCTTTGATTGTAACCCGATAAGCACGATTATTTATGTTATGTCACGAGAACAAACATTTGCAAGAACAAGGTATAAGTACGGGGACTGATGCAGCTCTTTCATCTGGTGGATGTTTAATTTTTGCAATGTCAAGAGTGTAACTTCCAACAGGTCTTCAGATCATCTCATTAATATTGCATGAAAGCACATGAAAATAGCAGTGAGGCGGTGCAGCGGCAGCAGAGGACATGAAGTGTCGTTTCCTTAGAAGTAAGTTGAATCAGCTCATGGTGGAAGAGTTCAGAACAGTTTGTGATATCTGATCAGAGCAGGAATGAAGAGGTGGATTCCCTGTCACAGAAACAGAGATCACAGAGCGTCGAGTCAAAGTCAAACTGATTTCACAAATAAAAGATACTCCAGAAAAAAAGCCAACCATGGCTGCAACTAATGATCATTTTCTTTAAAGGTAATCAGCATCATTATTTTCTTAATCAAACAATCAACCAATGAATTATTTTGCACCAAAAAATGAAAAATGCCTGTTTTAACCCCACAATCCACAATCCACAAGCCACTGGGACGAATTTATACAATCATCAGGGTTATTTTTCACTCAACTGTCCAAAACCTAAAGATGTTTACTTTACTATCATGTAAGACAGAGAAAAACATCATATCCTCACATTTCAGAGGACTTAAAAGCATTTATTTCCCCATAATTTCTTGAAAAAGAGATAGAAAATTGTTTTATTTTCCTAAATCAAGTAGCTGCCACATAATTGCCTGTTGAGGCATCAAATACCATTAAGTTACATGCACCAAAAACATGATTGTTTTGCATGCATTATTATTATTAGTAGTAGTATAAGTAGTAGTAGTAGTAGTAGTAATAGTAGTAGAAGTAGTAGTAGTATAAGTAGTAGTAGTGTTCATTACCTCAGCCATACTCTAATTACTTAACATAGTCAATGAAAAATGGTGACAAATAATATAGTTATTGAACCGAAGTACTCATACATATTTAACAATAAGAGTTTTCAGTGTTTAAGTTCGTCTGTCAAGTTCAGGGTCGCCGCGGTGCAGGGGGACTAGATTATGTCGAGGAGCGGCGGAGGGAAACCGTTCAGAGCGGAGGAGGCTCCCGGCGCAGGTGACGTCACGCCGCTGGCGACAGAATGTCTGAGCAAAGCGGGAGCGCGCTGCACGTGAATAAATCTGACAAAACAGAGCGAGGAGGAGAAAGAGAGAGAGAGAGAGAGAGAGAGAGAGAGAGAGAGAGAGAAGGGGGGGAGAGAGAGAGGGTGAAGATGATGATGATGATCAACATTTTTTTAGTTGTAAGGGTCTCCCCTCTGACACATACACACACACACACACACACACACACAGACACACACACACATACACACACACACAGACAGACACACACACACACACACACAGACACACCCACACACATGCACATAATAGGCAGCTGCACATTCATTAGACCACAAACATTTACAGTACAACAGTATCGCTGTGGAGAAGCAGCTCCTCAGGCGTTATGGCTTCATATCTCATTATAACAGTGAAATCAGCCAATCAAACATCAATCAAGATTCACATGAACATTATCGTCTTTAGAATTTGATTAATGATCACCGGCTGAGCAGGAAGTAAACAACTGCCCAGCTGCTCTGGACACTCAGCAGACACACAAGTTCCCAGGTTTGCTCCAAATATATTGAGTCTATATAATCTGATCAAAATGAAAATGAGAGTGAAATGAAAACGGAAAGTAAAACAATAACTATGAAGGATGATGCAGCCGTGGCCTCACAGATGAATTGAATTCTGGTGGGTTTATAATCGTAAATACAATAAGCCCAATATATGGAATGAGAATATAAAACTTAATTTTTGTGTCTTGCAATGTAAAGTGTAACAATGTGTTTAAACAAAGGGACCTTCTTTCTCGTGACACCTCTACCGGCTGATACTGGTTATATCTCCCATATGGAATAATGACTTCCTGGTAAGAAATAACATATTTTCTGCTCTGAATCAGAAGTTAATTTTATTTCCCCTCCTTAGATCAGTTTGGTTCTGTTATAGTAAGAACTGAATGTGGATGCACTCAGACGACAACCCCCCCATTGTTGAGCCATCACACAGCAAGACACCGACCGCTGATGGGGAAGAGAAAAGGCCGACAGAGGGTCAGTTCCTTCCCAACACTCACTTTCACTTTATCTGTTTTACACAGTTACTCCACGAGAAAGAGATAAGTGCTGAAGGAGGTGAGTGTGAATCAAAAGCCATAAAAAGCCATGGAGAGATGTGTAATGGATATCACAATCTTTTGATATTGCTATTTCGGTATTTGAGTATAAAATAAAGCTAAAAAAAATTACATGAATGTGTGAAGCTTTAGCTCTAACTTATCCAAACAGAAGGGCCTCCAGGTGCTGTGTGGTTTTCCTGCAGTCTGCACACATTATGCAAAGGAGGCAAACAAATGAGAAGATAATGATTCTGGAGCCCCCCCCACCTAATCTGGTTCTGCAGCTAAATGTAATGGATTCTTTCCTGACCAATACCGCATCCATCCACAAAGTTTTGCGCTAATTTGTCCAGTAGTTTTTGCATCGTCCAGCAAACTCACAGACAGACAAACGACAAACACATAGGTAATAACAAAGGTAATTATAGTGGACAATGCAATACAGTACAAACAAATATAAGGCTGAACAAATAATTTGACATTTTGGAAAATTCCCTATCTCAGCTTAGCTCAACAGACACACGTTTGGGCCGAGCCTCACACCGAGCACACAGATACAGGTATGAGAGAGTATCAGAGTCAGATATGAGGGTTAACGCTGAGCCGGAGCCATTCAGAAACCCTGGCCCGTTGCCTGTCTCTAACCAGATTGTGGCCGAGCGGACTCGCGGGTTAGGATTGATTACAACATTAGCACCACGAGACTTCCATGAATTAGCACGGGGTTGAAATACCCGATGATGACTGACACGCGTGTTTAGGCGACACTCTTTCACGCATGCAGTTCTCCTCTGCCATGCGAGCGCTCTTGGCAGGGCCGTCAAGTTTTCTGCAGCAATGTGAGGAGCGGCGGCAGTGCACCGATGGCGGCTCACATTTCAAACGGGCGGCCCTTTTGGCATGGCTTTCAGCAAGTTCTTCTAGAAATAATGTCAGGGTGGTAAAATTTGAATACTGTCTCCGGGGGCTTGTTGGTTTACCTCGTCTACCTCCACCGCACGGAGACAGAGGATGCACCAATCAGAGGATGACGCTACAGATGCTCCTAACAGCGCATCTATGTACATGCTGTGACGGCAGATTCATAAGTAACTCTGCAGACATAAGCCTTATCTGACACTTTTTGATTGATTATTTATTTAAGCCTCGGAAAGCACATTGAGGGATAAGACCCTCATTTACAATGGTGCCGAGGGTACAATAAAGAGTTGATACATTGAAGAGTTAATACATTGAATAAATAAGAATGAAATAAATATGCATATATACATACAGTAATACAAGGTATAAAACAATTCGTCAGTATAAAATACTATGGCCAAGTCAACTAGCAGTTACAGTCACTGCAGGAGAAGTCAGCTGTACATGAGACCAGACTCGAGAACTCCGTCAATGAAACAAATGAGCACAACCTTAAAGATTCATTGATTGCCCTCCTTCACAAACACAACTCTGATCCCCCACAGCAAAGAGTGTCTGCCTGGCTACTCCCCTTCCCATGGTTTAGTGAGTAGAGGGTCTTCCAGTGTTGGAGAGGGGACTTGTCTGACGGCAGCTGTCTCAGTCACTTGTTGGACGAGACATTTAACCCTGGACGGCACAGCTGTCAGTCAGAGCATGCGGGTCTGTGACACGCTGAACTTCAACCAACTGCGGACGCTCGTCTCTGAGCGGACACATGGGGGTGCACCTGTACCTAAGCCACCTGTTCCCTCTCTATACAGGTGGAGCATTTCAGCATTACAGCATTTTACTGGCTTTATAGGTCATCTATATGCTGCACTTTATCTCTCACAATTCACAGTCAGCACAGCCATCAGGGGCAGTTTAGGGTTCAGTGTCTGGCCCAAGGACACTTCGGCATGCAGACAACCAGCTCTACCTCCTGAGTTACCGCCGCATACTTTGTTTGAAGGTACCACCTGCGTTTCTGTGAATTCCCGCTCATTTCACAAAGACGTGTAAGTCAAGTGAAGTTTGAGACAGAACTGCCCGAGAGTATCCTGCCTCGCCTCGCTAAAGGATCGGCCTCCACTCCCCTTTGATTGATGATTCTGCGCTTGACATGTCGCACGTTTGAAGATTCCTCTGAGCTCAGCTGCTGAGCGAAGGCTCACTGGTACCTGATAAGCGAGCGGTTGCATATTTTTGCGGTTCAGTGTGTAGGGTTTAGTGGCATCTATGAAAGTGCAACCAACTGAATACTCCTCGCCTAACACTCCCTGTCCAAGCATGCAGGGGAATCTACAGAGGCCTTGGGGTTATGTAAAAATGCAGAGGGCCCTCTCAAGAGTCTTTGATTTGTCTGTTCTGCGCTACTGTAGAAACATGGTGGTGCAACATGAGGGAATCAAAAGAAGTGGACCCACTCGCAAAGGGCTAAGAGGAAGTAAAAACTCAAAGATTCTAACAAAGACAAATGAAAACTATGAGCCCTATGTTGTATTTCTACTGATAGATCCCCCTAAATCCTTAACGCTTTTCCTTTAAAGACAACTTTTTGTCAGGGTTACCTTCATAAAAACATAAAAAAGGTGAAATGGCAGCCTTTACAGTATATAGCACTTTTATCCAAAGCACTTAAAGACTTAAGAATGAATATACTTCAATTACAAAAGTACGTGTGCTCATCCCCCACTAACACCTATACCCAACAGATTGACCACAAAGGAAACCAGAAGATGAGACACCAGTTTTCATTTGGACCTACTTCCTCCACCTGGAGCCACTGAGATGTCACGACAACATTTCTAAGAATCACCAGGCCGGTGCTCCATGTTCACGTAGGACCTCTGAGTTCACTGTATGAGCCTGATCATCTAAATAGTTTCTCATCATTGTTTCTGAATGTTGAGTCGATTACATTTGATGCGATGATTTAATTTTAACTACTCGGCAAACTACCATGTCCAGATTCTGAATGCATGAGTAATACGTTTCTTAGGCTGCGAGTCTTTTTTCTTTCCTGGAAGAGATGCAGCGCTATCTTATATTATCTCAAAGGAACGCAGTGTTCAAGGACAGAAAGTAGAAACTGCTGGATTTAGCCAACATGTGAGTGTATGTCTGTGTGTGTGTGTGTTTGTGTGTGTGTGAGAGGTATAAATACACTGTAACACAGACGATTGAATGCTACAGACAGGATTAGACTCAGTTGTGGTGTTGAATATTGTGGCTTCTTTCTTCCTATTGTTCAATACAATTTAAGTCTAAATCAACGTGCTATTTCTGTCTGGACCACAACAGCCCTATAAACGTAAATGTCCGTTGCTGACTGACTGACTGAGACACACCATTGGTCCCCATGGCCGAGTGTTGGAGTTTGCCCATTGGCTCGTGCTCTTTCAAAATTAATTGACGCAAAAAATACACAAAATACGCCATTAGTGTTCTTGTAGCTGATTAATAGGATGTTTAAATTTCAACAATAAAAAAAAAACACATATTAACACATATAACGTCTTTTTTTGGAACCTGCCATCTCCCCTAAAAAATAAATGTCCGGAGAATGTCAGAGTGAGCAAGAAAATGTGAGTGAGAATGTATGATGATGACATTTCTAACACACAGCAGATGCAAAATCAGAATACTACGAATATGCAAAAGAAGTGCCATACACATGGAAGATGTCAACGAAGATGTCGACTTGGAAAGACAAAGAGATTCAAGAGCTTGCTCCTCCTGCTTTGAAAGGCAAACTTCCCTAAACGTCCAAACCCAGGGGTTCATCAAAAGACTGCACACAGCTCAGCCACATACAAGGTTCTGACCTAATCTTACTCCTTTACTCCTCATTGAAATCATCGGACAAAAAAATACCACAACACGTTTTCAGGGTCTTTGTGGCATCCGAAGAGTTTTAGGAATGTGTTGCTTTGTGTCTCTGAATCTCTGTGATTCCCCCTGAACTTTCTACTGCATCGTCACTACGTCAAACTGCAAGGTCAACAACGAACCCTATTCCAATCTTACAGGGGTTTCATTTTAGAGCGTGCAGATGCAGGATATTGATAGAGATAACGCACAGTAGTATGGGTAGTAATATTTCAAGTATAGTGCATTAAGTATGTTGATGCATCCTATTACCAAAACATTTCCATGTTGTCGGGAACAAACCCAAATATTTCAATCAACGAAGGAGCATAAATGAAAGCGCTAAATTACAAAAGGATACACAAACCTTTCACTTGTCTCATTGTTTCTGAACTCTTAAATCACAAATATATATCTCCCCTCATATCACACAATGCCCGTCTCTCTGGTGTAATGTCTTGCATCAGATCAAACCTGCATCCTGCTAACCAGATCATCAAGCAGATGTTCCCTCTGCACACCCGGGCTGAGGTCATACCTCAGGAGAGGGGGGTGGGGGGGTTGGCTGAGGCATTGTAAGTGATAGCCATCATGACATCACCTCTTCCTGGTCTGGCCTCCAGAGACAGATCTGCAGGGGCGAAAAATAGACGGCTCCTCAAACAAAGCCGATGACTGATTGTTAGCGGGGGAAATAAAAGAAATTATTACGCCAGCGGAGAAACGTTAAGGGCGGCCGAGGTCAAATGTCAGAGAGTAAAAAGAAAGGAGCTGTGAACGGACGACGATACATGAAAGCCTGAGTGATGCAACAAAGAAAACGTTCCTCTCTATGTCTATTCCAAGTAAATCTTTATTTATCTTTATCTCTTTTTCAGCCACACCAGTGTCGTGGCTTGAGGGATGCTAATGCTGGTCTGAGGTTGGTCCACTCTGGTCCAGTGTGAGATCTCTCTCTGTGGACGACCATAAAACCTCTCTCTGACGTTCATGGGCCCCGAAGGATGAATCCTAATGATCCCTTGCCTTTTTCTCTTGCACCATGATGACATGACATTTGAGTGAAATGCCTCAACAGTTACGATTGGATTACCATCAAATTTAGTATAAATACCCATGTCCCTTCCCAGGATTGACTTTAACTTTGTATATCTGCAATATTCCTGCATAACTAATGATAAACTAGCTTCCGAGTTGTGCCAAGATAGATGCACTGTGTGTGAATGGGTGAATGGCGATAACCTGTTCTGTACTGTCATCAAGAAGAGCTCTATATAAATACAGACCTTTTATCATTTTACCATGATTAAAGCTTGCAAAACTTCAATGTTCACATCAGCACCTCCTCTTGAAAGATTTATCCTTTAAAAAATCTGTATTCTTCAGGACTGTCCCATACAATCGATGTGTTGCTGTAGAATCTTGTTTTGTGTTGTTCAACTGTGTTTTGCTTTGAGTGTTTTGATTGCATTTTTTTACATGATCATTTGAACATTCACTTAATGAAAACATTGTCTGGTCATTTATAGAAAAGTAAATAGTGGAAATGTTTTTTGGATGGCAACCGGACACTAAGTCTGACACGATGCCAAATTAATGTTGCCACCCTCAGACAAACGTGGCTGTAAAATATGTTTTGTGAGCTGGTGCTTACTTGAGACAGAAAACAGCAGCGAGTCACAAAGCAGAACATGAAGTAAAGCACACACACGATCGACCTGGGAATTCCCTCCCAACATGCACCTGGGGACAGAAACCGTACCCAGACACTTTGATGATGTCACCAATCATTAATTGATCCCTGCGGTTGCAGCAGTCATGTGACAAGGTCAGACGTGTGTGTGTGTGTGTGTGTGTGTGTGTGTGTGTGTGTGTGTGTCTGTGTGAGGTTTAATAGGGACTCGAAAAGGATCACACTTTTACAGAACATCTGCTGCCTTCGAGACAATGTCACCTCTCAACCATTTCGCTGTGTGAGTTGCTTTATCCATCTCCTGACTCCTCCTCTCCTCCGTCCTCAGTTTAAAGACTTGGCCCCTGGGGGGGGGGGGGGCATCATCCATCGATTCTTCACTCCTGCTCTGTCCAGTCAGCTGACACACCTTCATCAACACCAGATTTTCTGTATTTGTAATTGATATAGTCACAAAGTCCTTGTATTAACTAGATAAATATATGGGGCATTAACTTCAACCTACGTAAGTAAATCCAGCAAGACTGATTTGAACAGTTTTTACAATTACAATTATTTTTAATTTAGGTTTTTTGTGTAAGTCAACCTGCAGAGAAATAACAATTTGACCAAACAAGTGTAGACAATTGAGAACAACAACCAAGCATCATGAGAAAAACTGAAATGAAGACAAACAAAAAAATTGAGAAATAAACTAATAATTAATAAAGAAGGCAACAAATCTAAACAAGGATTACAATGAGTTTGCTCATAGTAAAATAGGTGTTGTGTGTGTACTGAGGGTAGTTGTGTGTGTATTTGGGAGGGAGATACATGATGGATATTTTATAACGTTGTACTCAAATATACACACAGTATCAAAACAATCGCATGAACCAGAGATGCATTTAATACACTAATTGATAATATACAAATAAAAGTGTTTAAACAAAGAAATAATCACGATTTAAATTTGCTTGACATAGTTATTAGTGAAACTCATTCGTTACCATTATTCATTTGTGTCTTTCACAAATCAAACAATGATCATTTGAACAGATGGAACTGATCCCTGCGACGCAAGAGGATGTTAAAGTAGATTCTGAGCATCACCCAGTGACCAAGTCTGGTCATTACAATATTTTGTCTCCAGGCTACAAGCTTCTCAGGATCACATGAATCAAGCTTTAATGGTGCATGAAGAAATTTACCCAAATATTCAACCTTGTCTAATGGAAGTATCCAACAGCAGTTTATATTTTATTGATAATTAAATTAAAAAATTGGGCCTAAAATGTTGACTTTACGTATTCCAATTACATATTAAAGATCCATGTAAATTATTACATAAGTTCAATGTAATGGTCACTTTTAATTAAATGTTTTCTAACATGTTGAATGTGACCCTAGGGTGAATAAATTGTGTGTTTGTTTTACTTTATTTAATCATATCACTCTCAGGTTATTTGATTAATTCACACTAACTCAACATGTACATGTGTACTTGGCATAAAGTACCTAAATGTTCAGTGTGTAAAATAAAGTGACATCTAGTGGTGAAGTTGCTTATTGCAGCTGAATACCCCTCCCCTCCCCCTCCCCTTCCAAACATTAGAGATAACCTTTGGTAACCTTCAGTTGTCATAAAAACTCAAAAGCTGTTTTACCAGTTTGGGCTTCTGTAAAAAACTCAACGTAGAGAGGTACCACTCCTAAGGTAAATATAAAGTATTTAAATATAAAAGGCCCATTCTAGGGTAAAGAAAACAACAATTTGTACAATTTAGATGAAACTCACTAATGAAAATATCACATTTTAGATACACTTTCTGACAATAGATCCATTTCACCTAAATCTTACACACTGGACCTTTAAGCTGTGTTTGTTCTGATTTTCCTGAAGCTGCAGGTTGTCACAACCCGGCTCTAGAGCCATGACAAACCGGAGGAAGACACAGGAAGAACTTGTTTATGTAAAACATATTAGAATATTTAACACCAATGAACTAAAGGTACAGTAAAGTCAGTGGTGAGGGTGCATATATGCATGAGAGAGGTGTTGGCTGTATGAACACACTCACACACAAACACACACACACACACACACACACACACACACACACACACACACACACACACACACACAAGAGAGTTCTGTCCAGAAAAGGTTATATCTTATAGGATGGCCAGGTCCAGATGCTTCCAACCAAGGACATCAACAAGACTCCGCCCTCAGAAAACCTGCTGCATGATGGGAAGAAAACATTAAAAATTAGCTTCTTATAAACAAAACACATAAAGATGCAGGAAGGGACATGTCACACAGGGTTTACTATAAAAACAAATTGCATTTTGGATCCTTTAAACTCTCAATTTTTCACATAATCCCATCACAAAAAACAATTCTGGTCACTCAAAATGCATTTAGTAAGATTAGAAGCATTTTCCTGCAGTTCAAATCTTTGGATTTGTGAATGCACATGTGCTGGTTGTCCATAAGATGTCAGTGTTGCACTGCAGACAGTTCCCTGCTCCAGGAGGCCGTGTCTCAGGCTCCTTGTGGAGTCTCTTGGCAGCACCTGAGTCGAAGCTAAACATTGGTTCATTTGGATGGAAAATCAGACTCTTGCTTCACGAAACATTCCACATCAAACTATTTAAACTTTTCTGTCAAAATAGACAAAATTCTTTTTTTTAAAGACCCTTTTTAAACTGAAACATTTTGCCAGTAATTCACGGAGCTAACGTGGATGACAGTGTTGATCTCTGTGGAGCCAAAGTAGACAGAGTGAAGCCTAAAGTAAAACAATATCTTCCCCGATGGTTCATAATGTCTCCGCGATGGGACCCACTGCCAGCGGTGGTTGCAGTGCGGTCAGGTTGAGGTGAGGTTTTGGGGTTGTCGGTTCCTCCTCAAGTTTAGTTTAAGTGGAAACTGAGGTTCGGTTTGGCCCGGCTCGTATGGCTTTCAGAAATGCAGCAGGAAATGGGGAAGTTTCATTGAGCAACACTTTGTCTCTTTTGCTTTGTCACAAGATCAACAGCGCTGCAATGAACACAGCATCAAATTATGTCTTCCTCAAAATCCTGTAAACACATAAATCATGTTGTGCTCCGCTCCTGTTCCTGTCACAACTGTTACATTTGACTTCAGATCAAGTGCAACGAACATGCAAACTGAGCGCCGCTGCGGTAATAAAACAATTTCCACCCAAGTTTTTTAGAAGAACACACAGTTTTTATTCCTCCATTCCACTCTGAGATCTTAGAGTGGGTCCCTACAGGGGACAGGGTGTGGTGGCGGCGCGGCGGAGTGATGGGAAGGTATTACACAGCGTGACTACAGTCGCTCTCTGTGTCGAGGTCTATGTTCCCCGGACGACTGCCCTTGTGAGATCACCGGCCACTGACAGGGAATTGGCCGCAGTCTGCTCTCACTGAGTGATTCCCCTGCGGGACGACCTGCCAAGAGACGAGCCTGCCAGCAAGCCTCTCATACATTCCTCAACATGGTCACCGCTGCCAGCTCGGCCAGTCTGGGTAGATGCCACCCAGTGCTTCCTCCGCTGCCCCAGACACCTGAACTAGCACAGGAGTGGAGGAGAAAGAGAGAGAAGTAGCTGGACGGGTGCACGGTGGGAGTGAGATCTCTGTTGGGCAGCCGGCAAACAGCCACTGCAGCTGTTGTGGCCTTTTCCACAACGATTCCACTGTTCCAGCTTCCAGAGGAGCGATGATTAAAACTGTGCCCACCTCTCCTCCAGCCAGAACTTTCCTTAAACACTCACATATATGCACACATGCATCTATACGTATCTATATGCATCCCAGCCTTCCCACCGCAGCAGCTGATTTGAATTAATTCACTATTGCTTGCTCTACTGATTGTTTGGGGCCAGCAGAACAGGCTGTAAACACAACAATGATATATTATCATCTTCTGGAGTTGATGTGAGATACATTTAGAAGACAATAGCTAACATTAAAATTCATTTGAAGTCTTGTATGTGGCCGCCTTTCTCGAGTGACTCCGATATTCACAGTCTTTAGCTCTAAGGTAAATATGTAGCTTAGCCACTATATGCTAAATGCTCCACTGTATTCACCACCTATGGTCGCTAGCTTTGATCAGGTTTAGTGTGGAGGTTTCATCAGATCTCCCCTCAGCTGCCTGTGTCTGATCTCAAAGCTGTGAGAGCAGGAATCTCATTGAAGCAAAACAAACCTGCAGATGATAGAACCAAAACAATGAGCTGAAAGAAGCTAAAATGATTTGTAGAGTCGTAGGGAAAAGTTGTGGGTTCATCGTATGACGACACATCTCCACCTCCTCTTAAGATCCAGAAATGAAGTCAAGGTTTTCAGGAAACGAACCCCTAGGGAACTGAAGCTGCAGTAGCAAGGTCAACCAATCACAAGTCAGTCTCAGCTGTCAATCATGACATTTCACACAATTGATTTTAGTTCTCATCAGTGGAATGTAAGCTACAATGACAGAAACAGTCTTTGAGAAAAGGAGAGGGGGACCAAATTGTACTTTTCAATTTGGTCCATGTCCCATCGACTAACATTTGGGAGGTAGGATTTATGACCAGCCACCAGGTGGTGATCTTGACACTTTGGCGTTTCACGTTTGGGGAAGTGCCATGTCGTCCATCTTTATATACATGTCTATGGATCACATAAGCATTTTTATTGTTGTTTGATTCATTCTTTTAATCAGTTTGTTGTGTAGAATATCAGAAAAGTGATGAATGCCCATCAAATCTTCCCAGACAATGGCGGCAAATCTTGCTGGAACCAGTATGCTTGGCAATTATTGACTGACAGATAACTTACAGAGTTTGTAATTTTTGATCAAATGACAAATCAATGAATCGAATTGATGTTGCACTAAACCAGAAAGAAAGCTCTTCTCTCTGCACCTTGGAGGACTCACACGATGTAAAAAGAACAGAAATATATTGCCTTTCTCAGCGGTTGGGCTCTAATTGTGGCACAAAAGAATAATGAAGTGTGTTGGCCTCTTTGGTCCCAGCTCCCCACTTCCCCTCACCTTCTCCGGAGTGGGCATTCCTGTATAGATTAGCTGGAAATCTTTCCTGTCCTATCGAGGATAATCCCCCCCGAACAAGGCCGCCCGGCTCTCATATTAAGAATGATTTAGGCAAAGTGGATTCCGGTCAGGTCAAGTCTCCACTTTCATGTTACGACGTGGCTGTTCCAGTTGTTATATGGACCTTGTGGGGAGAATATGAGCAGACAGAAGAGAGGAGAGGAAAAAGAGGGCAGTGTTTTTTTTTACTGTTCAAACAGAGTTCAAAGTCATCACGTGGACTTGAAACATGAATTAAGGTCGGTGATACACTGACGCTCAGTCCGTCTGAAAGACAGAGGAAGTGTGTGTGTGTGTGTGTGTGTGTGTGTGTGTGTGTGTGTGTGTGTGTGTGTGTCTCGAACAAGGGTGTCTGGGAGTTCCATTTTTTAAGACGTTTGAGGTTTTACGGATATTTCCACATCAGGTTGTTTTCCTTCAGCCTTTGACACACACACACACAAACACACACACACACACACAC
Organism: Limanda limanda; assembly: GCF_963576545.1. Lineage (NCBI taxonomy): Eukaryota > Metazoa > Chordata > Actinopteri > Pleuronectiformes > Pleuronectidae > Limanda > Limanda limanda. The sequence continues at coordinate 10,870,564 of NC_083637.1, forward strand.
ACACGCACACACACACACACACACAGGCCCACACATGCACACACATGCACACACATATAATGGTGTTTCCATGACTCCAGAAGACATAACATTGACTTGAATTGATTTTCTGGAGACTTACCTTAACCATAGTGATTACTTGCTCTAACCCTAACCCTAACCTAAACCTAAACCTTAACCTTAACCTTACCTGAAACTAACCTTAACTTGACCTTAACCTAACCATATCTCAACATTAAAACATAAAAACATGTCTTCACCTTAAAATGTAACGATTAACATCATTGGGACTTGTTTTTTGTCCCCATAAGAAAGACATGACCCCATAATGTGACTGTATGAACATATTTAGGTCCCCACTACATGAGTAATACCTGGAACACACACACACACACACACACACACACACACACACACACACACACAAAAACACACATAAAAACACACACACACACACACACACACAAACACACACACACACATACACACACACAGCAGGATTTTTATCAGGACTACATAGAGAATTACAAGAAAAAACACATGAAGCCTTTTCCCTCCTGGGGTCACACAGGAGAGCGTGACTCAAATGCATTACTCCACATAATGTGATTTAAAAGTGACTGAGAGGACACGGCTGCCTTCAAGATAACAGGAAGCTTGATTTATCCCCATGGTTGTAGGTTGGTTAAGCTGCTGTGGTGAGAAACTGAAACAAATGCGCCTCGTTTATTTCCTTTATTTTGCTTTTATTTTGGGCCGAGATTCACAAATACAGGGAATGATGTGGCAAAAGGAGCCAATAAAGCTCAGTTTTATTTAGTTCGGCTCATTTTAGCAACATTCAGTTTTGAATAAAAGGAATCTGAGGAGGTTGCTGGAGGCAGCGAGCCGTCACACTCTCTACACTGGTTTTGTAGGCAAAGGCAAGCAAGGAAAAATGGCTTCCTAACAAGATTCATAATTTTACACAGAGGGTTCAAACTTTGCCCCCCCCTGAGTGGGAGTGGTCAGCATTTATAATTTCAATTCATTCATGGAAACACTGCACTGTTTTCTTCCTTATAGGAGCATAACAAGAGAATTTGCTGTGCAAAAGACTTCTCCGACGGAGCACGGGGAAAAAAAGACTGGCTTATTTCAAGTTAAAGTGAAAAGGACAGTATGGGCAGGACAGGGGTTTTAGTGGTTTTTACAGTTCAGCGGTGGCGTTTTGAAAGCGCGCTCTTTCAGCAACGTGGGTGGCACGGTTGTTCCTAGCATCTCTGCTATTGTGTTGCCATTGGCTCTATGCACTTGTCAGCATCATTGCTCACTTTCTCAGGATAAATGTTGATTTTGCTTTATGCAAGGGAGAGCCGAGGCAGCAGCGCTTTGATTCGTGAAATTGCCATGGCCTCGGTGTGAGAGCTTGTGTCACTGCAGACGTCCAAATTCCTCTGACATGTTTACTGTTTTCTTTTATTTCGCAGAGGCTATTCTGCGCCAGCGCCACCGCTCCTGTTGCAGCGCCTCCATGTGAAATCCTGTGTGTCGTGTAAACAGAGGACCAGAAAATAACAAGCACAAGAAAAGGGAAAATTTTCACCCCGGCCTCGTCTTCTTCTTTTTTTTCCCCTCCCTCGCTCCCTTCAGTGTGCCCACCACTTGTTGTCCTTTATTTGTAGCCTAAGTGCTTTGGCATTAAATCTTATTATTTTTTGGTAAATAAACCAGTTTTTGGTCGGAATTACACACAACTTGGTGTGAGGTCCTTTTCAGAAAGGGGCCTGGATCCTTTTATCCAAAATGTTTTCTATTTCTGCTTTTGTAAGACACTTTTGACTGCTTTGAAAGGGAGAAACCAGGTTTTTCTTGCATTTCTGGGGGTGAGGTTGGGGATTTTTCTCAGCATTGTGGTGAGATTTATTCGAAGAGGCTGCATTTTTGTCTGATTTCCCTCTTTGTTCTCTGTAAGTAGTTCCAGGTCCCCCCTAATGTGCGCTGGGCTCGGTGATTTTGCACATGGGCGTGTGTGTGTGTGCGTGAGCCGGGAGCACATGTGTGAGTGTGCGTGCGCGAGGCTGAGGCGGGGACTTGGTGTGACACCTGCTGTTGGGATGAATAGGGTCAGTGGCAGGGCCCTTCAGCAGGCAGCAGCTGCTTGTTCTCACTGCAAAGCTCGACTCTCACGGCGTTCTCTAAAGCCTGCTCGACGACCACTGAGGCCCTGACTCCACGACACATAGTGCCCCATTCCACCATCGCCCATCATTACAGTTATTATCTTCAAGTATTGCAATTCCGCCGCTCCCGGGGTCACGATCCTAAGCGTTCGGAAGGAAATGTGAAATTGACCTGAGGAAAACATCAAAAACAAACTTCAATTTCCAGGCTTGCCCTCTCTGAACACAGGAAGAGGTTTCCAGACAGCTGCTGACAGACACAGATACTTGGTATTTGGTTGGTCTGACCTGTCTGCGCTCTCTCGCTGTGTGGTAGTGACTTAGTGGGTCTGAAAACATTCCCTGTGGCACAACAGAGGAAGAGGGCAGAGGATAAACAGTGAGGTATGAAAACATCTGTCTGTGTGCTAGCAGCGTTCAACACATGCCTGCAAAAACCTTTCATCCATCTTTTTGTTTTATTCAATTGTTCAATTCTTTATTTAAAATTCACAGTAGATATCTTTTCACCCAAATTCCTAAGTTTAGAGACATTGTTCCTTATCTAGCCACCAGAGGTCAGCCTTTTATTAACAAATTCTAATGCACTGCGTTTTAAACCTGAAGAGAACTCACACTTTCTGGAATATTAAATAAATTACTAATGATGCGCGTGCAGTGTTTGTATCTTTTGCACAGCAGGTTGTTGCCGGCTACAAAGTTTGTCCCACCGGCAATAACAGGGTTGAAGTTCCTGTGACACCGGTGATGCCAGTGTGAAAACCCCTCTGTCATCACAGGGCATTTGGTTCTTGGCTCACAAGCAAAGTACAGAGTACGTCCCTGTTGCCGTGTGTTTGTTAAATGATGGGTTTCTTCAACAGACGACAAACAGGCAACACAACTTAGCCTTGCTGAACAGGAAGAGAAATAACAGGTTTACAGGCCCAAATATTCCCAGTTGTCTCAAAGCATTTTCAACATCACTTGACAAAAAAAATAGCCAGTATGTTCTGAAAACCTCAACGAATGGTTTTCAATGATTCTCTAGAGTTTAATGTCCCTTTGGTTTGAGCCATGTAAGGTTCGAGCGGTGGCTCTAGGACGAAGGTCTTGTCTTCGTCCTTCTGGAGAGTTTGTAGTTGAAGTACATGAGAGCCTTGGACTGGGGGGCTCTCCTGGGCCAGCAGGTGCGTCCGTTGCCAGAGAAGTCCCCCAAACACTGACAGGTGTAGGAACCATCTGTGTTGACACACTGAGCGTGGCGGCTGCACCGGTGAGACCCGGTTAAACATTCGTCCTTATCTGTGCAGGGGAATAGAGGGAGATAAGAAATGTGAATAGGTGACTAATGCTTGTGAGATATTTAATCATCCGTTTTTTTTGTTTTCACAGCATGAATTTAAGCCAAAGCTGCTTCATAGTTAAGTCACATTAGATCAGTGTGTTGAAGGGAAAAGGGTTTTTCAGAACCGTCTCTTTCAAACCTGCTGGAGAGATAATGTTGCAATGCTCATCACATGGATGAAAACAGAAAACAGCTCGTGTGTGAGTGGGTGAGCTGCGAGTGATCATCAAATAAACATGGTTTGTGGATCCTCCGCTGCCAAAGCACATCTTCACTTGATCCCCCTCTCTGCCAATTAACGCAGATGAGGAGAACATGTGGAGCCGTGCAGTCGTTTGCAAGCTGACATGGAACTGGTCTGAATGTGGCTTCAAAAATATCTTGCTCATGGGCGAACCCTGTGAGCGAGTCCGGGTTCTGATAACACATCATCTTAACATGAGAGCTTCCCCTCAACTTCAGTGTTTATTTACACAAATGATGTCAAAATGTAAAAAACATAAATCTTATATTCAATAGTGTAGATGAGAAACCACCTGCCTCAAACAGACCAGGTTACTTTTACCTCGACATTGCAAAGAGCCCTTGAGCGTCCCCATCACAAAACCGTCCTGGCACAAACACGTGTAGCTGCCAAACGTGTTCCTGCATCTCTGCCGCGGTGGACACGCGTCCGTCTCCCTCTGACACTCGTCCACGTCTGCAACAAAACGCAAACACGTGGCCGACACCAGAGACACGTTTGTTTAATTTCATTGTGAAGAGGAACTGTACAAACTTTCCGTCCTTCTTACACACACATAAGGACTTTGCATTGACTTATTCATTCTGAACAGCTTAACCAAGATATTATCTCTAACCTTAACCATGACTTGTTCATGTCCAACCACAGCTCACATCTTACCCCTAACCTTAACCAGGACCTCAGAAATGACATCTTGCCCCATTATGACAGGGCTTTGGTCGCCATGAGGTCTACCGGTCCTGACAAGGTTGCTGTTTATGCTCGAAAAGGTCCTACAAATGCACACACACACACACACACACACACACACACACACACACACACACACACACACACACACACCTAACCTCTCAAGGACAAGGTGCCCAAATGTTTCTTGTCTCTGCTCAAAACAATAATTACCTTCAAAAAGACTCGAGGGGCACAAATTAGTACTTTGACCTTGCAACCACCTCTTTGTACTGGAGCTTTGAAAGACACACTGCTGTTCAGAAACGGGGAGTGACCCAAATGCACAAATGCTTTTCTTGAGGTGCTGTGTCCCTTGAGACTTATGCACTGTACATTTCTCAGTAATAAACAGATACAGCTCTTGAAATAATCTCACACCACTTTCCTGAAATCTGTTTAACCACCACCTATGTGAATTATCCTTATTTTAACAGAATAGTCTCTTCTACATGAGGGCATCTCTTTTTCGAGACAAAGACACAAGCGCAGATTACTGCATGAGAGTCCCCAGTGTGTGAGAATGTCTCTTTAACAGCCGTGAGAGAGGCTGAGGAAGGATCAGTTCATTACAGGACAGGAGGCGCCGGCTGCTGCCGAGGTATCGAGAGGGACTTCTGTCAGAAAGGAGAGAGTACAGGGTCCTGTTGGTTTTACATCAGGTAATTAAAGGCTTCTTTTTGTTTTGTAGGTGGACAGTCCCTCTGCGGATGTGCCATCGGAGGGCCAGCTGCAGGTTGAGGACATGTGTATGCAAATGAAGACATCTAGAACACATATCCCAAAAGAGGAGGTGGGAATAGAACCGGAAGAATGTGCTTCTAAGGCTAAGGAACGTGAGAAGTTACATATCTAAACATGTGAGGCGTCTACCTACAGGAGCTGTGAGTGGTTCACCGTGCTAATGAGCTGAGGGGGTGTTTTGTGAAGAGGCTCTACCTTCACAGGTCTTGTTGTCAGTGGCCAGGTGGAGGCCGGGGGGACACAGGCAGCTCGGCTCCCCCCCCCTCTCCATCTGGAAAGCAAACTGGCAGCGTGGAGAGGAACATGCGGCCGCTCCTGGAAGACAAACAGGGAAACACTGGCTGAGGATCCAACCGAGAAACGGGCCACTGGATCTCACACACACACACACACAACACAGACACACACACACACACACACACACACACACACACACACACACACACACACACACACACACAGACACACACACACACGAGTACAGGCTCGGCAGCACTGGGAGCGGTAATGAAGCCGTGAACAAAAATGGTGACCAAAAATCTGTATCTTACATAAATCACACATTTACATTGCTGCACTTGAAATACCACCTCACCACAAAGCTATGTTATGATATCACTTTCTATAACATAAACTGTGAATATCTAAACATTTACGTGAGCTAAGCAAGGTGTGTCAACTCGGTGCCAAGTCCTTGGATACTTTAATCTCCAATTATGGTATAAAGATGGCAGATGGGCTTTGGTGGAGAAAATGATGCAACGTCAGAAAAAATCATCCGTCAGCTCAGAGATGTCCTTCATGTGTGTTTTTTTAAATACCGGCCTGTTAGTTTTAAATGTTCTGTTTAAAGAGGAAATGACTCACTGGTGCAGGTGGATCCATCTGCGGCGAGCGTGAATCCAGGTTCGCAGTAACAGCGATAGCTACCGTGCGTGTTCATGCAGCGCTGGGAACACGGCCTCTCCGGCAAACCACATTCGTTCACATCTGGAGTCAATAGGAAACATTCTTCAAGCAGCGTATAGAAGTCCTGGTGCTAAATGATGCAGAGCAACACAGGTAATGGTGGAGAAATTAAAACCATAGGTCCGATAATGGTTAAACTCTACCTTCATCACACAGGAGGCCTTTGTAGCCTCTGGAGCACAAACACTTGTCTGGTCCCACACATTTTCCATGTATGCACGACTTTCCGCACACAGCTGTGGACGACAACAGACAAATATTAAAAAACAAAATCTTTTGATGGTAGATGTCAAAATTAAAGCGCATATGTTTTTGTTTATATAGTAACTGTGTTGGCAAACAGTTGCCTATTTAAATGCTGAAGAATGAGGGTTCTCCACTTGTAGAAAATTAAGCTAAAATATCCTGGTGTGCTGCCATCTTGCACTTTTGACGTCATAACAAAAGTATTAAATTATTTATTAAAACCAAACATATACATATCATCGCTGTGATAAGCACCAACTAAAATAACAGCAAAAATGATTTCGGATGTATTTTTACTTTCTTCCATGTCCCATCTACTAACATAGAGGTGGCGGGGATTATGACCTATACTGTAGCCAGCCACTAGGAGGCGTTCATGATAACTAGGCTTTACTTTTGGGGAACTGTTCTGTCGTCCATCTTTATTCTGTAAAAAAAACTAAAAAACTTAAATAGGTTCAAAACGCTGTAACATTTAGTAATTTGATGCATTGGCAATAAAACAAAATTGTATATGTAAAAAATAAAGTATTGCATTTAAAAATCTACTTGGCAAGAAACAGCCAAATTGACTTAATTATTTTAGTGTATCTAATTACAATGTATATAGATTATTAGTGATGCAAATGTAACATGCAGTTTTTAATGTAGTTGTTTGCTGTAGAAGTAAAATGACCCTGAAACTACTTCAGTGTAGTTTTTAGGTTAATTTACTTAGTTTGCTCCACTGATACTGATAAAGAGGAAAAGATGCATGGACATGAGGGTTAAAAACTTATATGAAGGAAGTTGCCAAGAAAACAAAAACCCTTTGGTCATTACATTTATTTCCTTGATTGTTTTGCTGAGATGCTGCACTGATAACCTGTGACCTCTGGGTCTGTGTCATTGTAGCTGTCACTAATCGGCAGAGCGACTTACGCTGACAAATGCCGTTAACATTCCTCCATCCCACACAACAGGAAGTAGTTTGACCATAGCTGCAGAGTCCCGGACGGGCGCGACCCCCGCTGTGCTCCGGCACATCCTCCACTGACCTGTGGAGACTGGGACAGAAGGTTATCAGATCATTAAGCATCGTCTCGCCCTCAGGGTTTCACATTCCCAACTCAGACTCATTCCCAATTGTGTGAAGACATTTTTTCCTGGAAGCAGTTGCAGTGTAAGTTTGAAAAAGGACAAGCGATTGCAAATCACAAAAAGATGATAAATCAAAAACAGGTAAGGATGGATGTATTGTAAAATGGATCAATATGGTGGATGCACACATACTGTAAGATAGCTTTCAAATTACTTACATTCACCTCATTAGTGGGGCTTTATTGAAGGCACAATATATTTTGCATACATTTTAGACTCACTGCGCAAAATAACAAAAAACATGATAGTTCACTTGAAATACTTTGTATTTGTTTCTAGTAATTTAGTAAAAAATTTAATCTAAATTTCAAATTAAGTATAAAGTTTTGGAGCATTCCTGCTTTATTCCTCTGAGACAATTGACAGTAAAAGGTTGACCTCCTGTAGGGGCATTTGCGCTTATATCCAGACTATTGTTATCTTTCTTAACTATTGAAATATTTAACTTTTTCCCTGATAGAAACCTTGAAATCGTCTTCTTCTTCAAAAACATTTTTGGGCATTTTTCATCCTTTATTGACAAACATGAAATGGTGACTTCCTTAGCTGGGGGAAGACACGCATCAAAAGGCCGGGGGGGCATTGAACCTTCGACTGCTGTAGGAGGATTCAAGCCTCTGTTTGTGGGGCGCTTGCATATGAACTCATTCTAACTTTCTCACTGCTTAAAGTCAAACTTCTTCTTGTGCTGCCATTTCAACTGCAATCTCAACTATATGTGTTCTGAATTCTGCTTCGGCTACAATTTCACTTGCTTCAAAAGTTAAACTGCGTTGAAAAGATCAAGTTTTTCAATTTTCTTCAGAGAATTTGTTTATTCCAGTCTTTCACATCTTTGATTACACATATTCTAATCACGTATAACAGGATGTTGGCAGATCCATGCACTGGAAACCACTGTTATTATGAAACACCTTCCTCATTCCCTTATTGAATTTCTCAGAAAACAGAAAAGAAATTCTGAGCAGCAATAATTCCTGCATCATTAAAATCTGCTGTCATAAACAAAAGTGCAATAAACTATATGGCATTCAAAAGCAATGAACAAGCTTCACTCAGAGCTGCTGTTAAATCTCCTCACACCCACACGGCAATAAGAGCCTGTTAAATGATTAGACCCGGGCCAAGTTTATTTCCTACTTGGCCTGAGAGAGAGAAATCCACAAACCGACATCATCCTCACGCAATATTTATCTCCGGAAAACTAAAGGAGTCCATATTGTTTAAATAACTTTAAAAACAGTTAAAAAATGGATTTTCTTTCTTACCTTACAGAGATGCTGATGAAATGCACCATCACCACAAAGACCGGCCGGCTTATTTCCACCATCTTCTTCCACCACGTTTTAACCTTTTAAGTACATATTTGCTTCTCCTTCGCTCCGACACCTTCCCTCTGTCACGGAGGCGCTCGTTTCGTGATGTGTGTGTGTGTTTAAAAGGTAATTTTGGACTTGTTTGTGTCGGTGTGAGTGTTTGAGGTGTGTGTGTTTTTTCCGGGGGGGGGGGGGGGGGGGGGGGGGGTCACATGGTGTAATTGTAAGGTGCTGAGAGAAGGAGGAGTGACAGGTCACCTGTGTTCAAAACAGAGAGGGCCAAAGGGGGGGGGGGGGGGGACAAAATGAGAAGGACTTCAGGGGAATTATGTGTTGAAGAATGCAAAGAAAACACCAGTTAAATAACTGAGTGGTGAAGCAATGATCTGCTCAAGGTCCACTTCTGCTTCACCAACAAGAACCAACAAATAGTTATTGTTATGTCTTCTGGTGTTAATGGACACTGGGAAGCAGAGAAACAGGAGGTGATCGAACTTTACTGAAGAGTCAGAGAACATGGAAACACAACCAAAGCTGCTTTTAGTCGAGCAAGTCCGGCACTTTTTGCGGATGTGAGAACATAAATTGGAGCTGAAGACATCGACGAAGATGTCAACTTGTAGAGACAATGAGATTTGAGAGCTTTTGGTGATGTAGACACACTTGTTGTTGTCTGCATGTTCCACCCAGGTGCCCTCGCCTCAATCTGGTGAATGTGTCTGACCTGTAGAATCTCCTGGTATGATCCTCATGTGTGAAAGGCCAAGGCTTCCAATTTTCCGGACATTTTCCAAAGTTCAATCTGGCAATCAATCACTCTTCTTTTTGTTTGCTGCTTGTCACATGAAAATACGTTTTATTAAAACAATAAAGGAATACTTAAAGTCAACGACGGACACAGAGGATGACTGAGTGTTTTATAAAGACTGGGGCCGAGATCTCAGGGTCGGAAATAAGCGCTGGCAGCTTCAGAGGTCGGGCCTTTGAAGCCGTAACCATTACCAGCTCTGATCAGAGTGCAATCAGTTGTATTAAGCTCAAAGGCGGAGTCCTTGTCTGGACGCCTGGTGGTCCACTCACCACACACACACACACACACACACACACACACACACACACACACACACACACACACACACACACACACACACACACACACACACAAGGCCATGTTGCGTCTGTCTAATGAATGAACATCAGCTGTTAGGAACTTGATGTCATGCTTTCGCTTCCCTGCAGCGCCACTGAAGGATCTGATTAGACCTCTCTACACCAGGGCCAATGTTATTTTGCCTGTTTAACCAGTTTACAGCGAACCAGAGTCTTCTGCTCTCAATTGACGCCGAAAATTGTGCGACCTCAAAACAACAAGCGGCAGATCTTTGGCAGCTTCTCCCAAAACCCACTCAGCTAATTATGAGATTACTTTTGGGGGTAGGTGGCCCCGGGGTAGAAAAAAACGTGATTGCATGAGGTGATGGACGACAAGAGCTGGTGTCTGTTAAAGGTGACGTGTGTGTGTGTGTGTGTGTGTGTGTGTGTGTGTAAAACTTGTGTGTCTCAGTTCAGTTTCAACTCTGTATCTCTCCACAACCACACACACAGACACACACTCTGTTCCTCCGCCCAAACCTCTGTCTTGAATGTTTTTTGTCAAAGTTGTCACCACCACACATCAGCAAGCGAGGTGGAAAGAAACCATAAAATAGCTCTGCATGCTCTGCCTTGAATTAGAGCCAAACCTCACTCCATATCTGTCATAAACGATACAATTAAACTTAATCCCGCCTGCCAAAGGGGAAAAGGAGCGAGGGGGAACGGAGTGAAAGAAAAAGAAAGTGGCCGTCAACAGTAAAACAGAATGATAAACGTTGTCGGTGCGAGCGCAGTGTGTGGCAAGTGCAAGGGTCTGATCAGAGAGCTGTGGGCTCTGCACCGGCTGCCAGCATGGACGTGGTGGGAGAGGACTGGGATTTCAAATGTGTGTCCGTGCCAAATCTGCAGATCTCCCTCTTCGACCACATTAGAGGTGTAACGCACTGGTGGTCTTTGATTCCTCAAATTGAAAAGGGATGCCCCACAAAGGGATCCGATGTCATTTCAAGGGGCCTCCCCCCCACCCACCCCCACCTGCTCAAAGAATATTACATATCGTTCATAAATGATGAGGTTGGAGTGAATCCCCCTCTCCCTCCCCCACACACACACAATGTGAATATAAGATTCCTGGAACAGTGTTGGTGGTCAGTCACACACGGCACATACAGGCAGCCCCTTCTGCTCTTATTAAAATGTACTGTTTCCTATGGGATACCGGCATGCGGCTGTACTACTTGAGAATTCAGATGCATTTGCAAATTTTGCTTGAGGTCACCTAGCAGTAAAAGAAAAATACCCACCAGCGCACTGGAAAGTCAAATTAAATTTAATGTTATAACTGCTCACCGTCGTTTCAGAGTTAAACACAGACACTAATGACTTTATTTGGACTTAAAATGTCAAGAGGCTGCTAAATATTAAAATGGCAGTAACTCTTTGCCCCCTTTCCCTTTAATCCTTTTAATGCTTTATATGTTGTAGTCACTGAAATATTGACACTTTCCAAGGAAGGTACAGGATTAAATCCACTGGGGCAGTTCCAGGTTAGTTTGGCCGGTGGTGATGCTGGTTGCAGCTTTCTGTCTGAAACTGTGAAAGTGACCTGCAGTGATAAGGTCAAGTCAAATAAAGATCAGCTGCATGGACCCAGTTCACAAAACCCTGAAGCTGCAACACCGCTGCTGCACAAAGAGCTGTTCACCTGATCCTTCAGAGTTCAGGGGACGAAGCAGAACCACGAACTGGAGAATCAATCGTCGTAAACGTGTTGTTGTCGTGATCATCGACATCTCTTACGTTGAGAAGTTCCAGCTGCTGCTGCTGCTGCTGAGCCCCTGGCGGAAATACACCAAATTTGGCACTGAGCTTCCTCAGGCCCTGAAACTGATGAGAGGAACAGTTCCACATAAAGACAGAAAGACAGAAAGACAGAAAGACAGAAAGACAGAAAGACAGAAAGACAGAAAGACAGAAAGACAGAAAGACAGAAAGACAGAAAGACAGAAAGACAGAAAGACAGAAAGACGTTTATGGAGTTTGTAGGTAGATGTGAAAACATATATGAAATAAATTACTTTGAGTGGACACCTACAGTTCTTTTTTACTTACTACATTATAAACTTAAAATGTATTAATTTACAAGTAAATGGGAATACAGTGTATCCTTATAAAATTACATTTACAAGTTTTAGATTTACCAACACTTCATATACAACTACATTATAAACTTAAAATGTATTAATTTACAAGTAAATGGGAATACAGTGTATCCTTATAAAATTACATTTACAAGTTTTAGATTTACCAACACTTCATATACAACTGTGGGCAGGTTCTCTATTCACACTGGAGCCAGACTGGCAGAGATCTGAGATAAACAAGGACACTGGTAGAAAAGGCGTTTTGCTTTTTGACTTTTCATAGCAGTGAATACTCACTATCCCTCACACATGACAAACAAACTGCAGATAGTGTAAACTACTTCCTTGTCTTTATCCATGTATGCACTTGTAAGCAGATGTCCACACATGGAAAAGTGCAGAAGTACATCTGGTTTTAATACACATACATGAATGTACATTATGAATGTGCAGTATGTAAGAATGAATATGTAAAGGTTATACTGGTATGTGCGTGTTTTCTTTCACTCCTTTTTTTCCTATTTTAAACATTAAGATCTGAGGAGGAGGTGTGGTGTACAAAATGGTGATGAATAAATGAATAACCATAATCTCTGGTGTATGTCCTTTTGGGGAAGTCCGGTAACATTCCTATCAGAGCCCATCTATGGAGAGTTTGTCCCCTTTCCTATTAACGGCTGCAATTCAGCTGGAGGAAGGTAGTCTTAAATGAACTGGAGAGAATGGAGCTAAATAAATAAATTAATCATACACACATTCTTCTAGATTAAAAGCCCCACATTTTATTAAACATTTTGCAAATACAGGATTGATTATTAACAGGGAGGGTGACTTCCCGCTTATAATGCATGTATCTCAATAAGGATTTCATGGATGCAACAGGAAATCCTTCCTCGATATCTCCTGGAGTCTACAAGCGGTGAAGTCACATCACAATGTAAAGGAGGATGAGGAGGATGATGAATTAAGACAAATGGAAATCGGGGTAATGTGGCAGCTGCTACTGGGTCATGCACTCTGGCGTTAATGACCATATACACGTTAAAAACAGGCTCTGGTGAAAGCCGTTAAGTTTCATGTGGTGCATGATGTCACAGAACGGTAAAGCATTGATTGAAAAAGCACAAATCTAATCTAAATGAACTAGATCTGTTGTTTCTATTATACCGAAAACATAAAGACCAATTTGTTTTAGGGTTGTAGCTCCATAGGCCCCCATTCATCCTGGACCACCCAGAGAGCGCCCCCTACACAACCTGGAAGTCGTGAGAGTGGAATATCTTTGTACTGAGAGAAAGAGAAATTCTCTGGCCGTGGTGATCGTGGGTAGATGGTGTTTCTCAGATTTTGGGTGTAGCTGTGTCGAGACTGTCATCACCACCGAGCTACTATCGTTTTTTTGCTTAATGTTTTTCACAGGTGACCTCGGAATGATGGACAGTCCGGGGTCAGAGTTCCGAGGGGGTCTGCAGAAGGGGGTCGTCCAGGTGTGAGGGGTGAGATGCTGGAGGTCAGGTGTGAGGGGTGAGAGGGTGGAGGTCGGGGGGTGAGGTCAGCGGGCGGGACACCTGCGAGGGCCTGATGAGGACAGCAGTGAGGTGGAACGAGGACGATGTAACAGATTTGAGGGCAGAAAATCGGGTGGACACCTCCCGCCATCCATCACCATGCTGCCGATCACCTGCATGGCTGCAGATGGACCATCTGAAATCATCTGACTCAGTCTGATCCTGCCAGTGATGGTTGATGTAAAACCACAAGTAGACTCCTTATTGGATCCATAGGAGAAGCCATAATATTACATTAATTTCATCTTCCCTCATTAGAATGAATAAAACTAAGTAAAGTAGCTCTGTGAGTAGTTCAGGGTTATTGAACACGACTGGGGGCAAGATTCAACATTTTCATTTTAATGGTTCAATGTACTGAGAAGAAAAAACTACATTTGTTAATTTCATTGACATTTCAATGTCTTCATGATATACATGTGGTACAACAGGTGATGACAATAATAACCTAACACAGCTGTAAGTGACTTATAAAATGTATTAAATGATCAAGAATAATTTAGATCAAGATTTGCTCGTTTGACTTTTGGACATTTTGATAATTTGAAGAGTTCAGGGACCCAAATTTCTTATCCTAAACTTTTAATTTAACATGGACAAAGGTGCTTTATAGCAGGGGGCGGAGCCATGGGACCAGGGAGGAGGGAGCATCCTGGGGAAGGACTGATCACTTCCTGTTTCCTGCCACAGGAGACCGCAACACTACCTTCAACCCTAACCCTAAGAGTTCACACTGGTTATTATTTGAAGACTCAATCCAATAAAACAATTATCATAGTTGCATCATTAAAAAAGGTGAACCCCACTACAACACAATTCATTCAACACAAGGCTGGATTCAGCTCTTGAAATTGATTGACAGCTCTTTTTATAATGGAGACTACACAACAATGCCTGAGTATTTCACAACAGTCACAACAGTAACATTTACCACCACACATGTAAAACAGAGAATGTTTTGTCTTATACGATGAGATATTAAGGTTATGAACATGGATAAACTGTATGATTATATAATTTCTGTAATCACAAAATTCCCTCCTTCCCTCATTCCTTCCTTCCATCCTTCCTTCCCAGTTTGTTTGCGTAACAACCTCTTCCTGTCACCACTTTGTCATGCCTGTTAGGTTATAGCTAAACTGGGAGTACACAGTGTACAGAGAGGCAGTGCAGCCATTAGACACAGAGCTTTGCAGAGATTAAGATGCAAACCAACCACCACAGGCTGTGTCGGTACCAAAATGAGGATTAGGTCTTTGTGAAGCGGCGAAGGCAGCAGCACCAAACAAGGCTTCACCGTGCAAAGGCACCCGAGTATCGTCCAGGAACATTACACGCCATATGTGTTTGTACCTGCTCATGAGTGGGCAATATTTTCACAGAAGAAATGAGCAAAATTTCTAATTTAGTTCAATATTTCACTGAGGGGAGAAAAAAGGAAATGTTTACGCAGGAATCTTCCATTTCTGGAATAACAGTGACTTGCTTTATTTAAGGCTCATTCTGTAGAGTGCACTATGACGCTGGAGTTGGAGTTATGAGGCTGCATTTGTGTGATTGTGTGTGGGTTTCATTGCACTGAGCCATAAAAATCTGCTTTTTTTCTGTTTATCCCAACGTTCTTGGCTTTTTGTTTCACAGTAAACGTGGATTCATTGGACAATTCTTTTCATTTTGAATATTGGCTCATTAAAAAGTTTCTTCAAATCTTAAAATCAGTGAAGGAAAAGTGATTATTTGCTTGTCTGGCAAAAACATTTTAATGGTGTTCAAGGCTGTACTGTACTGCTGCTTTGAGCTCATTACTGAAGTCAGCCTGTTCACATGTTAATGATATTAAGCAGACATATTGTTCACATCTTAGTTTAGCAGGTTAGCGTGCTGATAATTACTAATAAGTCTTAAAATAAAATATATTATAAAATACATCTGGGGCTTTTTGCATGCAGTAAATTCAAGAACCAGATTTAAAGACAATCCGATCAATAGTTTCACGTAAAAACTGAAATATTAAACTCATTTTGGGGGTATAGTCAAAGAAGGATTGTGTTAATGGAAAGCAAAATATAGGCGAACCCCAAACAGAAAGAAGAAAGCGAGAATCCTGGAAGATAGCTCCCATCCTCTTCTCAGCCAGTTTGAGACTTTGAGCTCTGGGAGGCGCTATACAGTCCCTCTAGCAAGTAGAAATGTCAAGTACCATAAATATCCTTAACTCTACAAAGTGACTGATGAGATTTACCCATGTTTATTGACATAAACTGTTTTTTTAATGTATCATATGACCCTGCCCATGTGTTTGTTTTACTAATTGTTTGTTTGTTTTTCTCGTGTTTGGTGAACATTCAGGTGACGGGTGAAACTAGCTGAGTTCAGTACATGTCTAAAAGCAACCGACCTTATGGGAACCGCCTCCTGGTTCAAGCTCCAAAAATGATTGCACAGGTAGGAGAAAGAATTGACTTAAGAAGACTGTGAATCTTGATTTAGATATAATATGTTGAAGTTATTGTATGATGCTGGATGATTTACGTTATGGGTGTTTCTGAGGGAAAGTTGGCAAATATGTCTTCGAACATGGTCAATGTGAAATTAATATTGCCTACGAAAGGGGCAGAAATTTTTAATGGAATTTACTCAATTTACTAGATTCAATTTTATCTGCCGTTGTGGTCAGGTGCCTGTTGGGTGGGCACTTTGAATCAACGTGCGGACCTTTTCTAGTTTTTCCCATTCAACATGGTTAATACACACACACGCACTGTTTGACCCCAGTGTTAGCTCGAGTGTTAGCGGCGAGGCTGCGGCGGATGTCCCTCTGTTGACTCTGAGTGATGTAAGCTCGAGATGAGCTTTGCAGATTAAGAGTGAAGGCAAACAAAGGGCCCTGCCAAGATGAGCCACAGTGTATACAGATTAATATAACAATACAGCCACACGAGCGCTGCCGTAAACCATTTGCATAACTCTTTTTAAAGTGTTTTGGAAAATTTTCTTGCTTTGCTTTGAGGAGATACCCCCCCACCCCACACACACACACACACACTCACACACACATGGAAACTTATACCTAGGTGGTCCATTCCCGCCGGCATCAGTTGTTTACCTAGCCCTGCTGAGGATCACACACGGACCGGGGAGCAGACAGCGAGCGACGCACATTCGTATAGATCGAACACACAGAAGTGTGCGATACGATGTAATCACATGCGATGATGGACTTTCCTGCCACTGCTCATATACACTCACGGGTACATTTAATTTAGTTTTTTTCTCACTCGTCTATTTTGTTTAAACCCATTTATTGTGGCACGAGAACTGATGAAGAATTACTTATGTCAGGAGGTAACATACAATCATAAACAATAGCAGCAGTCAACAAATATGTAAATCAAACAGCATTTTTTTCTATCTATCTATCTATCTATCTATCTATCTATCTATCTATCTATCTATCTATCTATCTATCTATCTATCTATCTATCTATCTATCTATCTATCTATCT
This sequence comes from Limanda limanda, assembly GCF_963576545.1. Lineage (NCBI taxonomy): Eukaryota > Metazoa > Chordata > Actinopteri > Pleuronectiformes > Pleuronectidae > Limanda > Limanda limanda. The sequence goes on from NC_083637.1 coordinate 10,887,754, forward strand.
ATCTATCTATCTATCTATCTATCTATCTATCTATCTATCTATCTATCTATCTATCTATCTATCTATCTATCTATCTATCTATCTATCTATCTATCTATCTATCTATCTATCTATCTATCTATCTATCTATCTATCTATCTATCTATCTATCTATCTATCTATCTATCTATCTATCTATCTATCTATCTATCTATCTATCTATCTATCTATCTATCTATCTATCTATCTATCTATCTATCTATCTATCTATCTATCTATCTCTCTCTCTCTATCTCTCTATCTATCTATCTACCTATCTACCTATCTATCTATCTATCTATCTATCTATCTATCTATCTATCTATCTATCTATCTGAAATTACATATCATCACTCACAGAAATCAGTTGTGTGGTCTGTAGTCTGTGAGACGTTGTGGTTATTGGATGAAGGATGGACGAGCGTTTTTTACTGGGTTTCGAGAAAATGTGCCGTGAAGAACAGAGTAAGATGCTGTCGTTGTTGTCGGTGAGGAGGAGGAGAAGTTGACGGACAGAGGCTTTGGTTGGTTGGTTTTGGTTGAGGCTGTGACGTCCCGGGTCAAAGTTCACCAAGGTTGAACTCCACGCGAAGCCCCACTGCGGATTTGTGTGTTTTATTTGTTTTTTATTCGGGCCCTCGTTTGAGCAGGAGACAAGGTTCACCACTGATATATTTGCATATGTGTGACCATGTCCTCAGTCTCTCCTCACAAGAAAAGCACAGAAAACAACCCAACCAGGAAGAAATAGATCATAAAACGTCCAGAAACCCATTTACTGACACACTAACCACTAACACACACACCTGAGGGTTCTCCTTTAAATATTCTGCGTAAGCATCGTTTTCCACAAATTTTCTCTGTTACAGTTTGTTCCCTTCGAAGCACAAGACCTCACACTCACCTCTTATTTTTTTAAACCAGCCCTCATCCCCATCAGTCTTACCTGTCGCCCAACACTCTGCGGCTCTCAGCCCTCTGTGGGGGTTTAGCATGTGTTAACATGACAGATTGAGCCCCAGTGGGAACCTTAATTGCATCATTTCATGGATGCGAGTCAGTGCTGTGGTCCGGGAGAGTAAACAAGCTCTGAATCCAGGAGCCGAAAAATTGAGGAAGGAGAGGGATGGAGGGGGGAGTGATGGAATGAAGAGTGGATGGAGGGATGAGGGAAGAGGAGGACAAGGATGAATTGCAGAGCTGATGTAGAGAAGAGAAGAGGAACTGCTTCAGGAAGGGGGAGATACAGCAAAACAGAGGTATGAACTGAGGAGGTGTGAAATACAAGAGATTGGGAGAAGAAAATCCCCCCCCGTTAATTAGAAAAGCCGACAAAAAGCAACAGTCTACTTCCACCCGAACCTGCTCCGAGGTGGTCGCCCAGTGCGGTTTGTTGTGTTATGTGATAAGCTGAGAGGTTAGTGAGGCGGCGGAGGAGGGAGCGGCGCTGCTGCTCGGAAAGTGTGTCTTCATTAGTAAGTGATCGGGGGGGGCCGGGGAATATGAGATTTCAGCTGCCTCAGTCGTGCGTTTCAGCAGCAGCAGTGAGTAAACCCAGAGTAAACACATGAGGTCACACAATACACCCAGCAATTAGGACTGTGACAAAACCAGATATACAGCCGGCGGATTGACATGCACACACACACACACACACACATGCATGTACACACAGACACACACTTGCACTTCAATCTCCAGCCTAACCCCGAATCCTTTATGGGTTTTAACCTTTTAATGGTGTTTTTTTACTCTGCGTTTTTTTTAAATTTTTAATGAACCCTCCTGGGACTTTGAAGGATCTTAAGAAAGTATTTTAATACTTTAACTTCTTACGCCTGTTCCCCCCAAGCAATACTCATTTAGAGTTTTGTGTTTTTAACCTAACCTAACCCCAACCCCAACCCATACACCATCACAACTAAATGACTAACACTTACCTAGTTCTAACCCCTAACCCTAAGCCTAAAGCCCTTCTTAACCCTCAAGTTGCCCTTTGAAAAGGTGAGGACGGCCCAAAATGTCCTCTCTCTCCTTTGGGTCAATATTCAAAATGGTCCTCGCAAAGATATAAGCACACACACACACACACACATATACGCACACTTCACGTTTGTGCAGCTATCTTTATTAGGACTTTGCTTTGGCATTCAACTGCGAACAACCAAACCAAAACCTTATCCATAACCCTAACCATTACCAATTTATACCTAACCCTGACCTTAAACCAACCACAATTAACATCTTACCCCTAACCTTAATCAGGAGCTCAGATATAAAGTTTTAAGTCATAAGAGTGAGCTTTAGTCCCAGTGAGGTCTACTGGTCCTGAAGAGTTATAAGTCCTTAAGAGGTAACAAAGTAGTACACACACACACACACACACACACACACACACACACACACACACACACACACACACACACACACACACACACACAGACACACACACACACTATAACCCTAACTCTAACTTAGCAAGACACTCATTGGCATTAAGATATTCATTAGCCCCTTATCTTAACCATCGTAACTAACTGACAAACCTTTACCCTATCCAGAACCGAATTCTAAACCCTAATACTAAACCCAAGTCTTAACCCCCGGGGTTTGGAAAACGAGGGACTTGAACTCGACTCTCATTCAGATAAGATAGCAGCTATCTATGAGGGACTTTGCTGGTCCAGGGATTTAGGGTTAGTGTTAGTGTTATGGGTAACCACTAAAATAGTCAGCACACATTTTTGGCCTATTACATTTACCAGCATCTGACCCTGACCATCACAGCTGAATGTCTAACAGTAACTCTTACCTTAACTCAAACTAAACTTAATTCTAAAAGTCTTAACCTGACTTGCCCTGAAAGTGAGGACCGGCCAAAATGCCACCACTCTGTCATATATATATATATATATATATATACACACACACACACACAAAAACACGCACACAGGCACACACACAAACACACACAAGCACACACACAAACTTGTACTTCCATCTTTGTGAGGAGCCTCATTGATGTAATGCACTCCCTCATCTCCGACCCAAACCCTAAAACCAAGTCTTAATCCTCAAACAGCCCTTTGAAGGGCTCACAAAGATACAAGTACAAGTACACACACAACCACACACACTAAAGCAACCACCACAAATGTTTACACAGTCCAGATCCAATATTCTCACATAAATCAATATGTTGGAACGTGGGGGGGCCCAGTTTATATTCACCATCACAGGAGAGCGTTGCCAGTGTGGACAAACACAGAAGTTAATGCACCAGATTAATCAAAGTTGCTCCCCAGCCACGATCCAGCCCTGACAAGACATCATGACCTCATGTGTTAACACATGACATCAAATGCACGGCGCACAGTTAACAGTGATTTCCACTGAGTTGTGGTATTGTGGTGAAGCCGTAATGTACAGTTAGATCACAGTGGAAACAGTGGTTCATGGTGCAGGGAGAGTCAGACGAGACCTGAAGGGATGTCACAGTCGCCGTGAACATCAGCAGACGTTTCCAGAGAGGGGGGGGGGGGGGGTCGACATGGGTGGTATCAGAGGAATCAAATCATTTGAGTCAACAGTTAGAATAATGGGTCATAATGTGGGTTCGATGAAGGAGGAGTGCCAGACAATGGGAGGATGGGAGGTGGTTGTGGGGGGGGGGGGGGGGGGGGGGTGTTAAAGAAAACACACTAAAACATGGTGGTCCACATTCGAAAAACAATAATTCTACCAGCTTAATTCAAAGATCCAGCCGTTTTTATGCAAATCGGAAATATTGATTTATATTTTTCTTTATAAATAGAATTGCAGTATTAACAAGTTACTGTATTAGTCCCATCAATATCCCTTATTCTGGGCAGATTGTGATATCACAAAAAACAGCTTTAGATGGTGCGTGTAACACGCATCTGTTACATTTCCTATATTAAAAATAACCAAATTAATATAGAAAATTGAACTGATAAGCATTAAACAGACTTTAGATTAAATAATCTGCAGCTGGATAACAGGTAAAGAAACAACAAGTATAACCATGTGAGAAAACGTTTGTAGGGAAGCTCTGTTGTTGCAAAATAAAAGTATCTAAGTAAGTATTCAAAAGACAGAACAGATATAATAATAAAAATGACAGAATAGAAGTCGCTACAAATAATATTAGAATGATGAATTTAGAATACAAATAAATATGCCATAAATTTAGGACGTACAAATTACAGACCAGACAAAAGGAACAGAGCTGAGATTAATGAATTGTTCACTTTGTTCTGGATGAGAATAAGAAGAATGACGTCTCCTCTGAATCACGAGGCTATTGTTTTGTTTTTTTCTCCGCTCTCCTCTTGTTACCCTATAAGTATTGCTTGTGCTGCCTCTCTCACTCATGTATACAATATTATAGCATGCACTTCCAGCCATCTCAGTCCTACAAATATTTGGTATACAGGCTCCTCATGTTTATTCAAAGTACTGGGTTACACTGTTTGGGAGAGATAGCCAGACAAGGGCCCTTTGGGAAGGAAAAAGAAAACTATTCCAAATGAAAAGTAATGATTCATGCCACAGATAGTGTATAAACTAAAATATACGCTGGACCTCGCTGCACTATTGGACAGTTCCACCTTATGCAATTTTGATTGGATCGTAACAGTGCATAGACAACTTAGTATTGCATTACTCTAAATATGGCAGTGTGTGCGTGTGTGTGTGTGTGTGTATGTGTGTGTGAGAGAGAGAGAGAGAGAGAGAGAGAGAGAGAGAGAGAGAGAGAGAGAGAGAGAGAGAGAGCGGAGTGAGGTGGGTGGTCTCCACTCACTATCATTATACAACACAAAGCCTCATTGGTATTTTGAGAAGGAAATTAATATTGCCATCAGCACTGGCTCTTACGTGTGTGTGTGTGTGTGTGTGCGCCTCCAAGCATGAACGTGTTTGCGTACTTCCGCAAAACAAAGTGGAGAATTTCCACTTGGGGGGAGGAATTTTTTTTAGCATTTTAAACTTTGAGCGATGCCATGACGCTGCATGACGACATAGCAGCCATCACCAGGCTGTCAATCTGCAGGCAGCTTTTTCCATTCAGGCTGCAGTAAAAGGAAAAATCCTGGGACCGCAACCACATTGGCCCTCATTTAACTTAAACATTTTCTCAACGTCCTCCTCTTTATTCCTTTTACCTGGCTGGAGGGGAAACAAACATCAGTGGAAATGTTGCAGCTGACTTACTGGTGATGCGACAGTTCCCAGCATGGAGCCACGACCATATAAAGATCTTCCTCCCCAAATAGCCAAAATATTCCGGATGCTACCATCACGTCATTTGGAACCAATTTGTCCCTCTGACACACACACTCGAACAATCATGCGTCAGTCCGAGCTGTCAATCATGACTTTTCATCCTGTTATTATAGCAGAACTAATCAAAACCAAACTTACTGGTAACATCAACACTTCAAAAAACATCAGTGTGATGAGAGCTACCTAATATCACAGATAGCATCTTCGAGAAAGATGTATGAGATGTGCATTTTTGACTCTTTATAGTGTGTCCGACCCGCTAACATGGAGGAGATGTGGTTTATGACCAATAGTGCAGCCAGCCACTAGGGGGCAATCGATACACTTTGGGGAGCTGACATGCCTTGCATCTTTATATAAAGCCTGTTTATCATAACTAAAATCTGTGATTCAAATGACAACTGGACAAACCGATTAAGATCCTGTGATGTGACTGAAAGCTCTTGCACAGCTACTCAAGGAACTTTTTATAATTTTATTTTAAGTCTTCAACAATAAATCAACATACAGTTAAATATTTAATTGGGTGGGAAGCTAGTTCCTGAAATTGCTAGACAAATAAAACTATGAATATATACAAGCAACAATGTTAAAGCCCAAACAAAAAGAGACAAAAGTTTTTCAGACATGCTATAAATTTTAATAGACATATTGATATTTCTGAAGAGAAACAAAGTTATCCCTAGTTTTATTTACAATACAGGAATAAAAAAATTGTCACATACAGTACAATGTAAAAACAACATAGAGAACTTAAATAATTATTTTATTTGTGTAACTACTTAAATAATGAAAATGGTTATTCTATTCACACCACACCGTCTCAGCAGCTACAATGCAACTTTCACATTAAGTGCTAAAAAAAAAAAGGATAATTTTCCATTTTACAGCATGAATTCCATTTTGACTCATTTCGACCAGGTAGAGTTTTATTTCAGCAAACAAAAGTGAGGCGGGAGATGAACAACAGATACATCTTTTATGGACAATGAGCGTCAATTAATCATTATACTTGGGAACTGTTTTTCAAATAAAAGTCGGGGAGGAAGCAGAATCTAAAGTATTTGCCTTCAAACCAATAAAAACAATAACTGATGGTTCTGTGAAGTATGTTTTTAAAGGAATTTGAAATGGCAAAGGATCAAATGTAAAGTTTGTTGTAAGATTTGTAATTAGTCTCCAGGTAAACTTGGCCTGCATGTGTTTGTGCTGCATGTGAATGGCTCTGAATGAATCAAATTAACACATTAACACATTGATGTGGGTCCAGACAATCCCAGCCTGTGTTTAACTGTTTTCTAAGGGAAACGTTCAATCTTGCCATTTTTGTCAGGCTTATCTCTATTAGACAGACCCTCAGGTAAATTTGAAATCTGCTCTGCACAGATAAGATCTGACTCTGACTCCGAGCTGCTTCCACAATGACTTGGTGGCCCGACAGCATCTTTGAACATCTCACAACAAAGACACGTTTCTGACAGTCGTAATAAAATCATGTGTCAGGGGGAAAGAATTAGATGGACTCAGCCAACTGCTGTGAAGTTCTCAAGGCAGGCACAGACATGCATTACTTTCCTATTGGAATAAAACAAATGTAGAAAGAATTGTATCCTCACGTGTCTTTCTTATTGAAAAGCTGCATATGTATAAGTACAACATGAAATGACATGAACTGACAAGCTTAGTGTAAAACTGCTTTCTATAAACACCATTCTCTCCCATATATTATTACGCTTAAAAAAATAAACCCTCCTCTATGATAACAATAGTAATGCTATAGTTTTTTTTTGCAATGCTAAGTAGTACTTAGGTAAGCTCTATTGGAAATATACATCACTGCGCTATCTCTTCCCTTTGTAGTTTTGAGTCCGGGTTCAGTTTCAGTGTGTGACACCATGGAAGGAGTTTGTTGAACCATACCTGTTCTAGTGTGTGTGTGTGTTTGTGTGTGTGTGTGTGTTCGTGTGTGCGTGTGTGTGCATGCGTGTAACTACTCTCATTGCTCGTTTAATAAATGTTTAAATTCATTTTGAATAATAAAGTTAATAAAACAAAAATGAATACAGTGCATGGGAGCTAATAACTCCATTCAGATTGTATGAAACTGGCGTTGACAAAGTACAATGTTCTCACTCAGTCGTTCCGATTCCTGCATTAGGTAACAGTCCTCTGTTGTAGATCTATTCTGTACATTGATAGCAAAAGAGTGTTGCAAAACAAAGTATACACACAGTATACTGTTATAGCTTTTTATGACAATGTGCCCGCAAACTAAATACAACATCAAAAGTGAGACAACATGGTTTTATCCCTCTTGTGTTAGTGCCTTTAGAATAGTTGAGCACGGTGGGCTCTGACCCATGACTCTCAGAGACTTCTCAGCTTTTTACAGCTGAAGCTGGGGTTCCTTATAAGTCTGTGTTTTGTGTATACACATCTATTTTGCAGGCTTTTGAAGGGACCAAGAACACAAATTGGATCTTGAGCCACACCACTCCTCCTGAACAATCAACTGTCTCCACTGAAATGCCTCAAACTCCATTTTTTGGGGGGGCTCTTGAGTAAGGCAACAGACGGCCCCTGAATAGATCCAAAGTCCTGGGTTAAAATGGTCTTATTCCCTTGGAGGTTCTGTTCCTGTGGAGTCGGCCGTGTGCCGACGTTTGCTGAACGAGAGAGGAAATATATTAGTGGAACTTCCATAACTTGGCCATGCTTGTCAATCATCTCGCTGCTGTCTGCAGGTCTGTCTACAATGTGAACACGGCTTGGATGCCAGGCCTGGTGCTCAAGAGCAAGTAGCTTACAGGCGAAAAGAGGAAGAGTTTGGTTTGGTGATGTGGATGAAAAGAAGTCTGACGGGGATCCTGTGTGTATTTGTATGTTATGTATACATGCCTGTGTGGGTGTGAGGGAGGATAAGAGGCCATATTAATGACACCTCCTTAGAGTCTGCTGGTGGTGGTAGGTAGATTTGTGTCAACTTGAGGATGACGGCAGGGAGCAGCCCCCCTCTGCGCACCCCTATACGATATAGCTGGTCAGATCTAGGAGGTACGAGGTCATGTCAATGAGGTGGTCCAGTATACCGTCTTTCTCTTGGTCGTTGGGCATACCCCGCTCACTCTTCTCACACTGGGCGCCGGAGTAGCCGCTCTTACACAGGCACTTGTTGGGCTCCATACACACTCCTCCATTACGGCAGGCTGGCTCACATTTGGCTACATCACATGGAGGGAAAAGAGGAAAACAGAGGTGATTAAAAGGCAAATAGGAAAAGTTGAGAAGAGACACCCAAAAGGTCAAGATTCTGATGATTTAGAGGAAATACTGTGGCAGACCTTCTGTGAATCTTGTATATTACTAAACCTCATTTGGAAAAGAACTCGTGGATTTGTCCAGAAAATACACTTCAAGGTACTCACCAACTCGGCAGAATGGTCCCTCCCAGCCTGGGCTGCAGCAGCACTTGCCAGTCGGAGTGCAGTGTCCGTTCTTACAGTGTCTGGAACAAGCTGTCATCAGCAGCTCTGGAGGCTCCACCTGACGCTGGCACTCCTTAGGGGCGTGAGGCCTGCAATGGTGGTTAAAAAGAAGGAGGGAAAGTCAGTGGCCTGGTAATAAACTACACATGCTGGGTCAGGGCTTATTTTCATATTACTGCTGAACAAAATTGTTCAGAAGATCCCAACTCCAGTAACTCGTTCCCCAAATGCTGTTGTGGATCATCCTAGTTGTCTCATATGTGCAGGGATAGCCATGTCAGGGAACAAGCAAGACCAAGTAGCTGTGTTCTTAGATGTATTCTGCTGAGACTAAGGGGTCAACAGGCGGAAATAACAGATATAACTGGGTGTCATCTGCATAGTAGTGATACAAGAAGTCATGCGATTGGTAAATTTGACCTAAGGTAGTGTTGCACACTGGAAAGAGAAGGGGCTCTCGCATCCAGCCTTGGGGTACCCCTCTAGAGGAGGGGATGGAATAAGGTAATTTATACTTGTCAAAAAACATTGCACTTTGCCCAAGATGCCCATACTTGAGAATACAGACACCAGGATGCTGAAAGGTATCAAAAGCTGCCGATAGGTCCGGCAGATAGGAGCTGAGGAGTGAGCTGCCACAGTAGCTGCCCTTAGGACTTCTGACACAGATAACCGCTGTTTCAGTGAGTAGGTGCTCTAAAAGAATGAGAATTTCCTGAGACCTGATACCCTTAGATAAGAAGAACCAAGACCAGTCGATCGTTCTCAACTTGAGCAGCATCAAGTGAAGGCCGAGTGTTTCAGAGAACTGGCCACTGAAGTGCGATCGGTTCAGTCAAGAAGGAGGCAAAGATACTAGTTGAGACGTTCTTGTCTGAAGTAGGATTCAGTCAAACTTTAAAGGTCTAAAATAAATATAATTTCAGGTGACATACAAGGATTCACCTTAAGTTTTATGGACAGCAATTTTGTAAGAATGTATGTGTTGTTTTAAGTGGGAAAGCAGTTTTAAATGACAAATAGTACTAAGACATACACGTTTTTAAATCCTTGCAGCAAGTTAAGATGTGTTTATATCTTTATAATGTGTATATTTTCTTCCTAGATGTGATAAATTCATAACATGTCAATTGGGAATTTACTGTTTAAGATGAATCAAAACACTTCAGCTGGGATAATACCCATATTTTTATTTCACTCACGTTTTCCTAATTTCGCCCTTCTTGAAGAACAAAACACAGCATGAGGTCAACACAGGGCTGCCACAGATATAAACACGATTTGGAAAATGCACACTCTCACACATCTCCACGCCATGTGCGTAAAGTCTGAACACCACAGAGACATATTGTGATCGTTCCATATTAAGACAAACATGCAGACACGCACTGCAGCAAATGGGCTGAAACAGAATCATTTCATATCACGCTCTACAAATCTGGAACTAATACCGCGGCTGCGTAATCAAGTTCAAATTTGAAGCGTGTGTTACCGCCTGTTGCCCATCGGCCACACACACATTTGTCTGTGTCTGTGTGTGTTTTTGAGGAAGAAAGAGAAGAGGAAATATAGACTTGTATAGCAAAAGATTCTGTTGTACTGAGATAAACAGCCAAAGAGGCACTATTTGCTTAACACAAAATCTTTCTCACAGGCACGATATGGGGAGTCCTGTAGACGGATACTGGTATGATGACTGAGAGGCACTGGGCAGTGAGGTTAATTACTGTATGTACATAATCCCAGTTCATGGGAGAACGGGCCTCAATGCTCCCCTATGCAGAACAAATGGTCAATCAGCATTAGAAACCAGAACCAGGTGGAGGTTACATTCTCCAACCAGGGCTGAAATCAGCACTGTCTTTCATTAACTGTATTACTCTTAGATGCCCTAGCTCTCACCTGGTCTGACCTTTACTAGTACAGTAAATTTATATTTGTGTTCTACCTACTGTACAGATTTGACTTTGTGAAAAGATACAGATTCCAGGTCCCAGCTAGGAATCTGTCAATGAGTGTAACTACAACGTTGTGTAATGATGACTGCATTTATTTAACTGAGTGAGTGTTCACTTCCCAGTTTGATAAATGTGTTGCGAGGGCTCTGACAGACACACTGACTGATGGCAGTGACAATACTGTGACTGTGCGCGTTAAAGTTGCTTTAATTTTGGAGGATGGAGGGTGGGTGGTGTGGGGGGTGTCGATTCCCATGCTCCCATCAGCACCCAACTCCAGACTCCATCCACACTGGCTTTTGTTGTTGCAGGCTGCATGTAGTTAAAAAAGAGCGAAGGAGGGAAGCAAACAGAAAGAGAGGGAGAGAGAGAAAGAGTAAGAGTCCCTGGAGGATTGGGGGGGTCTGTAGCTAACACTGTTAATAGTAGGCAGGGGTCAGCAGCGCTACTAAACAGTTTGTACGACTGCCAGGGTGGCTGTGAAAACAGCACCTGCTGGTAGCGCCACTTGACAAAGGCAGCTGGGTCAACAGCCACTGTGGGAATTCATCAACTTTGGGAGGGGTGGTGTATGTGTGAGAGCGAGGGAGTGGGAGAAGGGCGACAGTGCTCACACACGAGGTGGCTACACTGACAGAGAGCGAGATGACGAGGAGAACAAAAAATGTGATAAATACATTGCAAATCCAGACTTAATTAAAAATGAAAATAGAGAGGAAAGCAAGTAAAGCGTGCGAGTTCAGGAATGACTGAAGCTGAGACAGAGAAATAGAGAAGCTGTTACGGGTAAAGAACTGAAATCCGTCCTGATAATAGCTAAACATTAACAGATCTTAACACATCCATTCGGGGCTGTGCCGTCGGAGCAGTGTGGCTGCTCCACCTCAAATTTGTTCCTGATATCTTTGATTATTATGTGTGTGTGCGCGCGCGTGTGTGCGTGTGTGTTTAGCTTGTTGGCTCTCAGGGGCTATTTGATTGACACGAGGTATATGTGAGAAAAGGGCTGTGGAGTGGTGTACATTGTGCACACCAACAATGGCTTAATCAAACGGCCCAGTGTGGTCTCTTTTGCTGTTTTGTCATCTGACTCCATTGTTTGGGGGCTTCTTTTGTAGCTTCATTCCCTGTTTTAATTGTGCAGGAAATTTACTGTGTATTGTAGGAGCCAGGGCTATTCAGTGGGACTGGCAAGCAGCTTTGTCAAGGGGAGGACCACAGCAGAGATGTAGGAAGATTTAGGAGGGATAAGAAAATAAAGAAAAGGCTTCTTTTTTCTTTCTGCGGCGTGCTGGGAGCTAGCATACCACACGCTCACAGATGTGCATGTTCGCGTGTACCCACCACCCACACAGTCAGATACAGAGAGGCACATATACAGATAAATATATCCACAAATGAGCACCCGCAGTCTCCTTCTCCTGCAGATCCAATGACTTGTGACTTCCATGCCTAATGCAGTTCATAAAAAAAAAAGAAAAAGATCCCTGGAACTTATATGAAGTTCAGAGTATCCTTAAGGTCTCTGCTCAATGTAATTGAATAGGTCCAGCCAGCAGCTGACAAAACCTGGACGTGTGAAAAGTCCATCGTGATAAAGCTTCTCCTCTCCTGAGAGGGGCTATAACAAACAGAAAAGCAAATTGCATTTCACACCAGAAATCAGCAGGAGGTTTTGGGCTTTATTCATATTAACATTACGCTACTGCCAAGGACCAACAGTCAGAGCAAGACAGATTCTGTCCATGCATGGATGGAGGGCAACATGTGCCTTTAGAGTAATATAATAAACATGTAACTTTATTACGTGGCTCCCGTGGTGTATTATTCATCCACAGAGGGACTGAAACTGATCCCCGTCTTGTGCTGCATCATCATGTCATTGTTTGTAAGTATGTTTCTTCTCTCAAAAAGAGAAGAATCTTTCTTGCATTATTTGTCCCTGGCATAAATATAATGCGGTCACTGTATACATAATTATGTTATTAAATGCAGACTCAGAGGGAATGAATAGCGGCCAAACTTGCCAATGAATACCTGCCTGCAATATTAGATTTGTTACTGAGTTTGAGGGCTACTGCTTCGTTGAATTACTGTTGTCGGCTCATGGGGGAAGAAGGGGAAACAAAACAAGCTAAATCTATATATTCACATATTTTACCTATAACATTAAATTTATTTTTGATTGATTTTAAGCCTTTTTATGTGTGATGTACTTTGAACAAACGTCTTTTGCATTAAATAAAACAAAGGCTACTCATTCTTCACATTTTAATTGGTTATTCAGAATCTAAACTTTTAAACCTTATTCTGAACCCTTAAATACATCTTCAGGTCATCACATGGAGATAATACGATTTGAGATATTTCTATCCCACTGCTGTACCACACACGGGATCTGTCTCGCTTTCCCTTCTTGCTCCTACACCCTCACACCACACCCATTCAGCGTGTTTCAAAATGCATGGTGGCCTATTTATTATTGGAGGGGTACTCCAACTGACAAACAAATACCTAGAAATGAAGTCATCTGGTCAGGACATGTTTACACAAACACTGCTGAGGGATTTTATGGCTGATGTTTCCCTGTTAGCCTCGACCGCTCTCCCCCACAGTTCCTCCTTCTCCCCCCCTCTTCTATGTTCCCAAACACAGTTGATCAAAACACAGCGCTCGATGCTATACTCGACCACAAAAACCACCATACTCTAAAACAAACCTCTTTCTGAGAAAGCTGTAGGGTCCAGATGTCCCGGCAGTATGGAAGAGAAAGAAGGGGAGGACCACCAGACTTGATAACGCGCTGAGGTCAGACACGTTAGCTACCCCATTTACTCTCCCCTGTCACCCCCTCTCCGTCCTCCCTGTAACAAGATCCTAATAACGAAGCCAGAATGTATTAGGAGTCAAGAATCCAACACCACAGGGTCCAAACAGACTAAACAGGTCCAGCTGATGGTGGAAAGAATTGTTCTTCGGGAGAAATGCATCCAACGGCCATGCCAGAAAACATAAATTTGGAGTGAGCCACCAGGGCCCCTTTGAAACATCTGTGGTGTAATTAATTGTGTTAATGCCTGGGTGGCACTGTCGTCACCCAGGAATAATCAGTTGTGGATTTGTTTCTATTATTATTCGGAGGTATGCAAATTCGCTCTCTCCGAGTCTGTTTCTCTTTCATTATCTGCCTCTCTTAATCAAATCTGATCCGGCCTGAAGAAATATTATTCATTTGGGACTTTTTCCTGTGCATCTAGTGAGTTCAGAGTTGGGCATGACCCACACAACGACCTGAGCAGATGGTCTTTACCCTGCGGGATCTCACTGTCAACTTCCTACCATAGTTCTGATAAAAAGATATGAATATGGGGGGGGCGCAGCATTAAATCTAAGAGGCGATTGGTTTCAATTACAAAGTCTGCTTATGTTTGCAGTGATTTATTTATTGCCATTCATATATCAGACAGAAAAGCTAATACATCCCTCCTGTGTCATGTGGGATGAATTCATGCCACGTCTGCATATTTCAGGTCTTGAGTGACAAATGTTTTCTGCGTGTACTCGGTTTTGCACAAACAGTTTACGGATCCATCATTATGGGAATCATTTCTAATACTGTGATGCATGTGGTATGTATTATGACACAGACACACACACACATTTGAATTATGAAGTTGCACTCTTGCACACATTCCAGTTGTTTAACATCAACTAATTAAGCACACGACTGGACGGAAATGGTCTAGATCGCAACACTCAGAGACTAACACCATTCACAGGATGACGAATAAGATGTGCACTGTGTTATAAGTATGAACATGTGCTTAAAGTGGAGGTCTCTTTGCTTGACAACAGGTGCCTTTGTAATACCCTTACTCTCAGCAGAATAAACCCTGTCGCAAAAGGCTCGGAAAATGACCAGCAGCCAATAGTAACCAAAATTAACATTGGCAGAAGCAAAGCAGGTGGTGATGTGATGACTTGTGTGCAGGGCAGAGAGGTTCTGGTCACACTGACGTGTTTGGGAAGGGGGCATGTGTGCAAAGTGAAGACTTCACAAAAGTATGTTACTGCTCTGAAAAGTTATTATTGATAGATCCATGGCTCCTGAATTTGTCAGATCTCCATATACTGTATAGCTGCTTTCAGACCCGTACTGAATTCTGGATTGTCTCCTGAAATTATCCAGAGGGGGTTTCTCTAGCCAGGCCCCAGTAAAAACTCTGGATAATTATCCAGAGGATTCACTGTGAGTGAGTGGAAACATGGATAACACTAAGCTAAAACTAAAAGGAATACAAATATACAAATGCAAGGATTAAAAAGAGGTGTCATACACATAGAAGACAGAGACGAAGATGTGAACTTGGAAAGACAAAGAGATTTGAGAAATTGGAAAAAAACTAAATGAGTATTTATTTGACTGTACCTTTTGGGATCCACCAACTTGAAGAGTTTCCCACTATGCGACTGTGCCATGTTTTTACTGCTTGCCAGGATGTAGACTTCGCCTAAAAAAGAAGAACAGACGGGTCACAAAATCCATCTGCATGATTTGCGTAGCATTCTTTATAAGGTGCTGAATAATTCTTGGTGATTAACCTCAAGCTTAAGGTCACAAATAAGTGCAAAAACACTTCAACATCAATTTAGTTAATGTGCAAGAAGGAGAAAAAAAGGACTCAGATGATGGATACAAAGATGTGAGGAGAACCGTAAGAAGCGAGTGAAGCTGAAGCTTCTGCAATGCCGCACTTGCCAAAGGACATGAAGAAATAGTTTAATTGGACAATTGGATACTCATGACTGGGAACCAGGCAGATAATTTAATGAGGAACAAGCCTGCGAGAAAATTCCATAAGAGGACAAATTGTAAACACGTGTCTGTGGGGCCCATACTTTGAGACACACACACACACATCCTTCTCATCCCCTCCACAATCCTTCCACCAGTTCGCAAATCATGATCAATTGCAGAAATAATAATAAAAACTAATAACTCCAAGACGTGGCAGACACTGTGATTAAACATTTCTGATGGCTGTGTCAGTGATCCACATCGTGTTTTCATTGTAATCAGAAACACCAGGGCTGACAGTTCATAATTCTGTCAGTGTCTGGTGGGGGTCAAACTGATGTTGTGTATCATATTGACCCGCTCACCTCAGCTCGCCCTATCTTATCTTATCGCTGCAGCCTCCAGATAAACAGTAACACATCTCTCCTCCCCTGCAAAACACTGCTGTGTAGGTGGCCCGGGATAAGAAGTGGGTCTTTGCAGTATTATTGCTATCTTATGGAAATGACAATTAATCCCTAAGGAAGTTTATACTATTTAATAACCTGCTGGGAATGTGACACAGAGGTAAAGTCAATCAGGGACTGGTCTCCCTGTTGTTCTGAATGTCTTCTTGTTGGCTAGGTGCTCTACAATCATGTTTCTATCACAAACAATGACTAAATACTCAACAAATTCTAAACCAGGATTTTACATGATTTTGACATCCACTGTTTTGTAATTTGAAGTCAGAAACGAAGAAAAAGGAAAGACAGAAAGTGCAGAGAGAGCAAGACTGAGATTACAGGAAGAAAAATGTCTTATCAATGCAGCACTGACCCAGTTCGTCCTCTCCGAAACCAAAGATGTGTCCCACAACCATCGAGCCACAGGAGCCGGCTGAGCCCAGACACAGAGCTTTCTCCTGCCACTGTTCACCACTTGCTGATGTTGACAACACAGACTTCTGGAGGATCCGCAAGTTACTGTGGGAAACCAAAACACACAGAGTCGGGTTATTTACTACAGCCATTGTATTGTCAGTAAATCTCATGCACACATACTGTATCAAGCCTTGAACAGCAGAGGCCATGAGCCTCATCTCTTGCTTGAGTTCAATAGCCACTAGATTAAGCTAGTACAATATATCAAATACAAAATGGAACCAGCTTTCTAACATAAAGTACACATTGAGGTCATTGAAGATTTCACAACATCATGTTACATTATTAATCAGTGCTGTTTCCAGAGTCAACCCTTTTGTTACTTACCCATTTTTATCTCCAAACACATAACTGCCGTACAGTCTTCTTGACTGGCAGCCCCTGTAGATGAAGCCTCCCACAGGTGGCGCCCCCCCACTGGACTGCAGGTCATAGACAGAGGGCTCATTTTCTAAAGGAAAAGGATGTAAAGGTCTGATTTAGCCGCTTGTCATCATCCCTCTGCTTTTCGTGAATGCACACATTACCAGACTCATCATAGAATATCCCATCCCGCTGAGATAGAATGTATTTATTACTAAATTCATCAAGCAAAATAATAATTTTATGATTATGACTTATTTTCTGCTTGTAACAATTTATGTCTGGAGCAAGTGTGGTTTTGTTTCTGTGGGAATCGTGTGGTTCTTATTAGAGACACTCACTTCTGTAAGAACAAAGAAAAAAGTGTAAATCTGGTTTTAAGTGGCACAGGAATTCACAAGCGTGATGTTGCGGCCACGTGGCACGTTTTTTTTTTTTTACAATAGTCTTGGCAGGGGGAAATATGAATGGAGGTTCGCTGCTTTTAAAACTTTATGATCCGAGGCCTGGGGCTCTCATTCCCTAACTGAAATCCCTTTGGAGTTTGGGTGCCTGGCTAAATCAAGGACGTTGCCAAGTGAGAGGTTGGTCTGTGACAAGAACCAGCACACTGAATGGGAGTGAGAGATCAAGGTTGAGAGATGCATTTGTGTTGCCAAATCAACTCCCATTGTGGAAAAGATAACCAACAAACCCAGTTTTATTTGGAACAAATTGCACCAATTTGTTTTCTTTGTAGGCGAGGCTTTGTCAAGACACTGGTGTTATTGATTATTCTCTCAATGTGGGATGAATTGGGCCGCTCTCAGCTGCGTTTTCAACAATGTGAAACCATCATCGAGACAGTGACTGTTGTAGACAGCTTTAAATCTTACTTGTGGACAAATCCTCACATTCCCTTGGCAAATCTGATCTCCACAAGGGGGGAATTGTACGAGATCACATCATTTTCACATTTAAACTTTACTGTCTCTGCACTCTACCCAGCGCATTTTGTGAACTCGCTGCCAAAACACCATGTTCTCACAAAACGAGAGACATTTGTAAAGACATGTCATTTTTAGTTGAATAAATGCAAAAAGTTACCCAAGAGGTTAATAGATCACCATTTCTTTCGCAAGACGTAATGACGGCAAACAAAACTCAGAAGATTGCACTCAGATGTTTTTGATCGTGAATTGCATTAACATTGCAAAAAATAATTCACTCCGACTCCAAACTTGTCAATACAATGATAACTCACCATAATCTTTCCCCTTGGTGATCTCCAGAATTCTTCCTGATGTTGTGTTTTTGCCACTGGCATCTGTACAGAGGATTAGGACAGTGCCGTTTTCTGTCTGAAGACGATCCACTGCACACCTACAGTACAGAATATAGGATATCAATACAGGGACAACACCAGCTAACTACAATGTAGGAGATCTACATAAGATCATACATGGTTGTAGCTGAGGTTTGAAGAGAGCATCTTTTTTCCCCAGGAACATCTGTTAAAGAATTCAATCGTTTAAGTGTTTCACTCACCTGCCTGGGTCATGTATTCCATGGGCAAAGATTTCAGGTGGCTGGTTGGTGCTGTTGAAATACGGGTTGTCCCGTGGTATTGAATATGGTGACGTACAACAGTCCGTGTCCACATCTACCCTGAGTACGGACCCTGTGAAATCACTGGATTCAAACACACAAAAAAAAAAAAAACTTCACGATGGTTCAAGCTAGAAAAGGATTCAATCTTGGGATTTTAGGAAAACAACTCCAGCATTCATACATGATTGTTTGAGTTGTGGTCTCACCTTAGTCCATCCATTTCCTCCATGTCATCCAGGGTGATCATGCCATCTCCCAGGATGATGTGCAAGAGACCATCAGGGCCGAACAGCAGTTGGCCTCCGAGGTGCTTCCTATGCAGTTCTGCTACTTCCATTAGCACCCGGACTGTCCTGGTGTCCACTTGGTTTGGGTTTTTCCTGAGGAAAACGTGACACATCATTGTCAATGGTTCTGTCGTCACGTTAAAACAAGTATGATTGCTATGCGGCAATGTGACAGTTAACCCAAAAGTGCAGCTCAATTGGGAGAAAGGTCACTGAAAAAATTTGATGGTTTGAAATATGTAGGACTATACATTTTTTCTCTCATGAGCACACACTAGAAAATAATTGGTGTTGGTGGGAAAACGCTGACATCACACCCCGAAAGAAAATCCAACATTTAACAAGAGACATTAAGTCTGAATCTAATGCGAAACCTCATTAAGGAAAAAGGTGGAGTTGTGGGTGAAACTCTGAAGATGTTAGCGGTTTCAAAATGTTGCACAATTCTTTGTGCAAAGTGTGGATCTGGCTTCACAATATCAGCCGCAAATATTACATGATGTGTTATTTTGGTTACTCCTGCAATTTAAAAAAAGCTGTTTGCCAAAGAAAAAAAGAAAATTTAACGACCATCAAGTACTTTAACTGTCATTTCTCTATTGGAACCTCAAATTAAGGACTGCAGTCACAAAGACTGCACGCCAAGACTATAATTTAAGATTAGATCATTAAGTCAAACATACAATTGTGATTATGCAAATTAAAATTCAACACTTAAACACGTTCGTGAGAAAAGATTGTTTTCAAAATCACGGGTCATTGTGAAGGGTGTGTGAAGCATCAAGACGGCAAGAGGGAAAACACTACTGTCATCAGGCTGCGTGTTGCAAAAGAACGGCAATCACGTATTTCAGCACCGCAGTGAGAGTCAGCTCGCTGGGACGTTTGACCTACATTCTTAATCCCCATAAGACAGAAATTGTTTTCATTGCATCTTTAGAAAAAATTACTCTGTGTCGCTGAAGCTTTTCTATTTACTGTGATTAACCTGGTTCCTGGTAAAAACTGTGTCTTATGAATGTTGTTAGTTTAAATAGACATAATGTCAATCCCTCGAGGATTCTGTGATCAGAGGGATTTCTCTTTATCTTGCTTGCATGAGGGATTTTACCTATTTAAACATTTCACTATTCAGGAATAAGACAATTGATGATTGTGAGAAGTTTCACTCTCTTTCACTTTCTCAGATCGCTGCAAACTGAACACATTGTAAAATGCATGCAAATTTATGTATCATAGTTCTGTAATATGGACGAATATTATAATTTTTTGTTGAATAGGTGCACTTTGCATGTGCTGTGTATAATAATCCACAGTCATTACAAAGTAAGTTGGTGAAGACAGTGAAGCAGTGGAAGGTTATGGGCCCTTTCAGACATTTGAGCAATACATACACACACACACTTCTCCCATTACCTTGAAACGGTGTATTCAACCACACGGAGAATGTGGTCGTGTGGTCCGATGGCCCAGCGCTCTTGGTTGGTGGTGTAGGAGACGTAGAGTTTGCCATTCTTCTTGTAATTGGGGTGGAATACCAGGCTTAGCAGGCCCCTTTCATCTCCGCCCTGCAGTCAGATGAGAAACACAAAAGATCCAGGAGTTAATTATGTCCCTCCTCGGCTTCTGCTCGCCTGTGTGTGGGGTTGGAGTCGCCCCCCTCGGTCATCTTCATCATCACCAAGACCACTAACATGCAATCCCTCACACACCCACCACCCCCCTACCCACTTTAATTCTTCCACCTCTCTAATCCCTTTTTTTATTTATCCATCACATTCCCTTTCACACCCCTGCTATTCTCTCATTCTTTCTTTTTCTACCCTCGCCTGTTTCACTTCACACCTTCACCAGCCTCCTTGAATATACCATTACCAACCATTATAAAGCATTTGACTCTGGGTAGAGCTGCACCTCCTCTACAAACCCCCCGCCTTCACCCCGTCTTCCCTCCAGCCTGGTTATGTGCGCTTGTCCTCAGGGTCGGGGGCCCCTGTGACGCCCGGGCCCTCCCGGTGGCCTCCATTGTGCAGTGATTTGTGTGTGTAATCTTTGGGGGATATCCGTGAATGCTACGCTGAGTGGCTGAAAGAATTTATTAGCTCACTCACAGTTCATAGAGAGCACAAAAGTGCAGAGTACTTCAGTCCATGCTTTTTGCTCCCCTGTCCCCTCGCTCTTTTCCGGGTTTACACAGAATCCACGCAGAATTCGAGGCTTGGGTGGGGGATGGAGTAAAAGAGGAAAAAAGAAACCTAAACAAGGAAGAAGCTGCCAACTCCCACTGTCTTGGCAACATGTTTAGAAAACATCTAAATTGCTTGTGTAATATGTAAACCTTTGTCTCACCCCGGAGGCAGCTACATCACTTGTCACCACCCTGGTGGTCCTCCCATCATAGTTAGCTGTAATAATCAGCTATTGCATTTCATTCCCTAGGCAAGAAAGCCATGCCGGCCCTTTATTTATGTTGTACTCCGCCTCACTATTTCTTCTTGACAAATAATAAACCGAATGCCAATCTCAGGTGTGAAGAATGTTTAGAAAGTGGTTCCCGTATGCGAGTGTGTTCTTCCAAATCCACTGGATTCTTTTTTACTTTCACAAAGTAGTAAAACAACAAAAGTCAGCATCTCGTCAAAAAACTCGTCCTTCAGGTATTCCTTCTCAAAAGAGTCAAACAAATCTTGGTGTGAAAAGGAGTAGCAGGCGGTGGGTAGGTGTTGTCCACATCACAGGGCAAGGAACATAGATTGGTGCATCTGATCTTGTAGTTCTGCTTGGATTGTGTTAGTCCTGTCAAACACAGCAAAGACACAGGCCACATGCAGATGCAAAAGAGATGACTCTTTGCAAAGGAATGCACTCGAAGTACCAATGAGCAACAACAGGGGCCCACATGATAAGCCACAGGGGTTCTATAAATCTGAATTTAAAATGAAATGTTGTGAAAGTTGACAAATAAATCTCCACCCCAAAAGGCAGGGAATTTATGAGCGCTACTTAATGTCAGATCATTGAAGTCAAATAAAAAAAGGAGTTATGTGGGAGTGAATGCAGAGCACTATACAGCTGCACGTTAGTTGGGAGCAAAGGTGAACGCGAACTTTCATCATGGAAAGAGAAATCCTGCACCTCACCTGCAAAAGGCTGGATCCACATGTTGGATTCGAGGGAATGCAGTGACCCACAACCACAAAATAAAGTCACCACAGGGAGTGGGTCAAAAACCACAAATCCAAAGAGGCTTAGATGCAGAGCCAAAGGGGGGACCACCAGGATACACAGCAGTTAAATGGGCTGAAATATTAGCTGCCTTGCTAATGACCGGCTCCTTCAGGGGAAGGGCGAACAGCAGAACTGGCACCATAAGAAACAAACGCTGCATCAGAGAGCTTTACACTGCAGAGCTAATCCAAGGAGATACCCTGATTAAAAAAGACAAAGTGCCAAACTGATTATGGTAAAACTGCTGCCAAAGCTGCAGTAGGTAAGATTAGCTTGGCACAGCCCAGGGACTAATAAACAAGCTTGTTTAGAGAATGCACAAACTACAGGTTTCACATAGTGTAGGCTGAGAAGTTAATTTAAAGGATGCACTTACATAATAATAATTCATGGCTTTAATTAAATTAATTAATAACATATGCATCATTGAATAGATTTTCATGAACAGTATATAAGCATGAAGATCAGGGAAAATGTAGAGGTTGGCTGCTATATTTAAGCTTCATCTCATATCTCTCGGACTTTTGTGTGGGGTTTATTTCTACATATTAATGTTTCTGGTTGTCGTGCCTACCATATTCAAACTATACAGATCACTTTGCTGAGTTAACTTAAATAACATCCCCTCCATTTCCCCCTAAAAACGTCTTTTTTTATGACCACCATCATTCACCCACAGCCGGGCAAGGGTTTTCTGATTGAATCTCCCATGAGGTATTATCTCTTCATTTTTCACAAACACCTGCCTCTGCATTCCTCTTTTCCCTCCAATTCTGCTCTCTGTGGGGCTCCGGCTTTGGCACTGTCAAAGAGTTGGCGTCACTCCACAGAGAAAGCAGGGAGAGTGAGGTTGCGGGGATGAGGAGCCGTTGTTATCTCACATCTCACGGTGCGTTACATGAAATGCTGACCCGGTGTGAGTGGCAGCGGCGGTGACACACAACTACGCTGTGATTCCCAATTCCGCGGGGGCAGCTGTCTTTTGAGTCTTGGTGACGCCGCATGTGTCGGCCCGTGCATTGTTACCCTGAACCTTTTGATCCTTCCTCACTGGCTCGTGGGCATTACTCCATCAAAAGACATTCCACACGAGTTGATTGGAGCACAACAATGTCTACGCCCTTCACTCAAAGACCATCTGAAGCGAGTAAGCTCTCACAATTAAACATCCATTGAAAGCCCTCCACCTGTTGATACAGAAATCCAACGGCAAAAACGTGGGGATCCCATAATACAATATTGCTTTAACCAATAATGTTATAAAACCCAATGTCTGAACTGTTCGATTCGCAATAACAATATTTTTGCAATATCTAATGACTGTATAATGTGATGCTATCTATCACATCGATCATAAACTGATTCAACTCAATATGCGAAATATGTGTGAGCTAGATAGTTAGATAGATAGATAGATGGATACTTTATTAATCCCGAGGAAAATTTAGATCATCCAGTAGTTTATACAGATAACACTTAAACACCTCATTGACATACATACATAAATCACATACGGAGAATATACGGAGAATATATTACAGCCTCACAGTGGAGACATGTAAATTATTTAACAGTGATTGGTAACATCACTTATTTACACCATATTATCTGAACTGATCTGTACGATATCGATTCAATAATCCTTTTAACTGTTATCATCGGTAACACTACCTACATATCCAAACACCCCCGATCTGAGGCATAGAAAGTTCTTAGAGAGACGTAAAATGTCAGTAAGCACTTCAGATGTCATGAGCAGACATCCCACTGTCTGAAGATAATGATGAGATCAACACGAGTGTGACCCCACCCCAGCTTCTCCGCAGAGTAAATAGTGAAGATGAGCGAGGCTACTTATTTTTAGTCTGGATGGGAGCAGCCCAGACTCCCTGATGACTTTGACAGTGCAGAGCAGCAGACTGAGAGAATAACACGCTTTGAGTTATTTCTTTAAGCATTGATATGTTTTGGAGCCCCCCCGCTCACTACTGTTACACAGGCTAATACGTGTTAGTGCTACCAGATGTCTTCATGTTTAAAAGCCACTGTCACTATCACACAGACCCTTGAGTTCTTTACCGAAGCTGTACAGGGCAGGATGCTGTCAGCGGAGGAGGCAGCTTGGCGTATAAAAAAACACTATACGCCATAGAATATAGAGGTTAAGAAAAAGGTATGGTGTGTTGTGTTTATGTTTAAATGTTAGTTCTGTTATCTTGTATGTTGGAAGCTTAGCTCTCCAACAAAACAAGTAGATCTCAGGAGATTCGAGTCGTACACAACCTGCATCACACTAAATTTAACTAAAATCATCTTAATGTACCTTTTTAGTTAGCTGCATGCTGGTTCTAGAAGCGTTGAAATATAAATATGTTGGTTATTAACTTTCTAGTCATGTGGTGACAGAGGTGTATTGTTTAGTCTATGAGTTTTAATTGACTGTTCGTTATTTTATATATTGTATTGGTTTTATTTATAGAAAAAAGCAAACTGACTGACAAGTGGAGTGTGAACTGCTAATGAAAGTGTGAGAAATAGTGAGTTTCTTTTAAAGTTTTCCCTAAAATATTCACATTAGTCTTGTAAAAAGAAGTTTGTATTGGGTGTAAATGTGTGCAACATAAAAATATTGGTCACTAAATCTTGAAAACAAGATAATGACATTGATAGTATGTGTAGGAATTGTGACTGTGTGCGTGTGTGGTTATGGTGGTGGTGCGGTGGGGACTGGAGTAAAGAGATTGAATTTCAGGAGAACACCCACAGCGCAGCTCGGAGCCCACAACACCGCAGCGCAGCATTGTTTCTGTGCAGTTCAGCTTAATTGGCACCGGGGGAATCCGTGGAATGGGGGGGGGGACAGAAGAGCAGGAGGAAACACAGAACATTACAATCAAAGCATGTGCAGGGGGCCGATGATAGACCTGCTATCTGCCCTGTCTCCTGGGTGCCTGGGTTCCTCTCTCTGTATAAAGGCAGCTCCATCCTGTTGATGCTGCCAGTAAACACCTCAGCCCCCCCCTCCCCCCCCGGTCCCGTCTACCCCGTGTGGCCGGGAGCCCGTTCTGGCAGCCAACATCTCAGAATGGGACCCCTGGGGCCTGCGGGGGATTGAGCCACGTCTAATTGTCGTGATGACTTTATCCAAAACCCTATTGGATTGAACGATGATAAGAAAGCTGAGCTGAGTAGGGAGAGGAGCATCCTGCGAGGAGGAGCAGCTGCATACTCAAATGCTGTGCTCGGTTTGACTCCTTGTAAGCAAAGGGTCTTGTCATTGGAGGAGCAGGAGGCATGCGTGATAGATAAACTTCCTGTCTGGAAGTGTGCCTCCTAAACGTCCCAGCTTCCCCATCTTCTGGTGCGATCGAAGACAATTAGTGAACCATTTTCAAAATTCTTAATCTGAGATTCAGTAATGATTATGGATACAAAAATAAATATCAAGTTCAAATTACAGCAGAGGTTACAATGTCTTTGCAAGGGAGATATCCAGAGAGATTTCTTTACAGCAAAATAGGGCAAAAAAGTATCCCACAAACCTTTAAAAAACTTATTTGAATAGTTTTTAATGGCCATTCAAGGGTATTGAGTTAGGCAGAACTAATTAAAGTATTAAGTAAGTCACCATCGATATTAGAACCCTTAAAGGAACAATATGGGATAGATTAAGAAAGCCGTTAACCCATCTTGTGATAATTAGCAGAACATTTGCAGTGAGCTCAATGTGTGCTGTACATACAGTTAAATAGCAGATAATAGCATAATGATTAGGTGCCATCAGATTTGATGAATGGCTGCTTGTTTGGTGCAATTACATAATTGAATGCTAATAGTGAGCAGGCACTGCTTTCAAGGGATTTGTCTTGGCCGGAGATGTTCCCCACACGATTACATAGGTGCAAACAGTTGCGCTGTAAAGACGAGGTTTCAGGCTCTACAAAATTACTTCCCTACTTTAGAAATATTTCACAAAAATATTTCATACTTCCGTCAGCCAGATTCCTTCCATTTTCTCTTTTTCTCGTTTTACATCTGGGCTCGAAATCGAATCCATATTATCATACTGTAATTCCGTCAGGTAGCGTCAGTCCTACCTTCAGGCCGTTCTGCACCAGCTTGTGGATGTCCAGGAAGGGCTCTTTGATTAGGTTGAGGTCATGGTTGAGTATCCGGACAGTTCCCTCCCTCTCCAGGACAAAGAGCCGCTGAGATCCGTCCCCACAGTGCACCACGGACACCGGCTGCCGCAGACCGCTCAACACCTCCTGGGCACAGTAGCAGTTGTGTTTGTGTTTCCTGGGTAACAAGGAAGATACAGAAGATCAGAGGCTGATCGGCAAGGGAGACAAGGGTGAAGTTGGAGTATTTGTAGGGAAGCTTAAAAAAGAACCAGCAGTATGTTTACATTCATAATCATTTTCTATTGACAGGGATCTAATTAAACTTTGGAATTAAACATCTATCACTCTGCTGTCTAGGGCAGTAGATATACAGTATTAAAAGCTCTACTACATTCACTTTTTCAATCTCAAGGCTTGGTTTTGACATAGGAAGTCAGATGTTGCATTTCTATTTTCAAGATTTTAGATGGCCAAGTATTATTTACATTTTAAGGAGGTTTTTTTCAATAAATTGTGCATTCTTAAACTTAAAAGCTCAGCAAAAGTTCATTTTTCTTCCTAATTCCAACCAGTGTCCCTTAAGTGTAAAGACCAAAGTGATGTGTGATGATATGATAATAATAAATATGATGATATACCAAAAAGTTTATTAACACTCCCTCTTTGTGCCGCATAAAGAGCACATGAACATTTGAGCTCTGGCCCAAATAAACAGGGCATATTTGTGCCTGAGTAAACGGGAAGCAGATTATTTATTCTGCAGGTGGTTGCCAGTTACAGAAAATACCATAAACCAGAACAACAATAGTAAAAACTAAGAGCAAGGATTTCTCATTTTGGACTAACGACGAGGTGGAACTATAGTATCAACACAGGAATGCGAATATGGGTGACAGCGTCATCATTTCCAAAAAACTTTATCTCCATCTTTCTGCCTGTCCACATTACAATGCATTTTCAAACATCTCCATTTTAGGTGCTCAAAAAATCTAGAATAGTGTGGACGACCGGGATAAACATACAACCAGTGATGCATTTTTATATTAAGTAAGTTGTGTGGATGTAGCCTCAGAGTTTAAGGTGCAAAAGCATCAAACTATTAGAAGTCATTTGACTGAATGTTGGTTGCTGCTATTCAGGGGCAAATGCTGAAGCTTGGTGTTCTTGCCTTAGGGAAAACAGAGATGAAAGACAGCCCCATCCCCACACCCACCCTACCCCCCATGGACAAAAGGGCAAAGCCGCCCTGTGATGTACAGACCTTTGCAGTGAGGAAGGCCAACAGAATGATGCAGGATAAGCATTTTCATTATGTGAGCAAAGCTGAACAAAGGCAGTCAAGACAAACTTTAGGATTAGACGAGTAATTCTGACGCAAAGTATGGACCCACGTCAAAATCGACCACTGAACCCAAAACATGTGACTGCGCCTGTTACTACAAAAACAAAAAAAACAGGGCTGAACGTCATGAATTTGAACTTTCCTCTCAATCCTCAAAAAAAAATGAAACCACAAACCTGCTGATATCTTCTAGTTTCTCATCTCCCAAGTAGTTGGAATCTTGCCCTTGTGGTTGCTTTCGTTGAAAATCTGGAAAGCATAGACTGGCATCTCTCCTCCCATAGTATTGGCAGAACTCGTCCACATCGGCTTGAAACAGTTCTGGCAAACAGAAACAGACAAAGGCTTACTGTACATTCTGCATTGTTACATGACTTCCCAATCTGGGCCAACAGAGCCACAGAAAATCTATTGGATACTCTCCCAACCTTGTTTTTAATGGTACATTATGTTGTAACTCGTGTCTGCATTGTGTGTGTGTTTGCATGCACGAATATGAGCGAGAACGAAAGAGTAAACGCGAGACAGAGGAGGAGAGAAAGGATGTGATGTGTTTGTGTGTTGGGGAGGGCTGAAGATGTGCTTGACGAGCCAAACCAAATTCTGGCTAGACTGGGCTGAAATGAACAAGTGAAGAGAAAGTGGGCCAAACCAAATGCATCACACATTTTACACGGTGAACTATGCCTCCACCAGAGAGAGAAAATGGAAAAGCATTCTCAATTCTAGTTGAATTTCTCTGAGGAAAAAAACTGAGCAACACTTTCATTAAAATCTGTTCTGCAACAGAGTAGTAAGAGATGAGGCTCCTGGAGGATCACTTCATTTATCAATAGGAACTTCAAATAGTTTGTTTGGAGTGATAGTTTACACTGTGTGCCAGTGTTTGATGAATTTTAATGGCAAATGGAAAGTAAAGACACACCTTGGCAGTGGCTTTACGACACATCAGGTTTCATCGGAAGGTGGAAATCTAGGCTGCATTACATGATTAAGAATTTGAACC
Organism: Limanda limanda; assembly: GCF_963576545.1. Lineage (NCBI taxonomy): Eukaryota > Metazoa > Chordata > Actinopteri > Pleuronectiformes > Pleuronectidae > Limanda > Limanda limanda. The sequence goes on from NC_083637.1 coordinate 10,916,183, forward strand.
GAGCCCAGTATGAAATCAGGCTCATTGGTCTTTTGAGAGTTGACTTGGTATCTTGGTGGTTACTGATGCTTTATCCGGAAAAAACTATAGATTGTAGACCTTTACCATAGTATTAAACGGCTTATGATAACTATTGGATGTCCCATTTAAAATCTCGACAATAGAATTCCACTTTTTATTCAAACCAATATGCCTCCTTCCACATTTTCATTATGAGGAAATGGGGCAAACCACTAAAAATACTTTCCTGTATTTTCTGCAACTAATTACAGTATAAACAGAAAAACCAAACCCAGGCGTTGATGCCCAGACATGCCAACACAAATCAACAAAGGCCTGACCTTTCAGCTGGTTAAGTCACATTCTCAAATCCAGCTGGTTCGAAGGTTCTGCTCAAACAGTCAGAACACACCCCGAACACAAGCTCAATCAAATTATCAACAAAAACTTAACTACATTCAGAATGAAGAAAGAAGGTTAATGAAAAACACTGACACTAAGACTGAGATACATTTCTTACAATGTAAAATTATGGTATTAATAACTTTAAGACTACATTTAAAACAGCACAATTTGTGGTACACACTGTGTCACATGTCAAAGTTCACTCCACATTAGTTATTGACAGTTTCCTTTTTAAAACTGAGTTTATTCAACTAATTGGAGCTAAAACCCTTTTCCTTATTGCCTCAATTCTTCGACATGCAAACCTGTTCCTGTTATACGACCATTTCAGACAACTCTGACTGTTTTGCATTACTGAGCAACACATGGGCACAGCATGGGAAATGAAGTAATCAACCTGTTAAATATGGCATGTAATTCTGAATAAACAAAAGTGTTTTCAGGGTGAAAGATATTCTTTGTTTCCGCTGCCAAACAAAGGCACGATGTGTCCAAATACTGACTGGTTGTATTTTACTAATTCAGCATGTGAAGTCAAGGTAAAAGTGCCATCACATCATTCCTCATTTCCCGTTGGCCTGTTAGTTTATTCAAAATGTTTCATTGCCAAGGCAAAAGTAATCTGCATAAACATGAGAGTCGTACACGGCTACGCCTCCAGTCACTGCAGTCACAACATTATTCCCGGGCAAAAAGCAAAGTGTGCAGAGGTTCTCAGAGGCCCTCTGTGACCTAAAAACAATCCTGACATTATTGTTTCCTTTAGTCGGTCCCTCGGAGGACAGAGGAGAGCAAATACACCAGTGATAAAAACACAAACAGGGCTCTCCCTGTGCCTACTTTCATCTCCCTCTCTTGCCACACACCGACCGCAAGGGCTGACCGCACCAAATACTGGAGGTGATAGGATATCCCCTCAAACATCTAAACACAACATGGAGATCAAACACACAGAGAAACACACACGTCCCTGGCTTTACCACCCACCCTCTTGTGTCTGCAGTTATCTTAACCATGCTGGTTGGGGACCTCGGGTGCAGGGTGGTGGGCCGGGGGTGAGAGAAGAGGGGAGGAGGATATAAGGAAAAAAAGGAGTGCAGAGAAGGTGGGGGGCCTCATGGAGAGAAGTGAGAGTCAAGGCAGTAAATGTCTTTACGGAGAAATAGGTGCTAAGCACATGGCCTAATCAAGGGCCCGGAGGAAGTTTCATGGGCGCGGGATGACAGTTATGGATGCTGTAAAGGCTACTGTTTCATTTTAAAACCTGTGGCCTGCGGCTTTGAATTCACAAAGGTTAAGGACATGTCATAACGTCTCATGTCTGTGGTCACATTCAATGTTACTGCTCCGCGTGATAAGATCCAGATCCACAATTTTCAAAATGTTTTCCTTAAATGTTGAAAAAAATGTCTGTTTATGCAAATGTGCAAATGGAAAAGGAGAATAAGAGAGGAATGGAAGTGCATGGAGAAGAAAAGATATGCAAAAAAGAAAGGGAGAGGAGAAGAGGATAGAAAGGGAGGAGAGACAGAGGGAGGGAGAAAGAGGGAGAGAGAGAAAGAGAGAGAGAGAAACAGAACTGTGTCCATATTCCTGGCTCCCCAGTGTTGAAGTTATACTTCCATCTGGTTATCTTCCAAGGCAACCTGGGTGGCCCACCCTAAGTACTTGACATCTTGATGCACTTCAGCAGTTTTACATACACACAACCTTTGTAGAAAAATAAATGTGTCATTCGTCACCACATATGCTGATCTGTGGAGGGCTGGGTGGGGGGGGGGGTGTGCGGGGAGGAGCACGACAGCAAACAGAGGGAGGGGGATCCTTCTCATGGATTCCTCTCATGAGCTTTTTTGGTTTGACTCTCCGAGCCCATATGTCTGTCAGCTTATGAGACAGTAATGTCATCCCAGACACGTCTTCTTCTTCCCTCCTTTCTGTGCTCTGCGGGACTCCGCCATCCTCAGTGTAGAGCAAGTGTACGCGATATGCCGGCAGGCCATTAGACCGAGACTTGGATGGACTCGGATTGGAATGTGTGTGTTTGATATTTGACTTGAGCTCCAGCGCACCATGTGGGTGGGTTGCAGACAAGTGTGTTTGAAACTGTTCTCTGTTTGCAGATCTCGGAAGATCTAATCAGCTTGTGGCGACAGAGATTGGAAGAAGACTTGGCTGGAGGAGAAGAGACACTCAGAAAGTGTTTGATCATGCTTGGTATGCACTCTGAAGGCACAGGTACCAGTGATCCTGCATCCCTTCAAAGGGAATTCTTCTGAAGACCAGATGCTTTCAGGAGGCAGAAGGGCTCCTATCATTTAACAGAAACATATCCAGGAGGAAAACAGTTACATCAAGGTTTTTTTTTTTCTTCCCTGTTCTGTGGATCTGTCATGTCTTATTAGAGCTCTTAGTCAGAGACAGCAGGGGCCCATTAAAGCAAAATTTCCACCAATATTTAAATTAATGTGATTTTAATACCTCAATGAAAACACAGCGGTGGCCTAAGAGCACGAGACACATGTTTTTAAGTGACGGTTTATGTCTGAGGAAGGTGAATGTTAGGTAGTCATGTCTGGACCGCAGCTAGGGTGAGTATGCATCCCAAATACAGAATCAAGTCCAGGAGTTGAGTCTGCAGAGAAACAGGTCATAAATAGTCCAGTCAAGTTGTCTGGTACACCGGTCATACTGGACTTGCATATAGGGGGAGTTTATTCCCATGTCTACCTTTGATAATTTAGTATTTTCTTTTTCAATTGTAGAGAAATGCCTCAAATGTAATCTCGGTAAGCTTATGCAGCAAAACATGTATTTCCCTAATCTAAACAAGAACAAATGTTTCTGCACATAATGCCAAAAACAAAATACTGCAAAATAAGTAAATCGCAAATCTCGCTCTGCTATTTTCTGAATCAAACAAGCTGGATCAGCATACAGTGTTTTTGTGTCTGTATAGGCAGAGAGTGGTAATTTAACTGATGCATTAGAGTGCAACAGTAAAGCAAAGAGAAGGCAGCGAGCAAGCAAACGGGTGAGACAAGCTCAGCAACAAACGGAGGTGAGGTCAGATGAGGTAAGATTTGGATAAATAAATATTCACCGACCAGACTACTGACGCACCATTTCTTGCATATGTCCAAAAATCTGCCACTTCTACATGTGCAGGCTGAGTCTCAATGAGAACATGAATTTTAATTTATCCCAATCAGAAGGGTCCGTTTCGTTTCAAAATGTAGGAGGAACTGAAGAGAGCATGTATAACGTATGCCTGCTTTCACAACCTGTATTCATGTGTATATATTTGCTTGTGTATCGCCAGGTAACCGAACAGGAGCTGTAATTAAAGTCGCATTCACAATCATTATTATCTGCGTAATTACCTGGTATGTGCCCCCTGCAGGTATAGTAGAACTCGCGGCAGAAGTCCTGGCAGAGCCGCGGCAGGTCTGGCTCCCTGTGTGGCATCTTATCCATGTCCGAGGAGTGGAACAACACCTGGGCATTGGGGGAGCAGCGAGCGCACTTGATCTCCTCCAGCAGACGTCCACATTCTGTGTTGTTGGTGGAGAAAATCTGGAGACCACACGCAAACAAGGGCCAAGGCATGATTAAAATGGTTTGGCTGTAAACTTTTACCTCTGAATACACATTAGCCAGTCAAGCCAACATTTGGAAAATATTGACATCATTTACATTACACCATGTGGCAAGGAAAGTTCAGATGGCAGAGTGCGTTTTCAAATGTTCATCATCAGAAAATCCAGATGACTTGAGACGCTTTTTAAGATTTTCAAGAGCTTTAACCACTGATCCCAGTGAGCCCAAATGAACTTTTATGGGCAAGTAAAGGTTTGTAATTGACTTTGTCAATGTGTACGTATACAAGCCCCATGCAATGTGTAACATTAATGGTTTTAATTAAATGTTTAGATTCTACTCACAATAAAAAACAGATGTCGTAGCAGTTTCCACCCCTCGCCACATTTTTCCTTTTAACAAATTAGCCAAACCTGCCCCCAGGTACCACACAGACAGGGATCAGGGATTTCTAACCAACAGAATTACTCTTGAGATACAACAGCACATTCAGATAGCAACTGTATGTTTACAACACCCTGCTCTCATATGTCACATGGAGAGTGAGACGGTCTCTGGCTGGCAACAAGGTGTGAAGCAACCAGTTGTTGCTGCTTCCTGCTGCCCGAAGCATTACTTCACACATCACGTTGTATGTTATCATGGATTTTGTTTATATTCTTCACTATCTTAGCAAGCAGTTAGGTTCGGACAGTGACGGTACAGTCTGGTGTTGTGCTGAACAGTTTGTTCAGACAGCAAATTTATTTTTCATTGCATCATCAGTAGAATGAAGAAATAAGGAGATGGTCACTTGCAGAGTATGAAAGTCTGCAGCATCTCTTCATTACCAGTATCAACGCACCACAACTCACACTGCAGTGGAACTCCAAATTCACACAAACTGAATTATATCAAAACCCTGCAACTGGAGAATTTGAAGTTAACCGACACTAATATTTTCACTTTTACTATATGATTCTAACAGAATAATATCACACTATAATATCAGATCTGCAACATCCACTGCTATATCATCTGATATCAATTTATAAACACTGAGGTTGGAACACCCTGTGTGTTTGGAGAAACAGACGGGGAAATCGCACTCGCTCGTTTAGCTGCCTACTCACCAAAGTTCACAAACAGTAAAAGTCAAATTGTCGACTCCCATGTCTGACAGATCTCAGGGCATGAAATGAATGAAGGCAAATAAGAGCCTCAAAGGCTGAGTTGGGGTCATTACGCAAAGGTACACAAAGAGTTAATCCAAAAGAAATTAGCAGAATTATTTACATAACAAATTAGCTGTAATATAACACAATGTAATCTGTTTTAGGTCAAGAGCCGTGCTGCTTGGGCAGTCAGGCAGGGAGGCAGGCAGGCTGGTAGTGCTTTGGCTCTGTGTGAGGTCCATGTGTAAACACCAATTTAGAGATAGACAGACACATCATTCCCACTCTGGTATCAACAAATTAGCAGTCTGTCGAAGTCAATTACACCAGCGGACCCAAGGCCAACATATGGACGCCTTACACTTCACTCTGATTGCAGAACAAACTGCAACTGGGGAAAGAGTTTCTGGTTAAGTTGCACAGAGCTGTGTTTACCCAACAGGTGGCAGAAACCTCTGGCTTAAAACCCTGAGGGTCAACCTGAAAATATCCTGACATGCCAGAGTAAATCAAATCCCTCGTCACTAAAGGCAGAGTGGAGAACCAACTGAAGAGAGACAAATAAGCGTATCTGAATTTCCAAAATAAACTCCAAATTGAATCATATCATTGCTCTACATTTCATCAAACTGTTGACAAAAAAGGGAGCTCCCAGCTCTGGCGTTGACCCTGTGTGTGTGTGCTGTGTTTCTCGCTCTCCCTGCCCTCCACACTCATGCCATGTAGTGTTGTGGGCATGCCTGCCCTCCTGATCTAAATTGCCCATTGATTCCGTGTGCCATGGGCTGGCACAGGGTCTGCGGAGAGTAGCATTTGTGTTCTCTCAGCCGTGCCCTGTGTCCATATGTTGCTGGGACAGGCTCCAATGTTGCCATCATCCAAACCAGGAACAAGTAGACCTTTGTTTGTTGTCTTTTGCTGAATCTCGGCGAGCGTGTTCCTCAAAAGCAGGGAGGAAAATGGCAATGAGGCTCAGCTGTTGCACTTTTGCTGAGGACACGCTAAAGCGCGTCAAGAAGGGAAACGTGGAGCCTAAATGGCGTAAGATGAATTTAAATGTCAGTAGCTCACATGTCGCTAAAGTTGGCTTCAAGCTAAGCAGCAATGGCTTCATACGGCAGAACGTAGGGATTGTGTTTTTGCTGCAAATCTGCATAATGGATTTTGCCAAATTGCCGGAACAAACATATTAATAGAGAATGCCACACTCGGTAAAAATCACTTGTCTTTAATTTGTGAGAAATCTGTGATGCTCTGCAGGCCTCATATGGTCAGAGAGACTGGGGGAAAGAGAGATAGTTGGGGAGAGAGAGGGAGAGAAGGGGGGGGACACTAAGCTTTAACAAAGCACTCCTCCTCAGGGGAATAGGTGTAAGTTAGTTGGCAGGAGGATATAGTGAGGGACACACACACACACAGACTCACACACACACCCTCTCAAAGGCATTAACACTTGGACAGGGCCGATGACTGGGGGAGAGTGATGTTCTCCAGCTTCTCCCATTAGCGAAACCAACTAACACAATGGTGTTGTTGTTATTCTTTTGCCATAATCAGAAAGGGCTCCGTGTGTGGGCAGTGTAGTGGGGAGGAGGAGAAGTCGAGTTCGTCCTATTCACTCCTCTCTCTCTCCCTCTTTCCCTCCCTCTCTCCCTCCCCTTCGCTTTTTTTATTTGCATGACTTGAGCAAATTAAATGATGCAATATGGCTTTTTGTCGCGAACACAAAGTGAGATACCACCCAGCCACTGAATATTTCCAGGGCTGGTTTACATGAGAATGGCCCCGGTGAGGATCCAACGGAATCCTCAACACAAGTTGCAGCTTTTTCCTCCCACGGAAAACCAAAGCAGACGTTGTTTTTAAAACACGACATTAGTAACACACACACTTGTGCAGACACACACACCATCCCCGGTGGAGAGGGTCAGGTGAATAAAGAAAACAGAAGCTAGGCTAACAAGCAGCTAGCTAACATTTGGTTTAGCTTTTTCACGCTTTAACGCGACAAACAAAACAAAACTTTACTCCACGTAAACCACCGACACCGTGGCCGCTGTCAGCTCCCGGCTCCGGGGCAACAGCCGGGGCAGGGAGGGGGGAGGTACAACAAGAAGCACAGCCGGGTTCCCTACCTTTGAAACGGGCTAACACTTTTAAGCTAGCAGCCGTTTCTTCTCCTGTCAGTTGTGGCGTAGTGAAGCTACGTGAATCGGTGAGTGGTCACCATGGTAACGCCGTAGCGCATTGGACACGCTGAATTAGAGTTGCACCAAGATGTGTTTAAAGACACCGGAAAAAACTGAATAAATATATATTATGATGATTAAATTATTTTGAAGCGGTTTAGCAAATTAAAAAAATAAATAGTGAAGTTCTATAGATAAAATCAACTGGGGAAAAAAATAATTGAACATTTTATAAGACGCTAGAAATATCAAGGTGTATGTCACAGGCTCCTCATTTATCCCTGATGTGTGATGGGTCTTAAAGTCCCTGTGGAAACTTTAAAAAGAGACTTTTCACCGGGACAATCAAAGGCAACACGGCCCAGGGCGATCCCACCCCCCACATGACCATCCCCAAATTCAGCTTCACCAAGAGGCAGCGTGACAATACACGAGGGGCTGTAAACGCACCACATGAGGCAGTAAAAGTAAAAAAAAAGCCCCCCCACCCAGCAGCAGCTTCCACTGGACCTACCCGGGCATCCCTGCGGTGCAGGATCTGGTAGGCGGCTCTCCGGGTGGGACAGCAGGACACTCGGGGGTACAACCTGTGGCAGACTTCTCCTCCGCTGCCTCCGGAGCCGCCGCCGCCGCTGCCGCTGCCGTCGAGCAACACCTTCCTCTCCCTCTTCTTCAGCCGCTTGGGCGAGCTGCCGTCGTAGCAGCGTCTCCTCCTCGGGCTGATCTCGCCCCTCTCGCCGAATTTGGCGTCCCCACATTCCCACACGTTCACCGCGATGGCCAGGACTAGCACGAATTGCAAATGCTTCATAGTTTTTTTTTTTTTTTTATAGAAAATGAGAAATCATAAAAATCAAACCCCCCCAAAAAATGTTTAAAAAAAATCCACACCTCCCTTTCCAGAGGAGTGAGCTTAACCTGCAATGTAAGGTATATATATATTTGTGTTATATATATATATAGTTTAAATCTGGGTTCTAGTTCTGCGAGCCAATTTACTAAGGAAATAACAAAATGAGCAGGTGTCCGAGTTTGGATTCACTGCTGTGGACAAATCATCAGGTCATAAATAAGTGTTGCTTCTGCTTCTGAAGCGCAACTCGGAGCAATTCAAAGCACAAAATGAAAAGCAAAACAATGTCACAATTTATCCTGATGGACGCAGACAAAAAAAGAAGAAGAAGAAGTCAAACCCCCCCCCCAACAAGAAAAACAGCGTGTTCTGCAGAGAGAAGCCGAGTGGTTCCTGTCAGATGTAATTCCTCAGGAGCGCAGCGCGGCGGTTTGGTGCAAAACGAAAAAAAAACACACACGCACGTAAGAAAAATAAAAAGTTGTGTGTCACTAAAGTCCTCGGAGCGCTCACATGTTTCCCCGTGCTCGTGCCTCCTTCTTTTTAACCAGCGCGCGAGAAGAGGAGCGAGCGCGGTGACGTAGGGGGCCACCGCGGGGGCGCGCATGCGGCGGTCGCGGCCCCCGCGTCCACGCCGAGGTGAAGCGGTTACCTGGCAGAGAGAGAGAGAGGGGGGGGGGAGAGAGAGGGATGGGAGAGAGAGAGAGAGAGAGAGAGAGAGAGAGAGAGGGATGGGAGAGAGAGAGAGAGATAGAGAAAGAGAGAGAAAGAAAGAGAGAGAGCGAGAGAGAGGAATACAGAAAGAAAGAGAGAGAGAGAGTTGGATTCAAAATAAAAGATCGTCCATTATTTATTCTTAAGATTATACAATGAAAATAATATAATGACTTATTTTAATTGGCAAATGAAAACACCAGCCCTGAAACTAACTTTGAGAAAATTTATTTCCTGATGATGCTTTTATTCTATTGTTAGAATATGTGTTAGGTGAATAAGGCTATAATGAGGCTATAATAAGCAAATAGCTATAAATATAAAATGCTTTTTCATAAATACTTTAATCACGGACACACTTCTCCATTATGTTACAAACTGATTCTTTATCTCAATGTTGTAAATATTGTTATTGTTGTTGCACTTCTATCCATCCTGGGAGACAGATCCTCACATGTGTCTCTCACACACGAGGTTTCTACGTTTTGTTTTTCTTTCTCTTGTTGAGGGTAAAGAACAGAGGATGTCACACCTTCTTACGCCCTTGAGACATGTTGTGATTTGTGAATATGGGCTATGGAAATAAAACTGGATTGAATGATTGAAAATCAAATGAAAACTAGACCGGCACTCAGTAGAGCTTGATACCACTGCCAACAGTCCCAACTTAGATTCAAGTTGAACCAAATTTCCCACGCTGATAGGTATCAGTCCCCTAATATGCCTGATTTCTTTCATCAAGATCAGTGAATTATTCCCTGGGAAAATCTGTGAAAATGTCAAAAGTAGTTTTTGCGTTATTTTGCTTACAAACAAACAAACGGACGGGGGTGAAAACATAAAACTTCCTTGGCGGAGAGAATGATCCATGCATTTGTCTCTGTTATGTCATATTGGAAGAAGCAATGGATATGTAACACCATGGGGGGATGTTGTGTAATAACTGCACCCCGGGTTACGCTGTACCTAAAATGTTAAATCTGGTATCTATGGTCAGAACGATGAGTCATGTTAAAGTGGAACCATGAAGTGATGCCCATTCATTTGTTGCCCCACAGCTGTACAACACCGTGAGGCATCTTGATTTGAATAAACCAAACATGGGACGGATGATCTGTCTTTCCTCTCTTCGGAAAAGTCACATGATAACGATCCAAAGGGGGAATGTCCGAGCATGGCAATTACTGTTAGAAAACAACAGCCCCCCCCCCCCCCCCCCTTCCTTCTTTTTGGAGAATCTAAAATCGGTTACATTAGCGGCACCTGTTCTTACTTGGGGGTCTCCAGCGCTGCAGCGGAGCCCCCAGCTCAGCTTATCTACAGGAATCTGGAGCGGGTGGAATCCAGGAGGGGTTGGTTTGATTGTGGGCAATTATGGAAATGACTGTGTGTGTGCTATGAAGCCATGGCAGACCCTGCCAGATCTGACCCCCCACCCTCTGCATTCTTTACGTTACCCAACTGGAGACATTTCAGGACCAAGTATAGCCAAAGTCCTGCTGCTGTATTCACAACATAACGGGAGGGAAGGAGCAGGACCATGTGGAGCAGAAGTAATCTGCCACCACCACCAATACCACCACCACCACCAGCACCACCACCACCACCACCAACATGAGCTCCGAGCGGAGAGAAGGACTATGAACTGCGAACAGCGTGAAAACATGTGGGATGCAGCTGTGGATCGGAGGGGAGCACATCTGCTGGGAGAGATAGACCATTAGAGGGAATCACAGTTCGACAGACCTAAGCTGACATAGTCCTGTTGAGGCTCAGAGCACACAAACACACACACACACACACACACACACACACACACACACACACACACACACACACACACACACAAACACACAGACACACAGACACACACATAAAGAAATAAGTACACATCCATATAAAAAGGCTTCTCTTGCAATACTCACTCTTCACATAAGTGCTCTGTATTTACGGTTTTATTTTGCATTTCAGGTGTGACGGGTGAATTCTGAAGCTTTCATTATTCTCCTTTTACGACCATGCCCGCAACTCCATATTGATCTAAACAAGAGATTCGCATTGTGATTCCCAGAAAAGAAACCATCTGCTCTGCCCTCTTCCTTTCCGCAGGGTCAGTGGGGGAATTTCTCTGCGTTCAGCCTCTGACCCTCGGAGAGGATATCCCAGAGGATGATGGTTAGGTTTTTGTGCGACCACATAAGGATCAACAACATGAGTCTGGAGGTCTGCGGGCCCTCATTGCCGCCTCCTCTGTTTCCCAGTTGGAGGAAAAAGTTTACTCTGTGCTCTCCAACCATTCTGTTTCTGCATTGTTTGCTCCGTAACTCGGCATCGTAATCACGAGCATACACAACAAGAGTGATGACACAACCCCATTTGTGCTTTTTCAATTTTTCCATTACAGGCAGGCAAAACCACGACCTCACACCTCAGAGCTGATGGTGTTATTTTTTTTGAGGTGGACATGGTCTGTGCATCTCCCAGGAATGATCTGTGTAGCTGCAAAAAATGATTTTGAATTATTGTTTGTAATAATCCATAAACAGTGTAGCCATCTATGCAGAATAGTATAAGCCTCATGACTTTACTGTAGCGCCACCATGAGGCTCACAGTTGTAGCTTTTGACTGATGTATAACTATTGGATGGACTGAATTGACATTTGCACCTACAGGTCCTCTCAGGTTGTGTTGTAACACAAGGCTTCTCTGAAACCATCAGGACAGAATTTAACTTTGGTTTATGACTAAATACCTGCAAACCCAATGCAGCTGGATTTAAACACGATACAAGGGGGGTTACTGGTGTGCTTTTGATTAATTATTGAGCGTCTGATTTCACGATGATATCACCCCCCCCCCAACACCAGACGCATGTGTCATCAGGCCTTTTAGTGCTTTACTATTCCCACAACACCCGTGTTCACATTCTTTTATTACCTACACATTTTTTCATTCTGCTCATATGTCTGTCTGAATGCAGGAATACTCGAAAACTGCAAAACCCATTTCCGATGTAGCACATTTCAAAACAGCTGTTAAACAAAGAGGACAAAAAAACACAAGAAAACTAAATATCAAAGATAACAAATGATCAAATTCAAAATCTAAAAACAAAAGCATCAGTTTACTTGTGATACAGATCGATGGTGATCTACACAGATTTATAGAAGTGTACCGCTGTCATCCACAACATAGTCAGTGCATGAAGGGGCCTAAAGTTTCAATTAGGGGTTTGAAATCAAAAACCTTTGACAAACTTGCATGGAAAAGGCTTATCTGAAAATACAACTGTTGTGTAACACAAAGAGTTGGAGTCCCTACAGTACAAGGCAGGTGGTACGAATACTTCAGTGAATGATTGTCGGGCTAAAGCCTCCAAACTCATCTAACACTTTAGCTCTCCGGTGCTGAAATCACATACATTACACCATTCCTCTCCAATCCATCGCTAACATGAAATCATTAGCGTCAGCCCTCTGCTAACAGCCGCTCAACCATGTGTGTACTTTTCTTTCATGGCATCCATCCCTCACCTTGCAGCACACAGCAGCATTGTGTTGCTCTCACACCTTCTTTAATGGCCCAGCTTTGGCAATTGTGCGCCCAAAGGCATACAGGGCTCGGAAAGTGTTCACAATGTCATTAATAGTCCTGACAACAGCTTAATGAGCCTCTGCCATCTGTTTATGAAAGCTTCGGGGAAAAGCCGGAGAGGAACCAGCAAATCAGATCCAGTAGCGATTTCCAGCTGTACGAGTGTGCCTGATTTCCACTTGAGGAGATATAAACACATGAGGACATTTTAAGTGTAGTGACTTATGCAGCGTCATCTACAGTGAGTCAGTGACTGAGCCTGGGCTGTCTGCCCGGTATCAACAGCCTTTAAATCACTGGCTTCAACCATGGGACCACACTACCTCGCCTTTCGCTTCCTCGCCCCTCCCTCCCCCTGTACCACCCCGGAGTGTCCTTAGGCCTTGTTTGGCTAAAGTATACACATGGCATGAGTAACTGAAGCCACCCAGGGCTCCCTGGCGTAGTGGCACGAGACATGTACCGGGTTGCACAAGTCGAGAAGACAAAGTGTCCCGTAACTGTTTACGCCATACTCAATGCCCGATGCATACAAATACACACAATACAATGACACAGCTCCAGGGAGATAAATAGAGCAGCGCTGGCTCGTACCGCTCCCGACTGGAGAGGCATGAACGTGATCGGTTGCTCGCTCTGGACCGAGATGCCCTTCCAGATGTTTTTCGGCACAGCAACTCTTTAAATCCCGACTTAGAAGTGGTCGTTCCGTCTCTCAAGGGTCTCAAATCTCTCACTTCACTTTGATCAAGTCTGTTTCTGCTCTCAAAGCAGCAAGAAGACCAGGTTTGAAGTGACCATAGCTCTGTCCTCTTAGTACTTGGCTAATTGCCTCTGTAGAAGGGCTTTGAAAAGGGTCTATTCCCACTTCCTCCCCGCTGCAGTTTCTTTGGTCCTTTCTGAACCCTCTAATAGAGAATAGCATAATCCCCTAAGGGCATATGAGAGGTTAATGGGCAGATTGATGACTCTTTGTGGTCACTTGTTTGTAAATGTTTCCATCAGGGTTAAACAGATCCAAGAGCAGTACCAGGTTAGGCACCGTACATATGTGTGCAAATTGCAGATTCATTACACTGTGCTGCAAATGAATTAGGTGGGATGGGGTTGAGGGCGCGAGGGCGGCGGTGAGTTTGGTCTGGTGTGGGCAGCAATGATGGTGGTCCCTGACTGTCGATGCTCGCTCTCCCTTCATCCCCTCCCTTTACTCCCTCATTCCCAGCATCCCGCCGTCCTCAGCCCATCTGTTCCTGCCCGGCCTCTCGGGCTCTCCATCATTTACCATCAGGTAGTTCTGAGCTGCTGAGCGCTCCTCTCATCTCGTGGCATCTGAACAGGCCAGGCAGCGGAGTGTATGTGTGTGTGTGTGTGTGTGTGTGTGTGTGAGCATGCACCTGCAAGACAGCTTTTTAAAATGTACTGTATAAAACGTTTGATAAATGAGGGTCCTCCAATGTCCTCAGCTGGCTATCAACGTTTCTCTGAGCAGCTTGACTCTGGTGAAAATATTTATCAGAAAGAAATACCACAAGCCCATGTTGTACTCGTATTATTCTTTCAAATACAGACCTCTTAAAAGAGCAGGTGGTATCAAGTTGCAGATTTGCTCATCAAGAGATTATTTTGACAAGCAGTGCCACTCTGCCTCCTGCCTTTTTTTTAAGAACCATGCCAGTAAGTTTATACTCTTGCTTACTCTGGGGATATGGAAAGCTTCAAGTCTCACTCTAAACGTTCACTATTCATTTAAAGAAGCTTGCCTCTAGTGTAGCTTTACCGCCACACACACTGTATATTGAACTTTTATCATTAAAACAAAAGAGGGTGCAGACACAGTGGCTTGATTAATCAATCCCACCCTTATTTAGAGGAAGCAAATGGAAAGTATTTTTACTTCCAATATTTGGAAAAGTAGCGCTCAAGGTGGTCCTCAGCGTGCCTTCGGAGGGATGGTTGGTTTCATAAAGCAGCTCTATGCAACTATATAATGTCCTCTCAAAAGTGGACACTGTGGTTTGCTTCAGGGCTTGTGGTCACTTGTGAAATCCCAACCCCACTCTTTGCAATGGAATCGTTTTACAACAGAAAAGGAAAGAGACCAGTGGAACAGACGCTCCATGAGGCAATAAGGTGTGGAATCAGTTTGAGCTTTTTTCCCCCTTTCATGTCCCTTTCAAAGGTCACTGTTTGGGAGCCCACTGTGTTTTATTGTCCCGGGGAATTGTTCTGAGGTTTCGTTTGAGAGTAATATTTCCTCGTCTGGCCGTTATTCTTCTATATCAAAAAGCCGAAGTAAAAACTTCCCCTTTGTCCGGGATCTGATTACCAAGCATGAGTCATTTTTATAATATGCCAGCCTCTCCTGTCAGGATGTTTTTGTTCTAATCCCTTTCAGTTATTCCAAGCTAGAAAACACTGCCCAGTTATTACAGTATACATTTTCATATTGCCTCCCTGAATGTCATCTCAAACTGTGGTCTCTTTTGTGTTCTGGGATCATACTAGCCACGGAAGGTATTCGGTGTTAGACTTTGATGCACCAGCTTGAAAACGGCAGGGTGCCAGATTTGCTACCGCTTTTGTTCGACCCCCTATCCCTTTATACCCAGTGTGACATCAAAATGTTTCATTGTTTGTGTCCAGCTGCATTTCAAGCTTGCCGCTGCTTTGATTCTTCATGTATCACCTAACACGTAAATAGCTACAAAGTGTCTGAGTCGGCGCAACTGCATGTTCATCAGATGTGTTTTTCCTCCTCGTGGCCTTAAGGTTTTCATTAGCAGCAGAATGAGTGTTGTTGTGTCAGATGGTGGTCTTGTGTTGGCCCCGGTGACGGCACATTTGAGTCAGCCATGACATTTTCATACACCCAACAAAGCAGGTTAGTGAGAAGAATCTGGGTCGAAATTACAGAATGGTTTTATAAAAACAGCAATAACCTGTTTCATGTCAATCTGTACATGTCACATGCATGTTCATCGATAAGGATTCTATACTCCAGTGTATAGGATAGAAGACAGATATGTTTTACTTGTTAACAGTCAAGTATATTATGAGGTTTTCTTTGATTTTGTTATGTCATTTGTATTTATAATATGGTAGGAAAACAGTGTCTGAGGTGAAAAGCACAACATTTTTATTTGGTATGTGACTGTTCAGGCCATGGTCTGAATCAAGGTTAGGTGTGTGTTATATTGTTTACATTTGATCTGGTTTGTGTTGGTTTCACATTGTAATTCTGTGTACAGAAGAAAGACTTTGGTATGACATACAGGACGTGCATCCTATCATCAACCTATGTTGGTTGTGTCTACCTATCGTGACATTGATTGGTTTATAGACGGGCGTGATTCTGATGTCAATTCATCTGTTTTATTCACTATCATTTTGGAATAAAGTGCATTTTAAAAAATGTGTCTTTCCGTTCGAATGGAGAAAATGAATGAACTGGCTCACTTCATTAAATCTGTTGCCAGTGTAATATGCTTGTCATTCAAGCATATCATCAGAGATAAAGACTGAAAGACTCCTGTGAGCCGCTTGTGCTTCTGTTTCTATCCACAAACGTGTTTTCACACTTCAAACAAACCGAAACCAAGGTTCAGTTTGATTGGGAAAAGTTTCTATGGACATTGAAATAACCGATGTAAACACACTGACTGTCTGTGTATTGATCAATAGATCCATCTGTCCTGCCTGTCCTGCAGTTGTAAGATGTACCACCGTCAGTTGATATTGTTTTGTTGCTGTAATAATGTTGGTTGGCTGGAGAGGAATTAGGACAAGGCCTTATAGACTCAAAAGATGGACCTGTAGAATTCCAATTTAAAATGTGTATATTTCAGCAGGAGTTTAGCTTTGTTATGGTTTTAAACACTGCACCAGGGAAAACCAGAAATCCCTCAAAAACTATTGATCAACAGAGTGAGCAGTTGCTTCCCAGGCCTCAGGCTTCTCTCAGCAGGATTCATCGTGGACGAATGGGGTCACTGCCCTGTCTGCCACTGTTTGTCCTGTCCCCCCTTCCTGTTCCTCAAGCCCTCCGTCACATTGATACACTCTCATCCGGTCTGAAACCCGCACATATGCTGCGACCGCTCTGTACAACAACATAAGACACGCAAACAGACGTAGGCCTATTACCACTGAGCACCCAAAACATAAACACAAGCTCATTATCTTCATCCTCCCCTCACAGCCAAAGCAGACAACAAATTAACAAAAGTCAGTGACCATAAACACAGGCTGCATGTTTGTACTTTCTTGTGGGAAAGATCATTTTGTAAATAATTGAAGAAACAAAGAATAAATCAGGACAGTGTAAAACCTCAAGTTTATCTTCCGCTAATTGCAAAGATACAGAGCAGAACTGTTTCTCTGGGTTCAGTCCCCACTGCATTCCAGACACTGATAGCAGCGTTGGACCACCGAGGGTTTTAAGTATACTTATATGACCCGAGACGCACAAAGACTCTGATAAAAATGTTTCCCTCTACTGCTTATCCATCCTCTCCTTGTCAGAGAGATGTGAGGCGGCGTCTTTTATCCAAGTCTATAAGCAAAGACACTTATCGAATTTTGAAAATAAAAGTTATGGTATCATTTCTCTATTTGACAGAACACACTGTCAACAGTTTTCAGAGGCACTGGGACTCCACTTCGTCCCAATGATGAATTACATTATTTATTAATACCAGTAACAGCTCCAGGGATAGCGATGTTGGTCTGTTGTGAGGTAAGGCAGTCCTCAACCTTGTTTTACCTAGAGGTGAACTCTATTCTGCCAAGGCCCAAAAGTCCCGTCAAATTCAATCAAGCTACACCAAATTCCACACACTCGTAGATAATAGTCCCCTTAATGTGAGTGATTATTTCGATTAAGATCCATCAATTATTCCCTGTGAAATTGTCAAAGAACGAAATGTTAAAGAAGGGGATGAAAACAAGTATCGTGGATCTGCCCCTTTGTCCAGATTCGGTCCAAAATTTGATGGGTTCTCTCTTGACCAGATTCTCATCCTTCCACCAAATTTCTTGGAAACCCGGTCAGTAGTTTTTGCATAATTCTGCTACAAACAAACCAAAAAAACGAATGAACAAACCGGAAAGCTCTCAGCAGAGCAGGGGTGAAAACATAACCTTCCTAGCCAAGGTAAATATCTCAAATACTACAGGATGAGATATTCATGGTCCCCAGAGGATGAACTGCAGTTTTAGTGATTCCACGATATTTCTTTTAATGCCACCATGACGTTGACATATTTTTTAGCGTGAAAAAGCTCCACAGCTATTTAATGGATTGTTTGGTACATACAGTAATGTATGAAATGTAATAACTTTGGTGATTCCCTGTCTATTATTCAAAAAATTGTATTTGTTCAAGCTCAAATGACCACATACCTAAAAAGAAATGACATTCCCATCTGCCGCAATTGAAAAATGTCCACACGTTAATATGCTAAACTCGTAGTCTAGAACTCTCTGCATGGATACCGCAGATGTAAAAAAATGTGTTTTTTGTTTGTTTAGTCATTTATAAAGAAATATGCTTTAGTTTAGGGACCTGCTGCTTTAACCAAGCCCATACATGCTATACATCATAATTGTGAACAGCAGGATCGTGAGATGAATGGTGGCCTGTGTGAGCAGGTGTTTGCCGTCGACACTCGCGGACACACAGCTTGAGGTTGTCTGCTGAAAAATGTAGAATTTTTTATTCAGACTTTGCCAGAGGGATATAAAGACCCAACATCAGGCCACAGCTCGAGTCAGTGTTCCTCAGACACAATGCCTTTGATTACTAAGGTTGTTATGATTTTACAGGCCAAGACATAGAAGCCATATGGCATGTTTTTTATTAAGATGCTCAATGAACTGAGCCTTTATGTTCTTGCGGTGCGTGTGCTCGGCCCACCAAAAGCGCTCTGTGAATTCTAATATCCAAGGGAGAGTTGACTGAACTCTACAACGCTTGTGAGATAAACCAGCGAGAAAATTAGAGGATAGATCGTCCATAAATCATTTGCGCACCACAGTACAACATTCTGATGCATTTCAACACTTGTCTTTTCCTTGGGAAAGTGAATTTTTCTCCTCCCCGACCAGTCTTTCACAACATGTGGCTTGCATGCTGTTTCAAGGGGAAGAAGCAGACTGCCAAGTATCACTGCGTACTCCAAATATTTGTGTGGTCAACTGGTCAGTGCTGTTGCGGTCGGATCCCATCAGTATCGTTCAAACACTCCTGAACCCATTTCATGTTTTACACTGTGCTGTTTGAGTGTTGTGCATTTATTTTGATGTTCGGTGAATAGAATGTGGCAGCTCTTCAGATGAGGACGTCTTTCTGTCCTCCTCTTCTAAAATATGAACATTTGTTTCACATTGCAGCATTTGACTGTGCAATAAATATGAGTTTTATTACATCATATAGACAGTAACTCTGTATATCCAGAGCTGTTTTTCAGACCTCTACTAGAGAAAATGTCTTGGAAAATTGGGCTTAGATCTTTTCCGAACTTTTCCTTTTTACATTTGAAGCAAGAGATCTTTCGGGTCAAAGACGTTCACAACATTAGGAAAACGTCCAGAGATTTCAGGTGATGGGTGGAGCCTGGGTAGAGCCTGCAGGAAGCAGGAAGCAGGAAATGACGTATAAATTCCTCTGCATGGCCTGTTTATGGCCTTGTGTTAAGACCAAAAGCTCTTGAAACTCATTGTCTTTCCAAGACGACATCTTCATTGGCGTCTTCTTTGTGTATTGCACCTCTTTTCCATCCCAATTTATTTGTAGTCACCCAGTTTCACATCCATTACGTTTTTAAAATGTTAACAACACGCCCGCTCCATTTGGGGCTGGTGGCGAAAGTTACATAAAATGTCCAGAAATGCTCCAGAAAATTTCAGGAATATATCCAGACTTCATTGTATGTCTGAAAGCAGCTTATGGAAGTTGTGATGAGTTTCTAGATCAATACCAGTGACTCAGTGGTTACATTGGTAGGTGTTGGAAGGTGTTTTTTACTCTTGAGTCTCTGATCTGATTTAATTGAAGATGTTCAACTACAGTTTTTTCTCCCTTCATTTCCCTTCAGACCTTGTTCTTACAAAGTTTTGTGTTGAGGTTGTGTTTGGATTACTACTACAAACAGTGCAGCAGTATCAGCTGACCAAAATATTATTTCGCAGCACTATATTTAGCCACAGTCACAGCATATTGTGTTGATTCATCTCTGCTGTAGATCTCCTGCTGCAGACGGATATGTGAGAGTGTAACACAAACTCGAATGAACAAAAAAACAAAGAAACAGAGAAATATCATTAAATTTACTGGAAAAAACGTGGTCTCCAAGATCAACTGCAACGTTGTGGACGATCCTAAATCACGGCGGCTGCAGCCTCATTAGCGAGCAGCGGAGGAGAGGAAGCTGTATTTTAGCAAATGTTTGCACGGCCAAGTGTGACAACTTCTCCAGTGGCCAAACACAGAGGTGTCATGTGTCTGCAACCTTCCTTGTTGAATGCTTGGTAACCAGCGGTGTGGTCATTTATGACTCTTTACACAACTTAGTTATTTTCCATCAAAACCTTCAAACCATCGGAAGAATACACTTCACACTTTGAACTGCTGAAGGACTCCAAAACTTTATTTTTGTGAAAAACCCTTCATGAACCAGCCTATGTCATATTTTGTAGTACAATATTGGCTAAAACGTGCTTTAAATCATATTTTTTACAAATGCTGTTATGCCGCAGCTGCAGTAGGTTATTTCTAAAAGTATTCAAAACACTTTAATTGTTGTGATGCTTCTCCATTGTTTTGCCCAGTGGTCCTGAATATCTAACAACTATTCTGACAGTTTATTACTCTGCCAAGGAGGTTATGTCTTCATCTGTGTTTGTTTGTCTGTTAGCGTGCAGGATTGCGCCAAAACTTTCGGTGAGCGTTCAGGATTTGTTTTCCACTTTCTCTCAACATTTTCGTTTATTTATCAAAGCATATTTCATGGATGTTGATGACTGTGTGCAATTTGGAGCAGATCCAAATAAAAATCCAGATTTAGTTGATTTAAATGTGGTTTCATACGGGGACTGTTGGTCCTTGGCAGAGGTGTGCGCTCTCTGTCTGCGGTCATCTCATCCATATTTCTGGCCGGGTTATTGATTTTTGATACTGCCCGTGTATATAACTGCAGAATATTTGTGTTGGTGGCACTGAGTGTACAGTGAGAGCAGAACCAGATTGCACCAGCCCCTGGACATTATTCATTCAGTGGACTTTACACCCTGAAATGTATATGTCCTGTTCTGTGGTGTCAGAGTGAGAGTCGGTGCGCAGGCAGTACACATCAACATTTCAAAAATACCACACGTACTGTACATAAAGGAGGCAGAGCAGTATACAGATTATGCCAATGATAATTGTTTAGCAGGTTGTTTGGACTTGCTGTGTATCACAGTGTGGAGTCCTGGCTAAATATTTACTGCTGTTTAGTGGGGGGGCATACTTGGACCGAGCTTGTGTCTCTGGTTCAGGAGCAAAGAGGGGTGGGGTGCGGGTTGTGGGGGGGGGTTCAAGATGGTGAAGTCATGGCCACCGAACGATGTTGTTAGCGAGACCAGTGACGCTCGCTCCTGACCCTTTTACCATTTAGGGGGCCATGGACTGATATGAGTGTTATTGACCCAGAGGCCATTCGTGGCATGTTTGGGGTCTGCGGAATATATCCCAAGCTTTAACCTATACAACGGAGCCAATTATAGCCGCGAAAGGCCAAACAATACAATCCATCAGTCAGGTTCCTCGGGTAAACAGGAATGGGCGGCCCATGTCAGGGTGTAAACTCCAAATCCCAGAAGAAGCTAAGGGTCAGTGGTTTGATTGTCTAATTGGGGGTTGGACCCTGCATGAGTGTGTGTGTTTGTGTGTGTGTCTGAGAAAAAGAGGGAATGAGAGATAAAAAAGAGAGAGTAAGGGAAACCGTGTGTGTTTGTGTGTCTGTGTGTGTGTGTGTGTGTGTGCATCATTGCTTAAACACGACGGGTCTGGAGGCACCGAGACACCTAATGAATGTGTGTTTGTTCTTCAGACCCCACACACCTCTGTTTATTTGAACATGGGATAGTGTTCCTGAGCTGTTTTATCCTCCTTGTGTTTGCCACTTAACACGTGCACCGCAGCGTTGGCCTGCGCGTCGCGTTGCACCACACTTTTTTTTTTTTTTTTTTAAAGAGCAGAGGAAAATATTAGTCAGCCCGATAATAATGTTACACAAATAAACTTTATCTTGTAGCTTGTGGATACAGTGTTCCTCTTCATTATTGTTCGGTCTTCATTACGGCGCAGGGTGATAATCCAAACAGCTCCACGGCAGACGGAGCCAAAGGCAACGGGCCAGCGGAAGATTGGCGGTCGGTTTAGTGTCAATGATGTGGTGATGTGGGTCAGGGATAGCAGCAGCAGCGGTCATTGCACAGTGGCTAAGAGCCCAGCCAGACCACCGGGGAGGAGGCCTTCACTTCTCTTCCTCAGGCATCAATCACTCACGTACACATAAGCAAAGATATATACAAGCAAACACCACCAGACGCTCATCTTTGCACCTCACCCCTTATGTATCGTTTACATCTCCTCTCAAACAGAATGACCTCCACGGAAAAGATGGAGTCTACACCATGCTGTATGTTATTAATGCTGGGTCTGTAGTTTCAGAGCACTGATTGAAGCGTTATTCTAAAATGACCCTGAGTAATTTATTTAAAATGTTTTGTTAAAGAGGACAGAAATGAGTCCTAAATTCCGGCGTGTGCCCAAGATGAACTAGCTCGTGTAAAGTGACATCCAGACAAGTTTTAAGGCGGCGAGATGCAATAATCGTTAGAGTTGGAAAAATGAAGCAAATTTTGATACGGTTTTCTCTAAGGCAAAATTTCTTTTTGAGGTCTTTCCTTGACTTTTTAGGTCGGTCCCTGTCCCATCCACTAACATGGAGGATGCAGGATTTATAGCCTGTGCTGCTGTCAGCCACTTTGATACTGACATCTTTGATTCCCACGGTCAAACAAGGCCTTTATAATGACTGACCTCCAGCTTTATGTTTGCAGATAAGGGAGATAATATCCCTCATATCAGTCCACTCCCTTCACGTTGGGAGGCCTATTTGCTTAGAAAAGAGAGAAATCTCAAGGAAGCTTGATGAACACGATTTATCTCTTAACATAAAATGCATATTTTCCTGCGACCTTAAAGAGTCTCTTCATCATTACAACACACGTGTAAATGCTAAATACTAGCTGTTTTTATAAAATACAACATCTCAGACTCCAGGGATGAAATGCTAACAATCTGGGCTTATTTGCATCTCCGTCCCTGGTGGGTTTTGTTTTTCCCCTTTGCACCAAACCTGCTCAGCATTACACATGTCAGCGGTGGTGAAGTGTGTCTTTGACCTCCGAGACCTCGCCGTGTCTTCTGCGGAGGCCTGCTACTCATCTGGCGTTCGCTGTTTCATGCCGGTATCGCAACTGACAGTTATTAATGTTTATGGTTATCTGCATGAAATCAGCACTGACGGCGGTGGTGAGAGGGATGAGATGAGTGTGTGTGGGGGGGAGTTGAAGGATTCGTGAATTTTCTGCTATTCGTGGTATTGTGTGTCACGATGAAATGCACATAAGCTTTTAATTCATTAGAGGAGAGCTGAGACCACTCGCTTGTTCTTGATTAAATGACACGTATATATATGCATTTACATTTTCTACTACCCCCCCCTACACACACACATACACACACACACACACACACACACAGAGGCTGCCCTGATGTAGCACCTCTTTAATTCACACCAGCACTTGCTATTCTTCGCTGGTGGTGTGATAGTATTCGCCGAGAGTCGTTCCTCCTGAGTCTTTCAGTTGTCTGAAACACTCTACTTCAGCGCAGGGCCTTATTGCCCACCCAAAGAGGTTATAGGGATTCTCGACTGCCCTCTCTCTCCCTAAGTGGGTGGTCCTCTGGGGTATGGCTGAGGCACAGGTGGAGCATTGTAGGGGTGCTCACAAAAATAACCCCCCTCTCCTCCTCACCATCAACCCCTCTCCCCCATCCGTTTCTCTTCTTTTTCTTTTTTTTTTCCTGCCACGCCTGCTCTAAAGAAAGGTAGACTAAATTTCTCCAGAACCCTCCATTAGACCGTTGAGGCACTAAACACTGGAGGTGAAATGTTGACTTACACAAACCTGTGTGGGACAAGCTGAGCAAATTTAAACACATGTACAGTACAATACGGCTTTCTCCGCCGTTCCAGCCAATCGGAGCGGCTCTGATTTGTTTTCCCTATTCGATTGCTTTGAAAGCGCCGCGATAACAAGGCGCTCATAAAAAAATAATCCCTAATAAAGTTTTTAACACAAATTCTGTGGGCAACAAAGTCAGAAAAAAAGCAAGAAATCCCCGACCCCCCCTCCCCTGCAAAAAATATTCCCATGCTCTGGTTTTGTAAATAATTATAGTTCTGCTGAATGTGTTTTATAAAGTTTACATGGTAGGTTCAGTGCACCCTATCTGTTATTTGGAACCCAGCAAACCACCAGCAAGATGTTGATATATGGCGGCTCTGGTGTAGTGCACAAGGCATGGATTACTTGGGACCATAATAAACAGGAGCATAAAGAGGGATCTGTGCAGAGGGGGTGCCCTGCAAGGGGTGACTCTCCTCAGACCTCCTTGTCCTAATATCAGCAGGTCTGTCTCCAGCTCTCTGACAAGCCTCGGGGAAGGTATGGATGCAGGATTTAATCACACACACACACACACACACACACACACACACACACACACACACACACACACACACACACACACACACACACACACACACACACACACACACACACACACACATACTCTTGTCCTTTACAATTGGACTGTGTGACTCAGTTGGTAAGAAGCTGCCAGCCACCTGCTCATATGTGTTAACAGAATGATTTATTGTTTATGGCCGGGCCCTCAGTCATGACGGCAGACAAAGAACACGTGTCTTGATAACCTTACAAGCCCTGAAATTACAGGATAACAGCGATATAAAGGTGGAATATTGAAAAAAACTGATTCTCATCATGTCATGCGGTTGACACAAGAACTCTTAATAGAGACATATTTGTGCAGGAAGACAGCAGGTGCACCCATAGTGAAACTGAAATGCTGGTGGGCACAAAGACTCGGCTGTGCACTCCATCCACCTGCACTTTGGTAAAGAGACGCCAGAACTTCTGATTCAATGAACCATTTATAAAAGGTCGAGTAACATGGTGTCTTCGTGCTTTCCACCTGCAGAGAGCATTGCACCCAGAAGACTTTTTGTTGAGCATCAGCGTTGAGATTGACGACTGTGGCGAGGTTGCCAAACACGCAGTGACAGGTACTGCAGACAATGGCGGGAATGTCAACGAGTCAGCCAACTTTATGTGAGGCTAAATATCCGTTATCAGAGTTCCTATCCTCTGACGTCCCACATAACTTCCTGCTCAGATCTTTGCGAGGGCCAGATGGTTACATTGGCCACTGGGGGACTGCAAGAAGCCCAGAGAGACAGTTTTACAATGTGCAATTATGGGACAGATAAACTAAACGCTCAACAAAGCAAGGCATTTCCAGATCCCCGGCTTCTAGACTTTGATAAGGCGCGGGCTGCATTCCTTGGTCAATTTACTGTCTTCAAAATTGAAGTACCAATACTGATGAAGACTGCGGCTTGAATGGGGAGATTTTTGTCTCGGTTTAATGAGGGCAGAGCGCTGTAGATATACTGTAAAGCATGCTCCACTGATCCAACTGTGGAGCCATTGTGCGCTTAAAACGCTTTGCAAAGCACTCAAAGCTGTTTGATTTGTTTTTCGGGCCTGGTCACATGCCAGTTGATGCTAAAGGGGATAGAGTTTCTTACCCAATGAGCAGGGCTCCGCATATTGCTACACTCAGAGTTCAGCCTGTTTTGTTCCACATTAACATTTCACAGAGAGATCAGGCGCCTGCCCTCTGTGCGTTTACCCCAGGGAGCAAGAATCCCCCCACAAACTGACACTGATACAATCTCCAGGTAATGGCTGCCTGCCTGCAAGCCAGAGGGTGTCTGAGGATATACTGTGTGTGCATGCGTGTGTGTGTGTGTGTGTGTGTGTGTTTGTGTGTGTGTGTGCGTGTGACCGCCCCACTGGTGTGGTCACAGGGCCAAAGTTCACCCAGAAATGTGTGGCCTGGGGTCGAGAGGTGCTATGGCCTCCGTTAACGGTGAGGCTAGAGTTTCAACCTCCACCCTTACCCTCTCCTCTTTCTCCAGGCTGCTGTGCCACTAACATTTCTCACCGTGACACGTGTGACGACCCCCACCTTTAAGTCAGGTGACAGCGGCTTGATGGAGGTGAAGAAAGAGCAGACAACAGCGCGGGCAGCGGGGTGTCAAAAAACACAGTGGAGCGGAGTGGTTTGGAGGTTAAGATGAAAGAAGTCAGTAGAGATTAGGGAGGTGGTAGAATTTCATTGCAATCACTCAAATATTGTTCTGTTTGAAGTGGAGCAACATAACACTATTTCAGAGGAATTAATACCCACTAGCTATAACTGAAAATCTATAGCTGGCTGTTACTTTGAAAATTAAGAAAACATATACAGTATATAAATCTACGGTATATTGGCTATAGATGTATTCTGCTGCTTAATGGGTACTATCACTTGAGATCTAAGTATGTACCTTTATGCTTATGCACTTAACTTGATTTTAAATTGTAATGAAGTTCAATGAACTTCATCTTTTCGTGTTATTGCGTATATTATCACCTGCATAGTTGACTTTGGCCACTCGGAGGCATCAATAAAAGCGGTTTTCATGTATAATGCACATCACTGGCAAACACCTCTTTACGAAGTTGTTCACGTGAGATGTTGACGAACCTAGCAAACAGAAGTATCGTTCATGTGTGGTCATGTTTTTGACCTCCTGCGTTGTAAGTCCTTCCAGCTTTGTTTTGGTCTCCACCAGCTATTTTGATGATAAATACTCCACTCTTTTAATGAGCAAGTTGCTAACTGGGGTTTGCCTATAATTTGGTGCTGTACAGATACACTACAGTGGGTTTGTCAGAGGGGTTTTATGGGTTGAAACAGCCACCTGCCTTTGCCGCAAAGCTACAAGCGATGAGAGCGAACAGTAAAAAGTTGCCGGCCAACAAACTAAAGGAAACAAGTCCAATTAAGCTGAAGGAAACTGTAGACTTACTTGGAAACTATACCTTGGGTTCACTCCACTTCAGTTTTGTTAAAATGTTTTATAAAAAAAAAAGCAGCTTTGAGTGAAGATCTTTATGCCTCTTTCACCACAACACCCAGCGACCGTGCACTGCATAAATTATCATGAAAACATGAGTGTGAAGTGTGAAGAGTGTGAAGTGTCCACAAACAGAAGCGCTTCCCTCTCTGAAATCACACAGGCACTTTAAGTAGCGATCTGTTGCAATAATTTATGGTATCAATTGGTGCAACCCGCAAAATATGGACACAGACACAAACTCACACACACACACACACACACACACACACACACACACAAACATGCACATTCTCAGCCGGCTGTGTTTAAGTGTTCCCCAGACAGTATGTGATCCTCAGACAGGACAGTGCTTCCTCCTCCAGTCGTCAGGTCTTGTTTGAAGGATCAGTCTGGCGAGGTCATCCAGACGGAGCGGGAGAGAGGATCTCTCTCGTCTTTATGATGCTCCTGAGAATGCTTGGAAAAAATGTAGTGTTTTTTTCCCCCAGCTCTGTCTGATCTGATGTTACCAGCAGCGAATGTTGTTGACATCTTTTTCAGATTCCGTCCTGTGTGTTTTTCAGCCTCGGTTGCTTGCGTTTACCGTCCTGTGTTTCAATCTGTCTGTTTATTTACACCTTGCTGTCGCTGCACATCTTTATTTTCTGCCTGAGAACAAGAGAATTCCACGTTTGTTTTCGACATTTTACAATTGCATTTTTACTGTAACCTTTCTGTTCCATGCAATGTTCTTTCTGTTGTATCTTTGTGCCTTTTGCAGCTTTGCCTCCTCGCCTCTCTGGGTCTTGCTCCCTCTGTCTCTGTCTCCCTTCTGGTGTTTTTCTGAAAAATAACAAGGTCTGGGGCTTGTGCGTGTGCATGTGTTTTTGCGCTGGCTGCAGAGGGCTGGATGGGCTGGCTGCACTGGGCCTGGCTTCTTCTTGTGTGGTCCCCCGGCAAACTTTATGATTTATTCAGCTAAAGGCAGAGGAGCACGACCCCCAGTGACCACAGAGAGAGAGCTGCACGTGGGTTTAATGATTTCACCGCAAAAA
Source organism: Limanda limanda (assembly GCF_963576545.1). Classification (NCBI taxonomy): domain Eukaryota; kingdom Metazoa; phylum Chordata; class Actinopteri; order Pleuronectiformes; family Pleuronectidae; genus Limanda; species Limanda limanda. The sequence goes on from NC_083637.1 coordinate 10,944,051, forward strand.
TGTCTGCTATGGCTGGGCCCGCGCGGAGCTCCGAGCCCCCCCCCCCCCCCCCCCCCACTGGCTGAACGGTGGGGAGGCAGGGGTTGAAAAGACAGCGCGGCTGACCGGCCCTGAGTCAATTCAGACACCTACCGCTACACATCTACTGGGAGGGATTACGAGGGAGGGAGAAGACAGACAGTTCGAGCTACATCCGATTGGCATGTTCCAAATGTTTGAAGCTCACGTCTGTCAGCGAACGCTCGGCGATTGCTGTACGCCGGCTATTATTCTTTAACACACATTCTGCTGTTTGTCTTTCTCCGTCCCAGCCCCCCCCTCTGAGTCTCGCAGCCAGTGGGAGATTTCAGAGCCATTATTGAAATGTGGACACTGAGGATGATGTAACCGAGCTCTCGAGAACAGGGAGAGGGGGCAGAAATAATAGGAGGGGTGGGTGGTGGTGGGGGGGCAATGTTGGGGTGGGGTGGCATTTCAGGGGGGGGGAAGTATTTGGCATATTTTTCTCTGTCGGTGTCCAGGTCTGCTGGCTGAGGAGAGTGACTGCTGAGGGCTTGGATCTGGATGCTACGCTCGGTGCTGCCTCTCCCTCTCTCTCTCTCTCTCTCTGAGCGTGTGTGTGTGTGTGTGTGTGTGTGTGTGTGTGTGTGTGTGTGTGTGTGTGTGTTTGGCTGCAGTTCCACAGAACAAGATGATGTCATTCACAGGGATTTGTGAACATTCTTGATAAAGAGACAAAATCACGAGGCAGAGCCCGATGAATGCTGCACGAGTGTGAACAGGCCAGGGATCTATACGGATCCTTGTTCTTCTCCAGGTCCATCTTGGTGTTTGAAAATAATGTTTTGTTACATTCTTAAAAGATTATGCATGCAGGAATGATGAATATATTTTGTATATCTTACAGTAAACAGAGTAAATGTGTAAACGATATAATTCCACACATATAACGGCGCAATTCAATTTTACTTCTTCAGATTAATGGCATATTGGCTCAATGGATTCTAGTGGTGGCCGGAGTAGGTGGCCCTATTGCCCTATTGGCCAAAAAGGGTCCCTATCGCCAAAAGTTCTTGAATCTTGTCTTTCCAAATAACATATTTGTCTGCATCCTCTACGTGTGTATGGCTCCTCTTGTTCATCTTGTTATATTTGCATTCATCTAGGTTCACGTCCGTCGCGAGTCAGAAACGTCATCAACCACATGCTGACTGGGACGTTCTCCTGCTGTATTGTCACATGGGCTCATTTTGATATTTTACTTGACGACCGACAGGAAAGCTACGTAGAATGTCTTCAGCAATTGAGTCAGACATTTGTGTTCTTTTTTTTGCGTATATTGGACATTTTGTACCGTCTATCAGTCTGTTAAATACACATCAGTTGTTAAACAAACAACCAATAGGCTACAATAGCTTCCTCCATTTTGGACTCTCCGTCTCTCAAAGAATTGTGTATAGATAGAGTCGTTTGGTCAAAGATTCATTCAAGATGAACCAGCCATAAAAGATTCACACAGATTTAATTAACTGATCAACTTTACATTAAAAACAACAGATTTAGCCAGACACTGCCTTTCAGTTTTTAAAAACACTTTAAAGTGCTTCCTGTTATGGACAGAAGCTCTGCGAGGATAGTGTTACTTGCGGCGCAGCGGGTTCCAGTCTCATTTTGCATGAACGCCTCCTGAGCAGCTCTGTGTGTGTGTCAGAGGGTGAAGCCATATCAAACCAGTCATCATTACAAGCTCATTCCACAACCCCAGGAGGGATTACACAACGGTCAGTGCAGCAGAGTGGGTGTGACACCGGCTTCTCCGTCATCCCCAGGCTCAGAGCTCACACACTGAGTAATGAGTCCACCCAGCAGAACCTCAGCACACGCCCAGGGCCCGAGGAAATGTATGTGCTCACCGTGTCTGGTATGACAAGCCGCCCCCCCACCCCCTCTTCGACTAGCCAGGAACAGAAACTCATATCTGCTGCTCTGTCTCTGATCCCCAACAATCCCTCCCACAAAACATATTATGTGATTTTTACATGGTGAGCTATGTCAGCTTTAATGGCTTATTTCCAGTAGCATCTCAAAGGGTCTTCAGTAAACACACAGATGTACAGACAGACACACACACACACACACACACACACATCTCTGTCTGCTTTCAGTATCTCTTTTTTTTCTTTCTTTCACACACACACACTCATGCTTCCAGGTCCAGACATAAATCAATATGACTCAAAATGCAAAGAAAACATTGACCCAAAACATACAGAGAGGATGAAGGCATCTGTTTGCTCAGCGTCGTCTGCGATGAGATGTGAATGGACCATTTAGTTTGCACAGAAACTGGAGGTGAATTAATTGATGTGCAAGCAGCTGTAATTCAATGTCCAGGGGTCTGCTGAGTCCATTAGAACCGACTGGGGATTTACTGGTGCTATAGGTTCCCTGGTTTAGCTCCTGAACGGACCGCCATTACTGCGGTGCATGAGGAGAACATGTGGAAAGGGTCAAGAGACAAAGAGGGAAATCCACCTTTCTACTAATTTCAGTGCAGTACCCATTGTGAACAGGCCTGTTAGGAATGGACTATGATTGCAGCAGGACTGCTTGACATACCGTATTGAAGTTATCCTTCAAAATGTTTACCCTATCAATGCTGCTAAAAAACTTTAATCTTGATGATAATTTCCTACACTTGACATCTATTCAGTGTTGGGGAGTAACGGAATACATGTAACGGCGTTACGTATTTAGAATACAAATTATGAGTAACTGTATTCCGTTACAGTTACAAATTAAATAGATGGTATTCAGAATACAGTTACATTGTTGAAATCAGTGGATTACATGACGGTACTTCTCTCTTTCACGAGTTTATTCACTCTCTCGTAAATCCACCGGAGGCAAAGCCCCCAGGAAGCAGCTGGAGACCAGGGCTGCCGTAAGAGCGCCCGGCCCCCGGCGGCGTGAAGAAGCCTCACCGCGACCGGCTCGGGACCGTTTCAGGCCCGGGACCGAGGCTCTGAGAGAGTTCCGTCGCTACCAGAAATCTACGGAGCTGCTGATCCGCAAGCTGCCCTTCCAGCGCCTGGTGAGAGAAGACCGACCTGCGCTCCCAGAGCTCCGCTGTCATGGCTCAGCAGGAGACCAGCGAGGCACGCCGGGTTCACACCGGACGCTGAAGCGCCGGGCAGCGCTTATAATATCACCCGTTGACCCAGTAGTATAAAAGCATATGTTCACTTGTTGCTCCAACATTAACTGCAACAGCGTCCCAATTTAATGTCATCCATCTTCAAGAACTTCTCCGCTGTTTGTTCCGTTCAATGTCGGGTGTCGAGGGTAAATTACGTATTCTCCACTCAAGCCAATGGGGAGGCCCCCCCCTCTCTTTTTATCTTTATGACTGCTTGTGTGTCTGTATGGATGGGCAGAGGGGGGCATGTAATAATGTGATTGGTAATATTGGTAAAATTAAAACTCCAGGACAACAGAAGGGGAATTTAAACTATGGGATCCATACTTTATCATTTATATCATATAAAATATGTCATCAATATCGTTTAAAATCATTTTTCAGTGTGTTTCCTGGAGCGATACGGTCGCGTCAAGCGCAAACAAAAATAGACTCGACGCCGAAACGATCGCTGCACGACGCGAGGCAGCCTTGCTGTGGCGCTGCACTTCAGCCTCCGTTGGGACCGGCACAGAGGTGGGAGTGGATGGGAGCCGGACATCCAGCTGGCCCGCCGCATCGGCGGAGAGAGAGTTTAAACTGCTGCTGCTCCACTGACTATAACAACGCCGCAATCATACACTTAAAAAAATGCAATACAAACCGGAAGTATTCCAAGTATTCAGAATACGTTACTCAGATTAGTTAATGTAATGGAATACGTTACAGATTACATTTTTGGGCATGTATTCTGTATTCTGTAACGAAATACATTTTGAAAGTATCCTTCCCAACACTGCATCTATTGCACTTCTGTCCGTCCTGGGAGAGGGATCCTCACATGTGTCTCTCTCTCTCTCTCTCTCTCTGAGGTTTCTATGTATTTTTACCCTGTTAACAGGATTTTTTTGTAGTTTTTCCTTACTCTTGTTGAGGGTTTAGGACAGAGGATGTCATACCCTGTTAAGACGAATTGTGATTTGTGAATATGGGCTATACAAATAAAATTTGATTGATTGATTGATTGAGGAATGGGATGTTTGCCTGGCCCTGCTGGTTGCAGCTTCTGTAAATTTAAAAAGTGACCTGCAGTAATCCAGCCACTACAAGTAAAGAGCAGCTATTGGAGTCTGAAGCTGCTGCACACAGAGCTTTTCACCTGTTCACCTGGTGTGTGTGTGTGAGTGAAGGGATGGACTCTCTCTCTCTGTCACACCTTGTCGTTCTGCCTCCCTCTCCCACCTACTCGCTTCCTCCTGCCCCTTTGGAATAGTTTGGTAATATCAATCAGTTCCAAGTTGTGACATACCCTCACCCTCCTGCTCACCTCCCCACTCTGCCACCCCGTCCCTCTTAAAGGAGCGCTTGTTTTGGGCCTTGTCACCACCAATGCGCCGTGCGGTTTCCAGCGACGATGGTGGCGAACCGCCTCTCGCTAATTACCGTACACCGATGAGTCACCGAGGGAGAGAGTCACAGCTGGGAGGCCTTCTCCGCTATTTTTGGCCCCTGACATCGGCCCCATAGGAGACTTCTCCCCCCTCGGCGCCTGCCCCCCCACCCAGCGCCCCCTCAGATCTCTGGACCTCCTCAACAGATGAAACGAGCGCTCCGCGGAGGGCCTCAGTCGCCGACCCGCCGCTCTGTTTGTCGACCTGGTGTGAACAGCGGCCTGTTTTGGTTTGTGTCAGACACACAAACATCTCATCCACACTGTGTGTTTGGGTTTGAAGGCCTCTCCCGGCCGCTCCTCCGTGTCCTATGAGTTATGACAAACGTTATTATGCTCCCTTTCACATTATTCTAGCACATGCTGCCAGAGTGGATCGCAGTGTTTGCGTAGAGCACGGGTCGTTTGGCCATCCAGTGTTTGAACAGCTGTAATGAGCACTCAACATTAATAACTCCACCATGGAGAGAGAGAGAGAGTTTGGCTATAGATGGAGACTTCATTAATGGAAAAAAGAATTGAGATGGTGATATTTGCTCAGACAACACTGCGACTTATTCTTTGTGGTTTAGATGACGTTTAACACCCGGATTGACCCCGAGGAGGATGTGACCTTAACGGACGATCTACAGGTTCCTCGGCCGAATGTTAATGTCTTATCTATATCGGATGAAAAATATCCACCTCCATCAGGAGTCGTCCGACTGGTGGGAGTTCTCCGCTTCCTCGTGTTTATTGGTCGGAGAATAGAAAAACATCCTCAGGGAGCGAGTGCTTGCCATTACAAATTTCCATTTGTCACTAATGGAAACAAGCACATTTGTTTCATTTGCACAAAGACACATAGGGAGCAGCCGTAAAAAACGACTCACACTGCTTTTAAGCCACCACAGCATGACCCAAATTAGACTTTATGTGCCACTTTGTAATGACTAGCTAGAGCCCCAATTTTACCCTTGAGAAGATTTAAATAAGGAGCCATTTGCTCTGGCATCGGTGGTGTAGGTAGCAGAGCAGCAGGGTTGGCCGGCTGGACTGGTGCTCTCCGCCAGAGCAATCTATCATTACCAGTGTAATAAGGGGCGCTGACTTTTTTTTCCCGTCTTGCAATTGAGAGCAAAATGAATGCTTCCCCACACAAAGTAATAATCATGACGGCTTGCCAAAAGAGATGCTGCCAGAAATCCACTAGTGTGCCGTTTTGTTTTGTTTTTCTTCATCCCAGTGGATAAGAAGGGCTCATCATGGGCAGATTGCTGACTAATTGAGCGATGACGTGAACGACTGCGGAGTCGTCCAAGGTCAAAAAATGCTGCTACTATATTTGCAGTTTTTCATGTAAGATGATTCAGGAAAGTGTTTTCTAATGGTTTCATTTATTCATGCATCTTGGGTTTTGCCTCTCGTGTGTGTTTTGTCTGTTCTCTTTTCACGTTGAGGAGTAAGTTGGGTGGTTGAACTTCTCCCTGTAACATGGTAGCTCCTCAAGGTCCTTATTCTTCATATGTGTTTGTATTGTATGTTTTTTACATAGACTGTTAAAATCAAGAACAGAAGCCAAAATATCCCGGACAACAAAATGACCTTGTTTTTTCCCACTGCTGTTTCCAAGGTCAAAGGAAATATTAACTTTAAGAGGATGTCAGACCACCATCCACATAAACACCTATGATTTCATGTCCTCCGGGCAAACTCAGTTTGCTTATAGGGCTCCTGTGCTATGATCGAAAGCTCCAGGACCGCTTGGCTCTTCAGGTGAAACTGTTTTGCAAATAACAAGATGTAGGGAAAATGTGCAGGTCGCAGTAATCTGCACAGTCCTTATCAAAGGATGGATGACGTGATCATGACGTGTCACTCCAGTTTCACAGCATCAAGTAACTACTCCAAACCAAACTTGGTAGAAAAATCTACTCTTACACAAACATCAGATTGACCATCTTTATTCAATATTTAATTTTACTTTTTAGTTTGTTCCCATTCTACACGGAGGAGGTGGGATTAATAACCTACACCACTGCTTATCCTTATATACAGTCTATGGTTTTTACCTTATGCAAATGCTGGTTTTTGAGACTTTCAAGGTCATCTTTGTCATCACTCAACCACTTGTATCCATTTCTACGTTGACTTAAGTTTTTTCTCCTACCTTGCTGTTTGACGTCCTGACCTGCCGTCCAAGAGAAAGAGAGATATTAGTCAGCGGAGCATTGGATATTGTTCCTGTCAGGGTATTATTACAGTGAGCTTTCACTTTGAAACTTGGTTTGGGTCGGCCGCTGTGTTGGAAATCACTCATTGTTGTGTGGTCTCTCTCTCCCATTTTCCATTGTGTGGTCAAGAGAATTGAGCGCGCCCAGTACAGTGCTCCATCCTGCCCAGTCAACAGAACAGGGGGGCCTCTCACAAGCAACCAGCACTCATTTGAAGATGAGGTTTGTGGCTAGTTTCCACCCACAACGCCAAGCTGTCTCTGATTAGACCTGGGATCTAATTTGAGAAGGGGGCTAAGAGTGGGTTTTTCGGGGTGTGGGGGGTCCGTGTGGCGCAGCCATCGTCTCCCAGAGGGCTCTCAGCTCCAGGGCCTGTGTGCTTGACTTTCTCTGAAGAAATACATCCTGATGGAACAAACAAGGGGAGATGAAGAACAAGCAGAAATTGAGATGGATATTAGACCAACATCCTCTCTGTGCTCTGGTCTTTTTCCTGCAAACTACAGAGGGATCCTGAAACTCTCAGCCATGATGTTGAGGGATACACACCTCACTCTACACACACACACACACACACACACACAGACACACACACACACATCTCTCTCCTGGTCCCAGTAATCATGAAGCTGGTCGACCCTCTGACCCAAGTGATGTATTTCTGTGCAAGTGTGTGTTCTGGCTCCAGTCTGGGTCATGCATTGTCGGGAATGTTGATGAAAAATGACAGGCCATTATTACATGCCGTGGCTGTCCCCTCCTCTCTCCCCCTGCCTCACCACTGATGGGGGGGATACTTTTGAAAAATGCTCGGGTCTGTATCAAAAACCGCACTCACTACATATATATAAAAAAATGAAATAGGTCCAATTTAGCGCTGTTAACACCTTTTTTTAAAGAACTGAATCTAAACTTTTTCCATCCTTTTTTGATCAGCTACCCCTTTTTTTTTTTCCCTCATCCCACTCCTTTAGGTTCTTAATGGACTCAGGTTTCTCCTTGGAGGTCATTGTGGTGCTAATGTTCTGCAGGGTGGGGAACAAAGCGCAGAGCATGTAAAAGAAGCCCGGGTTCCCTGAGGGAGGAGATGGGGCAGCTGCAGGCAGGGGGTGTGAAGGTTTAGGTTACCTGCTCGCTGCCTGAACACACCCACTCCTCTTCTCGGGACCACCTGGGTAGCCGCCGCTGCTCCGCAAAGGAATCAGAGGAGGGACAGAGAGACACATAAAGCCGAGTTCACACACACAAACAATAAATGATGATCGCACACACACACACACACACAGGCACACACACTGAGGTGATGAACCCACACATCTCCAGCCTCCACTGACCCGTGTCTGCTGAGCACAACTCCCTGGGTCTCGGGTGGGTGTCAAGAGGTGCTGTGTCTGTCAGTGACGGTTGACCCAGCACCAGATCTCTGATATCTCCTGTCACACATCACTGCCCAGGAAGCACTTTCCTTTCTCTCCTGGTCTCACACACTTCATCATGTGGTCTGGCGACAACAAGGCTCCAGCCCCAGACTGCTGACCAAACAGGAACATGCAGACGTATGTGGATTAGCTGTCATCTTTTTCGTTTTTCCCAGAAATCTGCAGATTTTTACTTGTGGACTGACGTCACTGTGCGTTTTATGGTCTGTGCTCAATTGACTGAGTGGGTGAAAGAATACATTTCTATAGGAGTATATGAAACGCATTTACGTTAACAGTACTGATGTTCAAAGTGGATTTTTTTACTCAAACTCTGCTGATGAAGATTGTATGATATGACCTTGAGCGACAGAAGCGACAGAACGACTATCAAATGGACCTTTTATTTGCAAACAGATGTTTCCAAGGTCAAAGACAAACATTTTTGTTAACTTTGTAAGCGAGCATAGACAAGGGGTCCTTCAAATAATCAGAAGAGAACACATATTATTTCATGATTCATGGGCAAACTCACATTGCTGATGAAGATCATGTGCTGTGATTGAAAGCTCCAGAACAGTATGGACCTTCAGGTAAAACTGCAACGGAAATCTACAGTCCCATCCTTTTTTTCAGTTTTCTCAAGCTCTTCCCTTGTCTTCATGTATTTCAGTCAGACCACTCACGTTTGAGATGTTTACTGCTGCAGCAAAACTTGGAGTTTGGTGTCCAAACTTTGACTTCATCACTTCCCCAGATATGATTATTATATCGATATAATGAGGAGTGATGACTACAATGTCTTTAACCCGCCTGTTGGAGCAGACCAGCAGAGGTATTGACAAGCAAAGGGAGAGATGGGAAATGACCGCAGCTTAAACAGACCACCAAACTGGGAGAGTGAGTATGATAGAGGATTGTGGAGAGCCAGGCTTGACGAGTTAGAAGCCATTTTCTTTTTGCAGCAGCTATGAGGAATATTTTTATAACAACAATGTAAAAAGTGTTTATATGAACCTAACGACAATCATGGCCTGAATCTGCAGCATAAAGCCTTAAACTGAGTTTCAGTTGAAGCACAACTCACCTGCTCAGCACCACACAGACACAGCTGAGATGTTTCCTCCAGGAGTCGCTTTAGAATTGGATGAAGAGGATGAACGATAATATTACCCTCCAAACTGCTAGATGTGTGAATAAGCAGCTACTTCTGCTGCAAAAAATATGGTTTAAAAATAAAAAAAATAACAGTACTGCACTGTATTATAGTTTCACTTTAAAAATACCTCATGTGTAATTTATTAGGTGGGGACATGCATCGTCTACTCTCAACTCAATCATAATATTTAAAATGTTTCTCCGCTGAGTAACGTCTAAAATAATGAGCAGCCATGGCCACAATTGGTGGTAATTAAGAGTAGTATAGAAAACTGAATGGAGTGGAACACCACAGAGATGTTATCTGTCCATATTGTATTCCTTATATAGCACATGTGTACACATGAATTACTTTATTTCAGTCCGCTGTAATTTCCACCCGTTAAAAGCAACATGTAAGATTAAATAAAGTAACAGCGTGCCGAGAATAGTTCTTCTCTTAATATCTGGAAGCATTTAGATGTTGTTGTTTTTGCTCAGCAAACACTTCAAAGTGGAGCGAGTGCTGTGGCTGACCACAGGGGAATGAATATGGTTTCTGATCAGCTCGCTAAATACCTTCCACTGAGGAAATGTGAATTTGTAAAAAAGAATAAAGAGGTTAAAAAAACACTGTGAGCCACCCGGGTGTAAAATGCTAGATGTGGTCTTGAGGCGCTTTAAAATTTAAAGAGTGTGTGTCTGTGTGTGTGTGTGTGTGTGTGTGTTGCTGCTGCAGCTACATAACCCAGCAATATCCTCGCTGCTCAGTCCTCCCCTCCCTGTAGACAAGCGCCTGGTGCTGATGCAGCCTTTTTTGGTGCTTCACAGTCGTATCAGCTCCTGTACATCCACAGGTCTGTCGCTGGCCTTCGGAAACATTTGTCACTCCCACCTGCTTCTCAGTCTCACGTTCCCCGATGATGTCAACATCTTCGTGAGCGGCGCCTAACTTCACGCTCCACGACGTGCAGACATAGAGGAGGTGCAGCGAGGGTCTGACAGGTTGTTGTGGTGGTTGAATGAACCATGGTGCTGCAGACACACTCACACTGTCTGCACAGTCTGGACTTATTTACATAGTCTGTCGTTCAATCACAATCCTGAAAGTTTCCTGCCAAACCTCTGGGAAAAATGGCTCTTGAGACCGTCCAGTGTGGAGCATGAGGACGTTGGTCCCAGGTCAGGATCGTAGGTCGGGATGATGATGAGCCTCGCGAGCACCTTCCACTCTCTCTCTCTCTGAAATGTCGTGTAAACAGCTCCAAGTGTATTACACAGGGCGGCTTCCTGCTGCTGTGTGTGTGGCATGCTGCGGACGTCAGCTGATGAGACATAAAGTGAGTCTGTTTGCGCAGTTGTAAATACACCGACCGTGAATGGAAGCAGCCAAATGACCAAGGACTGTTTTGATTTAGCTGTCGGAGTGCGGTGTGGAAACTTTTTGCACAAATTGATCGTGACCTGAAGCTGACAATGACACTAAAATCATTTTTTTGGAAATGTTCTGGATTATTGGAGCATGAACGCCAGGAGTCAACGTGTGTTGCAATATGTTTTCTCTGCAGGAGGATGTAATCAACAAAGCACAAAAGCTCTGACAGGAAAGAGCTGGTGTTGTAAACGGACTTCAGGCTTGAGTGAATTACATTCTTGATTGTTTCCTCTAAATATCTAAAGAATGAAAGCCTTAATGACATAATGGTGATGTTTTGCATATTTTGTTTCCACCACACGCCAAGGTAACCGACTGAAGAGAAGAACAATTCTGTGTTGTTTTGACCTGTGACGGTCAGCATATTTAAACCCGATGTGAAATGTCTTCGATTGTGTTGAGTCACCACAAGTCTCCAGATCATCTTCAATCTTCTTAAAGGTTCAGTGTGTAAGATTTAGGTGAAAGGGATCTTTTGGTGCACCATCTGAATTGTAGAATTGTTAGTTTTCTTTCCTCTAGAATGAGTCCTTTAAATTTAAATACTTTATATTTACATCAGGAGCGGGTCCTCTCTACGGAGGCCGACATGTTTTTTACAGGAGCCTAAACTGGACAAACTAAACACCTTTTGGGTTTTTAAGACGAATGAAAGTTGCAGCAGGTTTTCTTTCATATTTGGAAGGGGATGGTGAGGTGAGGGGTATTCAGATGCAACATGCAACTTCACCACTAGATGTCATTAAATCTTACACACTGAACCTTTAAGCCGTTTTCAGACCCAAACTTCTGTGATCCTCCGCACAGTTCTCTGGTCAGACGTGTTCAAATCAACACAGAAATCTTTGTGGCATTCAGGCGAGGGGTGGCCAGCAGGCAGAGCCGGATTTAACTTATGAAATCCACGGTGATAACATGTTTTTATCTACAACACCAGTGTCAGCCCGTATCGCCAAACGCTCTCAAATGTCACTGTCTTTCTAAGTTGACATTTTCTGAGTGTAACCAACCTCTTTTTTAGATTGAGATATTTGTTTTCTTTTTGTTTTTCAGTTTTGTCTCAATCAACTAATTTAACAAGAAACTTTTGTTATTTTCCAAATAAGGGCCATGGTATATCCTGCTCTTAATGAAGAAATATGTTATTCTCCTATAACTTGATTTGGGAGGATGGGTTAATGAGTTCTTGTATCTGTAATATCTGTGTATATACTGTATATATATATAAATATTTGTGCTGGATCTTTCATTCTGTTTTTATCGCAGTCTAGTTGAGGCTACTTTCCTCTAATTTGAGTCCCCTGCCCTGTTTGTTATGATATCAAGCTACGATGTCACTTCCTGATATCTCCCAGAACTATCTTGTTAGCCCTGTCTTGTTCTTCCTTCACTTATAGCATTCGCTTTGCATTAGCCTCTCTAACAAAGGTATTTTGTATTTGTGAGTACCAGTTTATTTTCTTTTTTTTGTCTTTACTATAGATACCGCCGGTCCTTGCAACATGCGGGGATGACTTTTATACCCCTAAAAGATATTTGAACTTGTATTACTTGGGAGTGGTGAAGGGCGCCCCCTACAGGTATTTCCACACCAAGTTCGAATTTCACACAAAAGAGAGAGGGTGAAATATTCACACGAATTCCAGCATCTAGGTTAATCTTGATATGTGTTGTAATAATTATTTGTATGTGATGGTTGGCAAACTGTAAAATGGAGACAAAACCAGGCACCTGTAAAGTTCCTCCATCAGAACTCCATGTTGGATGGGAAACAACCTCCTGCCAGTGTCGAAAAGTACGTTTGCACCCACTTCAGGCCGGGTGTTTGCAGGTCATCCACTAATCTCTGTGTGGGGGGGTGTCTCCCCCTGTCCACATGCCCAAGTGATACTGAAACTCAAGTTGCTCCCGATGGAAAGGCCATTGTGTTGCATGGTCGCTCCATCACAATTGATTGAATGGGTGAAAGAGAAATCTGCAGTGTAAGAGGGATCTGTTTACCATTTTTAAAGGCAGATGAAAATTAAAAATAAAATAACTAACTTTTTGTCAGTGAATATATCTACCTAAACCAATCTTATTGCACCACTTAAGACGGAGGTGTTTTTAAGAAAAATAACACGCCATGCTGTTAATCTTCTCTTTTTATTTGAAACTGCCCAACTTTAAAATGCTGCTGTTATCGATAATATCTTTGATTTGGAGTCAGCAAAGCCTGAAAACTCATTGAAGTGAATCTGTGGCGTGACAAAGGCAAAAGCAAAGAGAGAAAGTGGCAGAGAGCACGGTGCCACGACCCCGGAGGTCAGTGGCAGTAGATAATCTGGTATGAGAACAACTGATAGCCTGTCAGTAATGATGGGGCCTAATGCTGGAGGAGAAAAAAAGGAGGGGAGCCACGGAAGAAAAGAAAGAAACCTACCGAGAACTCCCCTATGTTTCTTGTCATCTGTGTGCCAAATTAGGGCTGGGAGGGGGGTGGGAGGAGGGGGGGCGAAAAGAAAGAGTGCAGATGGACCACACCGACTGACTGGTTGGACTAATGTGGACGTTTTCTGTCCGGGGTCAGATATTTACTCCTAATTAGCCGGAGGAATGCGACGCATGAGAGCGGAACAGATACGTTACCATTTTGGCCGGAATTTCCTCTCCTTCCGTGGCATGCGCTGCTTTAACCTGATTAGGTATGGCACTTATCAGAGGAGATGAAAGCACTCAGGGGATCGGTGACGCATTGCCGGACACCCCTGCTCTGCTCCCACTTCACCCCCCCCCCCTCCCGCCATCATTAACTGTTGCGCTGTGTGTCACGGTGCCGGGGGAAAAAACTCGGCCCCGTGATTAACAGTAAGGCCGACGCCGAGCCGCACTTGTTGTCGGGATCGGATCAAAAGAAAGTTGTTGGGAACAAACAAGCAGGGAGGCTTTCTGTAAAAATTATTTTTATTGAAAGGCCTTTAAAATGAGATAAACAAGTTTTACGAGGTGGAGAGAGGGGCATGCTGTTGTCGGGAAATGAGAAATTTCCATTGTGTGTGTGTGTATGCATGTGTTTCAGTATTAAACCTGGTGGCAGCAAGTCAGAGGAGATTGTGTGGTAGCATCCAGCGAAGAGAAAAGCTTGTGGCTTCATCAGGACCAACTTGTTGCTAATGATGGATTAGAGGCTTCATACGGCAGATGATACGAGTTGGTATTCGTTGATGTGGACAAGATTTCATCTGCTGTGGTTCGTTCTTCAAAAACGGGACAATTTTGGCATTTGTCAACATTTTTTAAATCTTCGTTGTTGGTTAAATACAAAGAACAGTGTGTAGAAGAAGTCCAGTGGTATTACATCAACCATGTAGTTTAGATATTGTGCGTTGAGATTTACACCACCACCCTAACTTCCTGTGTGAGAAAGAAAAATGTTTCCATCTTTCTTACTAGTGTGTAGACAAATTTCAAAAGAAAATGGTGACCAGTGTTTTTTGTGAATTATCCAGTTGAACAGTTTGACAGGGCGTTGTTTTAATGTTTAGCAGCATGTTTTCCATTGTCCCTGAAAAACAGAATGACTGACGACCATCTGACTCCATCTAGCGCCACCAGTAGGTCAGTGATTTCAAGTATCCTGTGAAATATCACTACAGCTACCACAGCGTTTGTACATCAATGATTCCCTGATGATGAATTATCTTCTGGTGATCTTCCAACTGTTTGGTGCTACCGCTAAATTGAATCGTTAAATCTGTAAAATTGAGAACTTTTGAGTTATTCCATGTCATTTGGTATCAACGTCCCTCTTAGCATGATGTGTCAGGATAATAACGTTGGTGATTCCTTGACTCGTTACCTATTCTAGCTCCATGAAATAGTTATACCAATTAGTTCAAGGATTTTTATATAATTACAGAATAAGGCCAAGCACCCTATAGGTAGGCTAGAGGATTGACCTGGAGCAGCTTACCATAGATTCATGTTTAAATTCAATTTATCAGGTCTAAAAGCGGCACAGGCCACATTTTCAAAAGCCTTATATGAATAGATACCACTAGAGTTAAAAATATATATTTTCTGTTTGTTTTCATCTGTTTACTTTGTATTTATACAGTGACTCACTGAGCAGATACTGTTCATTAAGAGTGTTTGCATGTGTGTATTTTTAAGAACATACTGTAAAGACATTAAGCTCCTCGTGTGTGTGAGGAGGAGAGAAATGTGTTAATCTTCATGTGGTCTTTCGACTAATGTGGCTTCGAATTCCGGCTAAACATATATATTGTTTTTAAAGGAAAATTCTCAACACAAACAAAATCAATCACCTTCTGTCACACAAACCACCAGTGAAGTGTGACTCCATGATTATACGCTCGTTCTTATCAGTGTCCATTTGTAAACCCCGTAACTTTATTTTTTCTGTCTCTCGCAAAGGTCATGAATATTCCTTTGACACTAAATAGCGTTACGATCTGCCTTCCTTCTCTGGCTGCATATTTCAGAACAGAAATGATGTCAGATTTCACTATTACTGCCATATGCCATATGAGAGCTATCACTTCTGAACGCAAGACCTACCTCTGCCTTTAGCCAGCGGCACATCTGTGCACCTTCTGTGGTGGGCTCTCCCTGTTGTGGGCTTTTACTGCGTGCATGTGTGTGTGTGTGTGTGTGTGTGTGTGTGTGTGTGGGTGTGTGTGTACGTGCTCACAAACAGTTGCAGGTGTTCCCCTAGTGTGATCGCAACAACAAACGTCTCCCAGTCTTTAATGAATACACTGAGCATAACTACCGAGCGTCGTGCTACACATCCTGTACGTGATGTCCGAGCAGACCCCGAGGATTGTGGGTGCCTCCGAGCTGATGGCTGGGTTAATGACCTGGATGGATAATGTGCGATGTGTGTTACAGTAAATGACAGTGAGGTCACCTCTAATTTCCAATGTCTACCCCACACAGAGCTGGTTCCCAGACTCTACTACCGATGCTGCTGCTACTCCCTTCCCCTCTCTCGAAACCTTTCTCCCTCCCTCACACACACACACACACAAACACACACAGACAGACACACACACACACACACACACACATACACACTTTCGCTGATGGTCTGTATTTGCTCAGGACTTACTGGAACGGGCCAGAAGGACATCCAGCCTAGCAGCCTCCAGGCCTCACGGTTCCACTGATTGACCTGATGAAGACCAAAGGCTCAAATCACTGCCGTTGAATGTGCGAGCGCGTGTGTGTTCTAGCAGTATGTGTGTGGGCAAGGCTGTGTGTTAACATGCCTGCATGTGTGTCACCACCTGACCACACACACGGTTTGGATGAACCATTATCATTTGCACATTAGACTCTTGAACATAGTCCAGAAAGTCTGGGGCCGTCTCGTCCTTCTCTTCTTCTTCTTCCTCCTCCTGCTGTCTTCTTTCTCCAATCCCACACAAGAAGACCCACAGCACTGGTCTGTAGTGCACGTGTGTGTGTGTGTGCGTGTGTGTGTGTGTGTGTGTGTGTGTGTGTGTGTGTGTGTGTGTGTGTGTGTGTGTGTGTGTGTGTGTGTGTGTGTGTGTGTGTGTGTGTGTGTGCGTGTGTGTGTGTGTGTGTGTATATAGATACCAATTCGTTTTAACTGCCTCGGTGGCACAGTAGAGATGATGAAATTCTGAAAGTGCTTTAGTTCTGTCCATATCTAAAAGCAGCTGGAGGGTTGTAGCTCACAGAGATTTTTCATTATTGATAATTATTGATAAGTTTGTCATTTTTTAGTCTATAACATGTCGTTAAATTATGAACGTATTGATCACTACCTGAAACAACAGGCCTCCACCGACAAAGACTCTGTGTTTGGCAGTGTCACCCTGCAACATAAGAACTAGCCAATTGGTCGACCACGAGATCTGCAGAAAATTAATTAACGATTGATTTAAATGATGGATCTATCAAGGAAAGATGGAGGACTGGTTTCAACTTTTCAAATCTTCAGAATTTGTCGCTTTTCTCTTTTTTTAAATCGATGTATTTGAACATGTTTTAGTTTTTGACAGTTTAGAGAAAAGATCGGAGAAGAGTCTCCTTGAGGTCCTGGAAATTGTGAGATGCCCTTTTCACATTCATCTGCGAGTTTTGGACAAAATCGTTGCATAATTAATCTTAATGCAAATGCAAATAATCACGAGCTGCAGCAGTGTCTGTGTCCTGTGGCTGATCCCTCTGTTCACCTCCCACCACACTGCTGACTAACTGGAAGCCAGTTTTAGACTCTGTGTGTCTTAACCACACACAAATAATTCTGTCTAAGCCTTTTATGTTTAATATTATTGCTTGAGCACTTTTCTTGGCATTTACATTGCAACTGTTGCCTGCAGGTAACACCTCTCCTCTGCTATGGCGTGTACCTATTTATATAAGAGGTTCTGGTGTTTCACTTCCCCATCAAATAAGGCAACAATGCCAATAAGCTGCTTCCATTCATCGAGCGCCAGCATCAGCTGGGAGATAAATCCACTCGACAGTGTGTGTGTGTGTGGGTGGTTTGGTCTGTGTTCTCTGGGTGGTCATATTTGGGAAATGTGAAGTCCAATAAAGGTGTATAATTTGGAGAGTGTTTTCATCCAGATGTTCGACACTGGGTTCAACAGCTAGATGTTATATATTTACAAGCATTGTCTTTATAATCCGCTTTGGCAGGAAAGTTACATTTAATGATGTCCCTTGGGAACTGTTCACAATGAAGCAGATCTTTGAGAAAATGTCATTTAGCTAAAGATCCACTGTGTGTTGCCGGAGTGCAGCAATGAATTTGTCTGACTTGCGTGGACGTTGACTGGTCAGACAACACACTCATTGTTTTGCTGGAGGATTTCCTCTGGATACAAGCGTTGGCCCAGTGTCTGCTGCTGGTGTCACTGTACGTAACCAGTGGACGGGTCAGAGGGATCCATCGGGAGGAGTGACTGACACAGGGCAGCAGCGGGGAAGAAAGAGGAGAGCGAATGAGTGTTCTGGCTTCTTGACATCAGAGCATAAGAAGTCTTCTGAGTTCAAACTTCAGCGATTATAAGCTGAGCTGGTATTTAAAGTGCCCCCCCCCCCCTTCCTCACCTCCCCTCCCTCGTCTCCCTCCCCCATTCACAGCAGGCTTGTGTTGGTTGGGTGCTTGTGTGACAGTGTCTCCGATGTGCAAGGAGTACATGGCATATGAACCTGCGTGGGTGTGTGTGTGTGTGTGTGTGTGTGTGTGTGTGTGTGTGTGTTCAGGGGTTTAGTAGCGTAGGTGGGCCGGGTCAGAGGTGGCCTGGTGGGGTTCTGAAGCCAGTGGGTCTACTTCATTGTTCAGGCTGGAAGAGCCAAAGGGGGCCAAAGAGTACTGATGCCGAAGGTATTGCCTGCTTACGGTAGGGGGTGAGCAATAAGTGTGTGTGTGTGTGTGTGTGTGTGTGTGTGTGTGTGTGTGTGTGTGTGTGTGTGTGTGTGTGTGCGTGTGTGTGTGTGAGGACCTTTGCTCCAGGAGGAACCCACATGGGGCGGGAAAGGGAAAGTAATTACAGATGACACAGGACCAAAGGGAGGAAATTGATTAAAGAAAATGGGTGACCAGGAAGTAAGCAGGGATCTTTGTTTCCCCTTCAATTAAACTGAAATGTCTCAGCGGTCCCTCTCTTTGAGCTGCACATGGTCGAGAAGCACCGGGCTGCGAGGGAGAGAGGCCTGGGGGGGTGGGGGGTTTGCTCGAGGAAGGCTGGAGGGGTGGGGGGGTCTACGGAGGTGATGTTGATGGATGGATGCACTCCCAGCACTCTCTGTGGAGGCTGACACTCGTGATAGCCTCTAGACGCAACTGTATACACACTGTCTGTCAAGTCAGCTACCTGCAGACTGCACACTTGAGGAAGTAAAGGGCTAGTTCGCCGAAAAATGAAAATCAACTCACATCTATGCCGATGGAGTGTCTGAGTCCACAAAACACTTCCAAACTTAATGTTAGCAGTCCGGCGAACATGAACCCTCAGGTCAGCTAAAGTTGGCCGGAGGTATGGAGGCAAACATCCACCTGAGTTTACACACTGACTCCATGGATGTACATTGACCTACTGTCCGTTCCATACTTGACAATCTCAGGTGCACTGTCTCTAAGCTTTGCCTTCAAATAAAGTGGTTTGAATCACCGTGGTGAGATCTCAGCAGTGTCATCATAGCTGAGAGAGATGATGGTTCAAACTTTTTTTTTAAACTACTAAAATTAGAATAGCACTCAGTAGAGCACACACTTCCAAAAAGGCCCAACAGTTCCCTTAAATCCAGTTCACGCACTCGTAGATATATCAGTTCCCCAAAAATGCCTGTTTTTTGTAATCATCTCTGAATTATTTATTCAGGAAAAAGGAAAATTTGTGAAAATGATCAACCCAAACATTTTTCTCACAAGCTGCACCAAAATGTATTGATCCACACAACACCGTCGAACAAGTCTTGTAGAAAAACATTTCCTTCTTGGCGGTGGTCAAATTCCAGTTGAAACTGGTGATGTCTTTGTAGGATTCAAAATCTTGAATTTGTTTGTATGATAATTTCACACTTCCCTGCACGTCTTCTTTCTTATTCACAATTTAAACAATAATGTCCTTTCAGTTGTCATTGACGTTTTTTAACATTATGTCAACAATAATGGACCAAATTAGAATCCA
The DNA here is from genome assembly GCF_963576545.1 of Limanda limanda. Lineage (NCBI taxonomy): Eukaryota > Metazoa > Chordata > Actinopteri > Pleuronectiformes > Pleuronectidae > Limanda > Limanda limanda. The sequence continues at coordinate 10,963,554 of NC_083637.1, forward strand.
TAAAGGCTTTTGAATATACACTTAAATCTTGCCAGTACATGATCAACAGACTTTCAAGACATTTTATGTAATGAACCAAGGACACCCTGAAAAGACACATTGATACTTGGAATTAATTAAATTGAATTGAAAAAGGTTACGTGTATCCTTCGAGAAACTTTGAAGTCACCTCTCAACTTTCTCCTGCATTTGCTGTTGCTCCTCTTTGACTTGCTTGGCAAATGTGAATATACAGTATGAATAGTTTTACAAGGCCAAGGGAGAAACAACAGTGAGGGTGTGTGTGTGTGTGTGTGTGTGTGTGAGTGTGTGTGTGTCGTGTTGGGTTGGGGGTGGGGGGGTGGCTGAAGAAAGAGAAAACAGGTTGTCAGTGTGGTTGAACAGCAAAATAGCATTTTCTCCCTCGGGCTCAGCCTCCACAGATGTTTCATTCAGGCCCCATGGCAGGGCCACTCTAAAAAGTGCTCCAGTCCCGACACAATTCAGGCCCTTTGTGCGCTGAAGGAGAGAAGCTCAGCCCACTGTTTACTGCTCGTCCACCCCCATTCCCCCCTTGTCTAACCCCCCTCCCCATGTTAGCAGGCGGAACAATTGGGGAGGGCCTTGCCCAGAGCTGGGGCGGTGTGGCAGGTCAACAGAATGGGCTGTGAATCCTGTGCCTCTGAATCCTCCGGGTGGGTGGTCCGGCTCTCTCTCCCCTCTCCCTGAGTCTCTCTCACACACATACACAGAGAAACACACTCTCCTCTCCTCTCCTCTCACTGCTCATTAGCTCATCCACTGGCCCAGGTTCTGTGATATGGTGATAGGTGGCCCGGAGAGGAAGCCAGACGGGGGTCTTTCTTCGGGATTAGCAGACTCCCAGTAGACTCCCAGTACCTCGTCACTGCGAGCGGGTCCCGCACAGACCCGGTCCGGCCCCTCGGCAGAAGGGGCCTGCGGTGGCCCACGTGGAGCCTGCCAGTGACTGGGTGGCAGTTAACACTAATCCTGCTGCTGATTACCACTGGCATGGGGAAATAAACAGTAATAAATGAAGCTACGAGGCTGAGCACACACACACCCTCACAACCCCTACCACACATTGTACAGTGATACACACGGACACGCACATCCAGAAAAGGTTGTACAGATTGTTAATGTTTAAACAGATTGCTTTTCAATGATCCGCCCATAACTTTCCCAATAGATCATTTCATTGTTTGGTCTATTAAATTTAAGAAAATAGTGACAAATACTAACGTAGTTTTCAGTTCTTTTGTTATTTGCCAAAAACCAAAAAGGAAAGAAAAATAATTGAGTTTGTGAGACCGCAACCAGTGATAGTTTGGCTTTCTTTCTTTCATAAATCATTGCAATTATTTGTCACTATTCAAAATAGTTATATACAAATGTCACTATGAATTATTTACTTGTGAAATAATCAACTGATCTCCTCATTCCACCTCATATTCCACTTTCCTCGGTCAGAATGACACAAGAACAGGCTATGATGTGCTCTTTATTTCCTCATAGGGAGATTCATCACCACTATTCCTATATTAAGTGTTTCTTTTTATGTTTTACCTCTTTTATTTGACAGTACATCAGACAGGAAATAAATTTAGTTCAAGTCAGTCACACATACCTTCAGCAAGAAGAGAAGAGCGACTGGCATATTCCCCATAGTCACAGCGACATCTAGTGAGCAGAAAATAGTACTGACAGAATTGGAAATATTTGTGAAATTTATCAGTTTCTTAAGAAAACCCAACACAAAATCTGTAATATTAACGTTGCAATATTTTTATTTCGAGGAAACAAATAAAAATAAAAAAAGGCTACGAGACATTTCTTAGATGCATGTTTGCTTTCACATGTTAAAGTTGGTGCCAATGTTCCATAGTCTTCACTTAATGACTTAACGTGATACTCAAAGTTTTTCTTTAGTAACGAATATCTGCTGCCTCATATCGCTCTGTGGTGAGAGGAGATTTGTGAAGTATAAGAACAGATAGTGTGTTTCCTCTCACACCATTTAAGCAACACATTGTACTTCCTGCTGTGGTCACCGGCGTTGATCCCTTTTTTGCTTCTCTGAAATACAAGTGATGTTGTGAAGCAGTGAGGAAGACGAGCTACAGGACTACGTCACCTACAGTCAGAGAGCTTTGATAGAACATTTATCTAGACACCAGCTGCTGCCACAGAACAAACTGAAAATGCCGTTGATTGGGCCTTCCTTCTTTATCCTGGGTAAGGCTTTTTTGTTTATTATAACTAATGCACCTGATAACCCTGCATAAGTAATGTATCTAATAACGAGCCAAGTATTACATTTTGTTATCACTAAGAAATCCCTGCACTTAAGTGTTCTGTCTGGGGTCAGTAAACTGTATTAATTGATTTGAAAAAATCCAATACAAACAAAGAATGTACTTTTAAATGATGTATACAATATCAATCCATCTGCTGTATATTGTATGAGTTAAACACTATTGAGGAAACAGGGCCACACCTTACTTACATGGCCTGGTTCCCTTTAGCGTTTTGGGTTGAGAATGCCACTGGGAGGGTTTGACAAATGAGCTAATTCACAGTTTAACAGGAAACTGTCCTCTTGTAAAAAAAAACACAACCCCGTAGGTCATCTGTGCCAGAAGCTTATTGCGACCCGTAAATACTGTTTATTGTCCACAGGGTATACAGAGTGACAAAGTGCATGTCAGGAGGTACATGGGAGACGTTTGCCCTCAAGGTTTTCAGCCACAAAGCCTTTGCACATGGTTAATGTTGTTAAAGGGTTTTTTTGTTTTTTTTTAAAGAAATCATGATCTTTTCTTAAACTTTATCAAACTGCAACAAAAAAATGAAACTTCCTGAGGGCAAACTTCACCCAACAGCTGCTCCCAGGAGGTTGAGTCTGATAGATGGGTCAACAGAACACATTACTTTGACATGGACTCTGACATGGACTCTTTTTCATTTCCTGTGTGAAACCAATAGATGTCTTCTTTTAACCGTGAGCATTCCTCAGCTTTAACAGCAACTTTATTATTATATCCATGACAACAAAGGTCGTCCAGACATAAAATATTTTAATTTAAACCAAATCACAATCACAAAGCTTTTCCTAAACTTAGGTAGGTTAATCTATACCTATTGTAACCATGGCAATTTGAATTTGCCATTCAAGAAATGGTTGTATATGACTTAGGGACAAACAAACTATGGCTGTTCAGGTTGGAAGACTTAGTAGTTGAATCTTGTTTTTTGTTTTTAAGGCGACATTTAAGAGACATTGTTGAAAAGGCTGTATTCTTTCCTGCAGGTTTGATTGTAGCTTCAGCCATAGAAAACGACAAAGCCACAACCACAGGGTTCATCACAGCTGCACAGGGACCGAACTACAGCCAGAATGACCTTACCACTGAAATGCCCATCACCAACACCACCATGCACAACACCAGTATCTCCAATATCACCAGTGATATGAACATCACCAGCCCCAACATCACCAGCCCCAACATCACCAGCCCCAACAACACCAGCCCCAACATCACCACAGCACCCTCAACCACAGCACCATCAACCACGGCACCATCAACAACTGCATCCTCAAAAACAGACCAGAAAGGTGAGAGATATTATCTGAACAGTTCTCCCGTGAATGTTGTCTACGCCAAACGATGTTCGGTCCGAGATGTTGGACGTCAAAGCCGATCTCTTCATGACCACGCCTTTCTTTGATTGTGCATGTTTCTTTTCTTGTGTCATAACACTCTTCTCTGATTCAGGTGGTGAAACTACTAAAGGCGGCATAATCCATCCCATTGGTCCATCTAAAATTACACCTGATAATAAGAAAAATAGTGAGTTGACGGTGCTGATGAATAAAGCAAACTCTACAAATCTGTGTTCCCTGGTTAGGTCGGCATGTTGTCATTTTCTACATCATGTACTCTATGTACAAACACAGTGAAATGGATGGATAGTAGCCTATTTCTAAAAAGATATTTAAATATGAGCGAGCTAAATATAGAGACCTGCTTTTTTTTGCTTGTTGAATAAAATGTTTGTTCTAATCAATAATTGATTTTGATCACTTTGTTAACGAAACAGACTGTGTGCAACATTAAAGATGTTGCTTGTATTGACAACCATTTGTCTTCAAGCCTCTTTAGGTAGCTGCTTTTATTATAATCATACACAACCTATGTTTAGTTGTATGTCACAATTGTGTATTCAGCTCCCTCTGCCGCCCCCAAGCGGCCATAAAGACATCAGCCTTGCAGCTTTAAAGGTTCAGTGTGTAGAATTAAGTTACATCTAGTGGTGAAGTTTCATGTTGCAGCTTTATACCCCTTTGCTTTGTGTTAACTTTATCATGTAAAGTGTCAAAATGAAACATTTCTTTATTTCTTACAGCGCCCGCTCCCAGACAAAATCCCACAGGAGACACCATTGGTGAGTTACATTTAAATATGGCCCCGTCATCCAGTACATCTCAAATTCTAATGTAGTTTTGAGACTGTTGTTGTTCTGCGAGAGGCGCCTTCTTCTTCGTCTGTTTCCTTTTCAGGTATTGCCATCCTCGTTGTGATCATCCTCGTGGCTCTTGGATTTGGAGTTGCTTGCTACATTGTGCGGAAAAGAGAAAGAGTGAGTATGGAGCGATGGCTGCTCACCTCCACCACAAGATGGGATTAGTTATAGTTATTTGTTAAAAGTAACAGCTGTCAGTTAGCTAAGCCTAGAGTCAAAATGAAATCATAACAAGTTATGTTTTGTAATCATATGTGCAACTTAACTTGCATTACTCTTTAAACTTCTGTTTTTATGTTGATTAATCCAGCAAGATATTGTGTGTACGTTCAGTCTATAAACTAGTAAACTAGGCAGGGTTAATTGGCTGCTGGCTGTAGCTACATATTATCAACGCTTATTTGAAATTTAGATCGAACAAACGTGGCAACAAATCTTGTCCCCCTGATGTGTGTTTACGTGTGTTTATTTGTGTGTGTGTGTGTGTGTGTGTTTGTGTGTTCATTGTGTGTGTGTTCCTAAAGCGCTACTCTGTCGACTTCATGTCCAGACAAGATGAAGCCAACATCCCTCTCAGCATTCTGGACCCTGAGCTTCCTGTTGATACCGTCTCTCAGAGTGGTCCGTCTAACACACCCACTTATAGTAACAGAAATATTACTGATAGTATCTGTCCTTGTTTTGTTGTTTTGCACAAAAACAAACCCTGATGAATCTCTGAACACCTTTCAGGTCTGCAAACCTTTGAAAGTACAGAAACGAAGGCAAAAGAGCCCCAAGGACCTGAGGGACAAGAGGAACAGAAACTTGAGAGCAAGTCTGTGGCCGGTCAGCATGATTTTTATTGTGATATATAAAGAAAGTCACTTGCTTTAGGTCTGACTGTAAAAGTGTCTTGTAAACGAGTTGCTAGCTACTTTCTTTCCTCTTTCTCAAGGTCAGTTAATTTGAGTAAAAAGGAAGTACAATCTGTACGTGACACTATTTTACAACATGCTGTAAGGGCGTATGAATGTCCAGATTCCGACAAAACATTTTGACTTAAACAAAAATAGTATTTTTCTCTACACGCATTGATTCAACAACATAATACTAATACAATTTATTTTTTAAATGCACCACGTTATTTTAAATAAATTTCAAATATACACCACAATAAGTTTCACACCATTGTGGTTGGTGTGACTTTTATAGGAAGGAAATTGGACATTATGCAAGCGACCTGACTCACACAGAGCTTTTTAAAAATAGGTTGTGTAAAGGTTAGATCAGTTAAGAGCCTCTACTGAAAATGGTGAAATGTTCATCAGTGAACTCATAGTTTCCTTAGTTTGGAGGGAGAACATCTTTTAAATGTGGCCTGCAGTACTTCAGTCAACCACTGGATGGAAATGGAAGCCAAGTTAATAAACTACCAGCCAATGCAGTTTGTCAGACCTGCAGCTGATACCAATCTATCCTGACATTTAGCTATAATGTAAGAATGGGAGTTATTCTGTATGAATCCCAGTCTGATAACATTTGATTTCATTAGCAGCAAATCAGAAAGTAAGTCTTTAGTGTTAAGGATTTGTGAATATGAAGATTGCTTCTTCTGTGCGTGGTATATTCTAAACTACTTTATGAGGTGTCTTACTATACAATGCATCCAATCCAAAAAAACACATATTTGCCTATGGTCTTCTTATTTTGAACTTTTCATTTTTCTGAGAAAAGTTTTTGTTTCCTCGGAAGTCTACCCTACATTGAAAGGTATGAGGTGCAGTCATGTCCGGGCCTGCATCTTTGCCTTGAGCCACATTGTTTGAATGGACAGAGTTGATGGCCACTTTGAAAAGAGCAGCTTTCTTTTTAATGGGAAAGAAATAATACAACTTCTGCAGCATTCACATTAGGTGGAGAACCAGACCAAACCATGCACTTGGATTTGCTGCTGTTTTGAATGCAAATAGATTTATCTGATGAAAACTGCTTGTCTAGCAGCTCTCAGACTCACTTGTTTTATATCTCAAGGGTTTCTGTCACTGGTGGAGAAAAGAAGAAACCAGCCATAAGTTAAAAAAAACTACAAATTCTTCTTGAAAGCTTATCGTTTATAGCACTTACTTGAAATGTTCATGTGTTGGAGAGGCGGTGGACTAGTGGCAGAAACTTGGACTAGTGGCAGAGAAGGGGTCTCTGGTTCGATGCTGGTTCGACTCCATGGTTCGTCTCCTCGGAGTTTCAACTTACCTGGATGGTATAACAACATAAAAAGACGAACCTGGACCTGTCCAAAGATCAAAAGACTATTCTCCCTACCCTGTCTAGTGCCCCTGAGCAACGCACCTTACTCCCCCAACATCTGCTCCCCGGGCGCCGTACTCGGCTGCCCACTGCTCTGCTCTGCAGTGTGTCCTGCACCAGATGGGTCAAAAGCAGAGGACTAATTTCCCCATTGCATGAGTGTGTCTTTGCATGTTTGTGCATGTTTGTGGGATAAATAAAAGTGTTTCTTCTAGAGGACAAGACAGAAAATAACTCTGCTGACACACAGCCACACCCTTGAACTTATGGAGACACTTTACTCTCAGTCCAACCTCAGTGATGAGATGACATTAAAATAAACATTTTCAGAAACCACACAAACTGATATGCGAAACAACGCTGGGTAACTGGTATAAAGTAAAGATAATTAGTGTATTAGTGCCCAGAAAGCTTGTAAATTGATGTTTGCAAGCCACTACAACAAAACAGTTTTTTGACCAAATGGTACTGAAGTGATTAAAGAGACAAAACATAATCAGAGACGGATTAGCCACCTTCTGTTAGTTCATTGCAAGTACTTAATTTTACTTAAAGGAACATTTATTGCAATTAAAACCTCTTTTATGACAACAAAAATTAGATTTGTATTATTGTATCATTCACATGATGAGCCCAGTTAAAAAAACAGGCCAAAAACGTACCATTATTTATAAAAATGACGACCATTCAAACCCATTCACACATTCATAAAGTGCATGTAAGTGCAGCATTTACTCTACATCACTCCCACTTTACCAGCACAGCCCTCAGTGGGCGGCAGCTCTCGGCCCCAAGCGATTTTTACCTGTTGCAACGGCCCCCGGTGAGAAGGAGGCATACTGGTGTTACATTAGGTTCAGTCCACAATCAAAGGGAACTGTTACCCTGAGGAACAAAGCAGACAACCATTAAGAGGCACATCCAGGTATTTCCATTCCCAGTCCGAATGTATGACGTGAGAAAGCTGGGAATCGGAGGCAACAGTCCACCTGTAACCGAGCGTTAGTCAGCCGCCATAAAGCAGACAGACCTGATGATTTTGTGCAGGTTGGAATGTCGCCTGAGGAGCCATGTTAGCCGTAGCATTATGTCTCGGGCCGCGGTCACCTTCCTCTCCCCTCCATCTCCGCTTTCCCTCCACCTAACCCCGGGTCAGATAATGATGGGGCCGCCCTACTTTCCCACAGTCTCCAACAGCTGCATGGTTGTAGCTCATTAGCAACTGGTCAGTAATCAGCCGCCTCATTACCAACATGGTGCACCCCCTCCCCTCCCTTTCAAAAGCCTTTGCCCAAGAAAAGTCCCCCAACCCCCCCCCCCCATCCAGACTGTCAGAGAGAGCAAAACCACTTCAGGCTACGTGAGTGAAAATACTGTTATTATGTGGCAGCTAAACACAGAACACACTGACCCTAAACAGGCAAACTGCTGAGTCACAGGAGGTTAAAATGACAGAGAGAGATGTCTCAACAACGTTACACAATTGATTTGTTGCAACAGTTTAACACACCATAAGAAAACGCAATACAGGACTGTTATGTGTTATCAATATGTGTCAATATGACTCAGCTCATGTTGCTTTCATTTATTTATCATGCTAAACTGATACAGACGCCGCACTGCTCCATGAGAGGCACTGACTGAAATCTATGTGGTTTGCTTTGTTGTTTGTCGGGTTTGTCTTTTGCAGCCGAGGCCGACAAACCTGTGGTCGACCCCGGTGCCGAGTCTGCAGCGGCGGCCCCTTCTCCCCACGTCTCTGAGGACAAACCCAAGGAAGAAGTGGCCGAGCCGAGTCCGAGTCCTGCACCTGTGCAGCCGAGCGCGGAGGAGAAAACCGACGACGAAGGCGTCGACTCCAACAAGACCTCAGTGGAATCGCTGAGTGAGAGAAATGAGAACAACAGCAACAGTGCTGACTTCACACAGACGACAGGTTGGTATTTAAAGGCTTTGGCCACCTAATAGAAATGTACGACAACATTGCAAACCTTTCATAGACAGTTTACAGCACACACAGTGATTAGTGTGCACTGTACATTGTGTTTGATGCAGCCCTGCTTGGGGGTTATTTTGACAGAATAGTGAGAGTGACAGCTCCTTTACTGGTTCATGTCTCAGTTCCAGTTGACTGCAACGTGCCATTTCCACTCATTTACCACCTACTGGGTGACAAAACTGAGAAAGTCCAACTTCCTTTCTTGTGCAACTTGTAAAGATTGGCTCAGGTTTTTTTCAAGTACAGTAATATATAGCTGACATACAAAGTACTTTATACTACAATTTCTTAAGATATAAGATCAGAAGCGTTAGGATAAAAACGAGATACTTTATTATTCCTTAAGGGGGAAAGTGAATGTCACCTTAGGACAGACAAGGTGACATTCAGTTCCTATTAATAGTTGTGATATGTATTACAATTTTACAGTAAGTACACATGGAGGGACAAAAGATTTTTTGTAATGACTTTAAATGAATTGCAAAATGTTCAGTCATAGATTATTTGATGTTTACTTTAGATCCTCCAACTTTTCCCCAACAAACTATTGGTTTTCGAGTTTAACATCACGATTCACTTCTTTGTCTTTTGAGCAGAAGTGGATTCAAGCAACATTTTCAAGGACGTCCCCCTCGACTCTCCAGTGTGACACCAGTGCATCGCTGTCCATGAATGCCATCACTCACAATCGTGGTAAGACCAGAGTGTATGGATCAGTTCCTCTGATCCAGTTCAGCCAGTTCATGTGTTAATACAGAAATAAACGCCAGCCTAAATATCCACAACCATACATCACTTGAGGATATAGTGATCATTTATTATTTATTTATTTCCTCATGAACTATAACATTTACGTTATCAGGTAGTGAAGTGGTGCCTTTTTCATATTTTGAATTTGCTGGGGGATTGGTAATAGATGTCATAATCATTTATTCTAAAATGATCTTGTCCCCAGTATTCTAAATCTCATTGAAAACCTATTGTCCAGCAGGTTATAAAAGCACAATACGGAAGCTGCATCCACTATTGAACCTCATTGTATACAACATATAGTTTTTTTATTATTTCAAACTGTCTGCTGATCACTTTGACTCAAACTCACTTGGTTTTTCCGGTGCTATCAGCTGCATCTCTCAGTTTCCGTCATTATCATCACGTGAACAATGATCCACACTTTGTGCGACAGGTGATGACAACTGAGCAAACTCAAGTCACTCATGCAGACAGTCTAATCATCATGTGCTTCAGGATGTGAAGGCCCACATCTGCACCTGTGCCCTCCTCTCTCTTCCCATCCGCTCACCGACACCCAGGGTTGAAGCCCGAGGCCTCGAGGAATTCACACTGCTCTTAACAGCTGATGATAAGCTCACATCTTAGACGCTAACCGCTCAGGAGCTCAGTGTTAGCAGTCACGGATCATCTCCGTTCTCACAAAAACACAAGCTTCAGAAATCTCAGGCATCTCGATCCGAGCAGGGATCAGCTCTGGTTCTCTACCTGTTCACATAGCAAGAGGAAAACCTTCGAACATTAAACAGAAAAAAAGATCAATTTCACTGACAGTTAGCTAAGTGTAATCTTCAGGTGAATGGGCTTTAACCTTTTTATCTATTGTTTAGGTCAGTTTAATGCTAAACCTTTTTTGATATCTCAACCCTCAGCTCTAAATTCCAATCTGCTTTTCCTGCCGGTAAAATCCACATTACTTGAGGACTTAAACCAGGTAAACATCATAATGTGTTTTGACGTTTACCTACTTTAAACCACCATCTTACCTTAACCTCAAAGACCAGCAGGTTGACCTAATTTGTCAGTGTCTAACCTCTTTCAGCAGAAGCGCAGCGTGACCTCATCAGGGGCTCAGTTTCAAAACAAACTCCACTAAACTGTTTGGGAAACAATCAGCTCGTCCACTCGCTCCCATTTGTTTGGTGCACGGTTCCTGATGTGCTGATGGGGGGTGGGGGGCCTTAAGAGACTGGCTTCCTCAGAACTCCACTGACAGATTTAGTATCATTGTATTTTGTGACAGAACGGTCATTTATATTCCTGGACGTTTTTTTTCACCCAAACATTAGACCTTTACAGATGTAATACGTAACAATTCATCATAACATCTCAAAAAATGACTAGACCTATATTATACATTTCTCGACCTGTGAACTTACACGATAATTAGAAGTATTATCCAAAATGTTTCCAACAATCAAATCCAGTGAAATACCCAATTTATTTTAAAGGTAACGGAATCAATCACCTTTTGTGTAAAAAACGTTTGAAACACAGACCTGAACATTCTGCTGTTTTTCAACTGAACTGTTTGTATTGGTCACGTGTAATGGATCATTCAGTGCCCTTTACTGCTCAATGTGTATAAAACTTTAAGATATTAACACATCGGTGATCATGATCTGCACCTGAGACGTATCAGGTAGATTTTCATCAGCACTGCTGGTGAAGACCACAACTCCCATGATCCCATGCAGCTTCACAACATCCTCAAACTAAGTATTTTGTTATTTATTTTTATTAAGAGAACCCTTGCGAGTTTTATAGTGAAAGCAATCCTCTCCTGCTTTAAGTTTAACTTTAAAAAACACAATAAAACTCCATCAAGCCTAAAAAAGTAGCTGTTGGAGAAGAAAGAAGAAAGATTATAAAGAGTAGACCAAGTGGTAAATGAATGTTTCCGCCATCGTCAGCCTCAAAACTGCATGTACAGCACATCCTGCCGGTGTAGCCCTTTGATGACGCAGGTCTAATTGCTACGTTCACTGCTCTGCAATTGTGTTGAGTTTTAATTTTCTTTGACCAAAACTTGATGGTTTGTGGTAGGAAGTGCTGGGAGGAAGGGGCCGAACCGTCCTCCGCAATGCAGCTGTTTTTCCTCTTGTAGTGTGAAGGGAGTGTCAGTCTGCGTCTTTCCGACAGTCCCTCCCTCCTGTAAAGCTGCCCAGGTGTAATGCTCTACTTGCCAGTCCCAACCACATCAAAACCCACGAGCAGGAAGCCTCACCTCACTGTTATTACTGAGATAGAAAAAATGCAATCACTGCATATATACGCCATTATAATCCTGGCCACCATAAATCTGTGTTTACACCTGCCCAAGAAAATCTGATTTAAGATGAGAAAGGAAAGGAAGAAAGTGGCAAAAATCCAGAAAAGTTTATATTTCATGCTTCTTCACACATTTTATTCTCCTGATGAAACACACACACAAAAGGCCCCTGAGATAAACAACCCTCTTCAGCCTCAGAACCTTAACCCACCTCGTCTTTGTGACCTGCCTCTGAACCGGCAGCAGCAGCTCCTTCCAGTAATGAAGAAAATAATAAAACAAGCTGCGTCCGGCCGACTACAAGCCTCGTTTGTCTCACACGGTTAAATCTCAGTCTGTCACTCTCTTTTCCTTCCCTCCTCCTCGCTGTGAATTATTCGGCCCAAGCGGTGCACAGACATTTTCCTCCATCAAAACATGAAAGCTGAGCTCTGACTGGAAAATAACACAGTGAAGTCCCAGGTCTAATTATGCTGGTTTAGTTTATGAGCTGTCACTTCATATCCATTATCCAGCGGCGCAGTATTCGCAAACAGCTCCTCGACCTCAGTTTCCAGCGCGGTCATCACTTCCCGACCCAGGTGGGAGTGAGTCAAGAGCTTTTCTTTCCTCGGCAGTTTTCCTGAAATGCACAGAACAGTTTATCGCAGTGTGAAAGGATTAATTTGTCTATAAATGCATTATCTTTAACAAGAAGTTTAAAAATCTCTTCCATACTAAATGGACCAGAAGATGGGGCTTCAATGCAACTCTGTGTATTTCAGGTCCAGGAAGGATGATGACAAAGATACATGTGAAGATATTTTCGGGTCGTTTACTGAGAAACATCTTTCATCTTAGAGTCCAAACCTGGGGCATCTTTACGTCCAGCCTTATCTATAGCATGTTTGACAGCTCACCAGCAGCTGTTGCACAGCTGTTGTGTTACCTGCTGTCCCCTGCAAGGGTCAGCAACATGTGGAATGACAAATAATTAAGTGGAAGATAAACAAGTTATTGCTTTATTTTACTTCTTTCAGTCTCGATCAGACTAATTAGCCTCTGGGGGCAACAGCCAATATTTTTGGGGTTCCAATGTAGACTTCGGGTATCAAGGTCAAGACTTCATCTTCCATATCTGCCCTACACTTGTCTGTCTCAGAAGAGGAATGATTATGTAGTACGTTTTACGCAATTACATTAAGAACGTTGACAAAACATAGATGCTGCTTAGATTATAACTTATAAAGTATGAAGTGCTTCATATTGGAGTGGATGGTGGATGCACCAACTTTGGAAATCAGTGTTTGCATCCTGAGTCCATCATGAGGTCGGGTTTAGGAGACAAAATGTTTCTGGTTGCTGTCAAGACGCATGTGGATGGATTCCTTCCTTTTTGTTTGTGTGCACAACATGTATTAACCTCAAAATGCTGGTTTCCTGTCTTATGCCTATAAGTCAGAACCACGGGGTCTTGGCCTTTTCCTCCTTCTGTTCCTTGACCTGAAGAGGTGCGGGCTATGTCCTCTCCGTGGGTCAGAGCTCAGACCGTCCTAATTAAAGGGTCCACAGTGAATAATGTGTCCTCAAGGTCAGAGTCAACATGGCTCACATTCTTTGGCTGTCATTGAGCAAGTCCCTGCAGAATTGGATGTGTAGCGGCTGCTGTGATGTGAGGTTCAAACCACAATGTATTTCAAGAAGACCACATTACATGACACAACCTGACATACATAGGAAAAAAAATTTGTAGGTGAGAAAAACAGACAGAGACATGAAAAGCTGTTTCCTGGCTGGTGTTGATGTCACCTTAGAACAGAGCCTCGTTCATCCCTCACTGATCTAATTTATTAAATATTCAATTTCATCTTGTTTCATATTCTGTAGCCAATCACTTATTACTTTATTTATGATTGATACATCATTTACTTTTCAGGTCATTAATGAGCCATTAATTAGAGAAACATTATGTAGACTACAGTTATAAATGTTAATACATTGTTAATAAGGACACATTAGTGTATCATTTCAATACTAAGCTTTGTATCTACAGGAGGCTGAGCTGAATGTAAAATTAGTTTTGCACTGAAGCTCTAAAAATGCTTCCTGATAAAAAAAAATATCCTAAAGGCCACATTTTTTCTTATTAATAGTTTATACTTATCAAAGGTTTTTATACAACAGCACTAGGTAATAATAACTTCATAACCCATTTACAACAGGAGGTTTATTAGACAGTGGAACTGAAGCAAGATATAAAAAAGACAATGGTCTCTTAATGGATTTCTCACTTCTACTTTTCCTCATGCTTCTATTTTAAGACATGGCTGAGTATGCCTGGCCTTCAGCTTGACTGTTTACACCGTAAAAAGATATTCTAGATTCTTCCTTTGTTTTTCGGTCAATACGTTGGCTGGTGGCAAGAAAAATATTTATAGGGCTCAGTTTAGAGGTGCACGTTTCTTCTCACCGGGCTCTCAACAAAGGCAACGAGGCGGGGGCGTAACACAGCGATAATAATTTGTAGAGATCACAGAAGGAGAGTTAGCACTCCAGTCCTATAATGTGGACTCACTGTGGCTTCAGGTGTTAACAGTCACACTTTTGACATTTCGTGATCCACTGACTGAGCTGCCTCTGCTCTGCCTGGTTACTAACGGTCACTGAGGCTTTGTTCTCTTTGGTAATTCACCTTCTGCGATGAGGAAACAGGTGTCCAGTTTATGTTGAAGTAATGACAACTCACTGCAGCTCAGAAATTTGTCAAGATGGTCCACAGGACTTTGGTTTATGTTCCCTGGGGAATTTACTTTCCATCCCATAAGTCTGGACCAAAGTAGTGGATCAAACAAATGATTGTCCAATGATTATAAACAATTTTCACAGCAGCCTTTTTGACACCAAGATGAACACAGGTGTTACCACATTAATTGAGGCTCAGTCACCAAACAGAACCTGTGTTTACGCACTATTTCATGTCCATATGGCTGCTGTGAAAAGGCTCTGGCCGTCCCTCTGCTGCTGACCTCCCCAGGCTGGTGGACACATTCCTGCTCTGACTTTGTGCAGTTGCTGCGATCAGGCCTGTTGAGGCCTTCTCACAGACAGGCCTTCATTCACCTGCTGGTATCACACTCTGGCATCGGCTCCACATTCCTCGGGCAGTGTCAAACTGTCAGCGTCACATTGTGGCTTTATTATATCTCTGTTATTCACACACAGGGTAAAACCTCAGATGATGCTGACTCATCAACAAGTGTTAAACGTGATGCTTCCGCTGTTAGGCTGTGTTTTGATGCAATGAACGTGTTGAATGTTGAAACATGAAACAACAAAAGAATTGTATTGAAGTGTCCACAGATAATATGGAGGCTCCAACTTCTCTGGAGGTATAGCAGAGAATCTCCGGAGTTCAGTGCATGTCTGAAACAAGCTTCAGTGAACTCTCTAACCGCGAAAGTCTGGTTACTTTATCACCACTTCTCCTTGAACCCCAGGTTTTAACTGTAGCTGGCGGGCTAACTGGTGACATGTTGACCAGTTTTGAATGATAGTCACTCGCAGCATCTCTGACCTTCCTCCACTTTTTATTGTCCCAATTCACCGACTGCATCACATTTTGATCTCTAAATGCTTTATTAATATAAAAGTGCATTTTCATGTATTTTTGCATTACTTGAAGGATTCTTAGATTTTTGTGTGTGTGTAACAACAGGGAGACATGATGTAATGTTGTAGGTGGGCGTTAATGTCCTGTCACACTATCAGCAGTGCAGATTTTTATTGGGTGATAAACCTTCTCTCAACAAAAGGCTTCATATGCATATATCCTCAATAACGGCTTCCACGACTGCCATTGTTTCATCCACACAGGACAAACCACTGCAGGTTGTTTGCTCTTGGGACTGACTGAAAGGGATGCACATGCACAAGGGATTCAGTAGAGAATTCTCTCCTACACTCCTAAATCCCCCTTGGAATGCCCAGTCTTTCAGCAGCCAGGTTTCACTGCGGTGGCCGACTGGTCTCCACAGATCCCTATCTGTCCCTGTGGCTCAGCTCAGCTCGGCCGGAGAGACTCAGATCAATGTGAAGTCTCACCTGCAACCTGAGCCCTGCTGGTCACGTTACTGCTCTAAAACCACAGTCTTTATACGGGATTCAGTTCAGATTAACTCAGGTCAAATTTGAGATTGTGAGTTTGTCAGAACAAAACACTTCTTTGACGGATGCAACGGGTTTGAGTGATAGTCAACGTGTGAGCTCCAAACCACTGTTGAAAGAATCAAGCGCTGTCTTTAAGTACTTGCTGTAAAGAGACAATTGACAGAAATAGATAACAGCTTTAGACAAATATTTGGATAAGTCTAAACATCCCAGTGCTGTTGTCACTTCACCTTTCGGGCACAACAGTGTGTTTTTGCAGCAGCTTAATGGCTGTGCATAAATCACATCAATAGATCTGGAGTGGGATTATGTCAGCAATCCTTTCCCTCAAACAGATGTTTCCTCGGCAGAGGTCAAAGGTCGTGGCAAAGGCCACATAAACTTGGCCAAAGCAGAAGTTGCAAGTGGAAAAAGCAGGTGATTGCAGGACACATGACTGTGGGACGAAATATGTTGTCTTCTTCACTCATCTGTTCTCTTTCTCTCTCTCTCTCTCTCTCTCTCTCTCTCAGATGGAAGAAAGGAGTCGTAAACTCAAACGACCAAAGGACACGTCTTCTCATACGCTGTGAGAAACTCAATTGGCTGGTGGCCTCCGGTTAGAATTTCATTTATTGTCACAGAACAGCTTTTTATCAGAGTAAATGTCGCCTCAGCTCAACATTTTATAGATTCTATATTCAAGAGGATTTGCATGTATTGAAAATTGTGTTGAAATCAGATTTACTTGCATATTAGACTCAATGTTAATATTTCTGGTTACATTTTGCTGTAAGATGAAGATACAAAAGGCTTTAAAATCATTATTAATGACTCAGTGAAGGCTAATTTATAATGTAAATAAGTTCATTTTCTTATATTGATGTGTAAATAGAAAAATTTGTAGGCAATTGCACTGCCACTTCGCCTAAGATATGCATAAAAGTGGGTTTGCAGCTTGACAACCTAAAACTTTTTATCTTTACAGATTTTTTTTCATCAAAAAGTATTTCAACATGTAAACCTAAAAGAAAGGTCAGATTTAAATCAGTGTTATCTTCTTTTTTTGAACATGTTACATTCTGCTTTTCCATAATATTACCATTCAGCAGTAGTGAAGTTTGTATTATTTCCCAAAATTGCTATAATGTGAATGTCATTTGACTGTATTAAATATAACTTTGTGCCGCATGTTTGTGGCCTGATTTATACATTTTAATTAGGAGGCTGTTATATATGAAGGGCAAAATGGTGACATATATAATTAAATATATAAATACAGACAGATATATAATTTCACAAACTTATTATTTCTTTATACTTGTTTTTTGTCTTTCATAGTTTAACTGAACAACCTGTGGTAAACATAAGACCAGATATTTCTCCTCTCTTTGTCGTTTTATTAGCTCTATTAGCATCTGTTAACTTTAACACACTGCGTCTCTGCTGCTCCCTGACGACTTTTACAAACTCCTCTTCACATCGCCCCACACATGTTTAACTGTATAAGAGCAAACACGAGCTCCAGGTGCAAACACATCAAGTTCAAAGTGACGCTGTTAAAAGACAGGAATCCCCCCCACACATTGTGCTGCACACATTCCTGGGTCAGTAGCCGGGTTTCTCTTTTTAGAACCAGCGTGGTCAAGGTGTAAATGGGCATTTGCATCATATCTGTGCTAATTAAACCATAAATAGAGACTTGGATGGAGGAAGTACAATGTTTGTATCATGCTGTATATTAAATATGTCAGTGTGAGAATGATATAATATGAATTTGCTATTTAATAGACAATAAAGCTGAATATATTTGTGTGGGGTTCAAGCTCATCACTAAATAAACTGGCTTATTATATGACTTAAGATTCTTATTTATTTCCTGAGCCACCTAATATTTGTATTATTTCCATCTACAGTGGTGTGTTGCCCAGTGTTTGGGGCTGCTCCAGCTGCTATGTATATCCATCCTGTTTCCATGGGCTTCTGCTCTCCTTTAAAGACGAGTGAGAGCGTCGGGCCTATATCAATCTGCCCGCAGGATGCTTTAATCCACCATTAAGCAGATGAAATGTTGCACTGAGCCTGCGGTGCAGCAGTGACGGCAGGAGCGGTTCTAAAATTTGTGCTCGTCCCCGGGCAAACCTGACCGCAGTCATGGACACCCTGCACCAAACCACCCAGTGCAGCAGAACACAAACCTCTTCCTCCCCGGAACTGGATCCAAATGTCTCAGGTCTCAAGATCCTCTATTTATACACTGTGTATATTTACAACAGGCCGGATGATTAGGATGCTAGCGAGTAGCGCGCGTGCATAAGAAAATGTAGGCCCAATCTTCTTTGGCTATTCTAAGGAGACAAGGAGTTTATGGGGGGTGAGCGACCTCTCTGATGTCAAAGCTCGATTTCAAAGAATCTATCGGAGCTGCTTTCCTGAGCCACTTCACACATTCACCCGTTGATCCTTTAATTTTTTTTTCTTCGCAACCTTTATTTAATCAGGTAATCTTAGTCAGATTTACATCTGTATCGCAAGACAGCTTTGAACTTTATTTGTTTCTTCATTTGATAGGTGCAGTGCTCATTAATATACAAACTAATTATGACCCAAGGTTTTTCATAGTTGTCCCTATAGCCAGATTTAACAATGCAACCTAAAATAAAACAAAATGAGCTGATCTTATATAATTACAAATAACTACAGATAATTAATGTGCAACAAACCCATGATAAAAACACTGTGGCCAACTCTTTAACTCTTGACCATCTGTATTGTCTGCACACGTACAAGTGCTCAGCACAGCTGGACAGACATTTGTCAGCTGTGTAAATGGTTGAGATGTTCTGGAGTGATAACGTTAAGGACGTGCTCGGAATGAGAAGAATGATCACCAGACTTGCACTTGGGAATGTTGTAATGATTTAAGTTTATTAAGACAGATTTCCTGACCTGTTTGTGACACCAACTCAACCCAATAACCCGATTACAGCAGAAAATTCCCTTTGCATTTTTCCATTTTGTCAACAGGATTACAAAAAATAACGACTCAACAGATTTCCCCGGAACTTGGTGGAATGAAGGGTAATGACCCAAGATGTTTTTTTTTGGTGCAAAACTGGACAAAGGGGCACATCCAGGAATTTTCATATCACATTCTTTAACATTTCGAGACAGTTTCATTTTTCCCAGGGAATAATTTGGCATATTTAGGGAACTGATATCTATGTATCTGTGTAATTTGGTGTGGCTTTTATTTAATTGTTTGGCCTTGACAGAGGAATGAGTTACACTGAGGCCATTCTAGTTTGTAATCTATCTTTATATGCTATTTTCTTCTCTTGGCTCTACAGCCAAATCTTAATTTTTGTTCAGTTTGTAGGATGTTTTCAGAATTGGGGTATCACTTATTGCCACTTATTGTATTATAACAGTATTATAAAGTACTTTCATGATCTTGAAAAAACTGTTGTGGCTTTAATAATGGACTTTGAACAATGGCTTCCTCCTACATTTCAAAGTTGCTGCACCATCAAGAATAAGAATCTCTACATTCCCATTAAGTCCCTGGAGCATGGTTGAAATGACACAACACTGACGTGATGAAAACATGACACAATATGACAAACGTGTGATTAAAAAGAAAAGGAAAGCACAGGTGTTTGCTTCAGATCTTTCCTGTCTGTGTTATTTAAAGAAAACAAGTTTCTGAAGAGCTTAACAGTGTTGGAGAGTGATGGAGATCTGAACACGCTTTCATCTTGACGGACGGAACAACTGCACCGAGAGGAAAGAGAGCAAATTCCGTCCTCCCTGCTGAGGATACAGGGATGGTATCTGGGCCGGCTTTGTTTTCCATCTATCATGAGGTCATTAGCGGCTGCTGTCATCGTGACAGCCCCCCCCCCCGGATGAGGAGTCGATCACAGGCAGCAGCACTGGCCTCCACCCAGCGTCTCTCTCGGTTTACCTTAGGCGCTCGCTAAAGGCATGTTGTGTCTTCCATTTCTAAATTGGACAAAGGCAAGTTAATGTCTTTTTGAATGTCATCTGGCAGCTCAATGCCAAACCTCTACAGTCTGACTGCTGAGGAGGACGTTTCATTTCTCATGTTTCATCACCAAAGAAGCAATATCAGAACTTATCTTTTGTGAATCCTTGCATCTTGATATTTTTGCAGGACGCACCGTGAGAGCAATGTGAGTGAAATCCAAGAATAACAGAGTATAAAAAGAGTGCAGTGTTTGTTTCTATAGTGACACCCCGCGCTGCTGGTGGTGGTGTGTCCCCTTTTTATTCTTGGCTGGTCAAGTGAGGAGGGCAAGATTTATTTAGAGGATGCAATGAAAAGTGTGATACAGAATGCCTGGATGCAAATGGCATGTCTGCTATTTGGCCCACACTTATAGGGGAAGGTTACCGAGCGGTTCACAGTGTTGTCCGAAACAAATTATCGTGTCCAGTAAAGAGAGGAACGTTTTCAGCAAGGATAACTTGAATAGTCATAGTTACCCTTTAACATAAGCTTAATTTATCAGTAGCTTAAAGGTGTCATTACAGATTTAAAACCTTGCATTGTCGTGAATCAAAGAGATTTATTGGTCTTTTCTGAGTGCTTGTCATGATAAACCTACAGATGTATTTGTCTATTTAAAAAATGTAGCTGAGTAAAAGATCAGTCCTTATCAGGGATGTTCCATCGTCACATAATTGATTGTAAAATGTTAAAACGTCATAAATTCCAAGCGCCGCAAGAGAGAGAGGGGAACTGTGTAAAAATGTTTGAGCAATGCACACAGATCACTTCATCGAGTGTCAGGCCCGACTCAAAAGATGATCCATAAAAGGCTACTAGGTATTTTTATCTTAACTTGACCTTGTGCACCACTCTGAGTACACATTCTCACATTCTCACCGCGGCCAGTGTGACGGACCGACGTCTCCGTGCCGTGCTTTGACTGTTTCGCCGCCGAGAAACCACAACATGAGTATTATTTATAGACATTTCACCTCCACCAGCGACACTTATAGGGTTGTTAGATGGTTTCACAACATTACACGTCAAAAATCTTAAGTCATTCACTTCCAGTATTAATAAAAGTGGGGTTCCCATCGGAAGCTCCATGACTCAATCACAGCTGTGCAGTAACTCATGTAGATAAACCAGCCACATCTTAAATAGCCTTAATTTGACAACACTAAGCACCTGAGCAGTATTTTGGCTGTGTTGTATTTTCTCTATGTGTGTGTGTGAGGGACCAAACAGTGTCCACACACCTGTCCTGCCAGCTGATGCCAGGTCATTGTCCCTCACTGCAGGACCACTGGTCCCTCCGGTGCCGGGGCGTCCCTCTGACGCCACCTCACAGCCACTCTGACCCCTGGACTGAAAACCAAAGCTACTGGATGATCATTTCACACAGTTCTTGTGTATCTCTCATTTTGTTGTTGACAGAGTTTGCATATTTTGTGAATTGTAACGACTGGTATTTTAGGTATTAGTAAGAGCCAAGTAAGAATGTTGTAAAATATACATATATATATTTAATCTACATTCTTTCTTGACCATCTTTGTAACAATGAATAAAAGACGTTTTTGACATTAGTAATTACATTTCTACATTTCACCTTTTGACTGAGAGCTGTAAGAGACTAAATTATGCAATTGCATCAGTGTGTGAACTCACAAGAGTGTAGAGCTGACAAAGAGACTTTTAAACCAATACAATTTATCAAGATGAACCTCATTTCTTCACTTGATTTCTTCAATTTAAATGCAATGGGTGGAATAAAGCAAAAACACACTCAGTTAGCTTACAGTAAAATGATTATGTGCACAGTAATTTCCTTTTAAAAGCTAAAAAATAATCAGTTGTAATAGTTTCTATTACTTTATAAATAAAATGAAAAGACCACATAATTACCAAATCTATATCACATTAATAAAACTTGCCAAATTTGCTCTACCTTGGAGAGAGAGAGTGTTTCTGACTGAGCTGATTCAACTGAATAAGGTTATATTGGTTTCTGCTCTGACTATTTTTTTTATCACTGACAGTTTTTTCTCCCTGAGACAAGGGGAGCAGGGCGAGTGCTGGCTGGGGGGAGCACTTTCACAGTCTTATCCAATGATCTTTCTTAAATTAGCCATGGGGGCAGGACGCCCCCTCCCTGTGCTGACAGAGGGAGGAGTCTGTGCCTGTCACTGTCTACTGTTTCATTATTACCTGCACAGCCCTGCAGCCTTCACCACACTTGTGTCTCTGTGTGGCCACACACACAGAAGCAGAGAGAGAGAGAGACAGAGGGGACACACTCCAAGGCCCAAATTATTAGACAGAAGCTGCTGACTTGTGGAAAAATTGAAGGCAACTAGCAGTGGACATGGCTGGTTGTCTGCAAAGTTCCCAACTTTGTAAAAAGTGGGCATTTTTGAGATGCCTGCTTGTGACATTTTCTTTTAGCTTCTATTTTGCCGCAGCAAAGGCTGAACCTTTTGATCCTGCTCACCTATATCGCCACAGATCAGGACCTAATGAAGACACCATCATCATCGCTAACAACGGGATCAGGGTGCCTTTTGGGAGGTCTGTATATCTAGACCCTGTGAGTGACCTGGTAACAGAAGTGCAGCCCGGCGACCGCTGCCACATCACAGTTTTGGACAATGACCCACTGGCCCAGCAACCTGGGATGCTGACCCCCAAAAAGTTCCCCTGCTCATTTGGACCAGATGAGGTGAAGTACACGCATTTTGGATCTCGGAGCCCCAGCAAGGACAGAGTGAAGCTGCAGCTGCGTTATGACTCGCAGACGGACACAGTGATCATCCCGTTCATGCTGGAAGTGGAGGTGGTTTTCCAGCAGCTTGAGATCCTCACCAGGAATATGCCTATTAATGTCGAAAAGTTCAACGGTGACAGCAACCCCATTGACAAAAAGGGTCTGGAGTTTTCCTTTGAGGACGGTGTCACGCAGTGTAAGATGGCCGCTCTGGTCGGCGCTGGAGGTCTCCCCAGGTATGGCACTCTTTTGAATAACCCCAACAACGGCCAATTGATTGACTGTGATGAGTTTGTGAAACAGGGCCTTCGCTACAAGCACACAGCTAAAACAAAGTCACCAAACAGAGACTATATTCCAATGATGGTGGAGCTGCAGGATAATGATGGCAACACTATAATGCAAGAACATTTCCAAATGATGGTTAGAATCAGAGAGGGTGCAGAGAACAGCGCTCCTAAACCCAGCTTTGTAGCCATGATGATGATGGAGGTTGATCAGTTTGTGATGACAGCTATTACAAGCGACATGCTGGCTGCTGAAGATGTCGAATCTGACCCTGATGATTTAATCTTCAATATTACTTCATATCTGAGCCCTGAGCAGGGTTACATCATCAGCACAGATGACCAGAACCTTCCTATCACCTCCTTCTATCAGAGAGACATCAAAGATCTTAAAATAGCCTACAAGCCCCCCTCGGAGGACTCGGAGGTGGAAAGGATTTTCCAGCTTGAGTTTGAAATTGTTGACACTGATGGTACCGTGTCTGATACATTTGCTTTTATGATTGTGGTGAAGCCTATGAATACACTGGCTCCTGTAGCAACCAAAAATACAGGGCAGCTATTGTTTGAAGGGCAGTCCCGGGCGCTCTCCAGCTCCCAGAATTTAGAGATCAGTGATGAGGACAACCTAGAAGATGTGAAAATAACTGTTGTTGATGGCTTAAAGCACGGAGAGCTGACCGTGCTTGGTAGTCGCAGGAAATTCTTCACACCCGCCGACCTAAACGCCGGCATCGTGGTGTACCAGCACGACGGGAGCGACACCTACAGCGACAACATTATTTTTAGAATGACTGATGGCACTAATGAAGTGGAGTTTTTGTTCCCTATCACTATCGCTCCCACTGATGATGAGCCCCCGATTATCAATGCTAACACCGGTGTGGTGCTTTTCAAGAATGAAGTCATGCAGATCTCCCCGTTCATTCTGAGCGCATCAGATATCGATTCCGAAGACTCCACCATTAAGTTTGTCTTGGAGGCTCCTTACTCCACTGTCGGAGAGCTGCTGCTGAGACAAGTCGAGCCTCCATCTGATCCATCTACCTGGAAGTTCAGTGAAACAGATGAGATGTTTGAGCAGGTGGTAACTGAGTGGTTTCAGCAGGATATTCTTGACGGAAAGCTGTTCTATCGTCACATCGGACCCCACAGCACCACCACTGTGATCGATCAGTTTGTGTTCAGGGTCCAAGATGATAATGACCCTCCTAATCAGTCAGGAGAGCACATGTTCACCATCAAAATCCACCCCGTTGATGACCTCCCTCCAGAGCTTTTCCCAGGCACCACCCTTCACATTACAGTTCAGGAGTATGAGCTGACACACTTCAATAAGAAATTCTTGTGCTACACTGATTTGGATTCAGATGACAGGGACCTGAAGTATACTATCGTCAAGCCCCCAACTGACACAGATGAGAACAACCCGGCCCCCTTGGGCGAGATCGTACTGACTGATAGTCCTGACACTTTAATTACAGAGTTCACACAGGCCCAGGTAAATCATCATAAAGTAGCTTACAGGCCTCCCGACCAGGAGCTGGGCATCACTCCAAAAGTGGCTCAGTTCACATTCATTGTGGAAGACACAGCAGGTAACATAGTAGATGGACTATTTACCATTTTCTTGCAGCCTGTTGACAACAAACCACCACTTATCACCAACACAGGGTTTACTGTTATGGAAAGAAGTACATACCTCATCACTAGGAAGGAGCTGCATGCCACCGACACAGATACAGATGATGAAAATATCGTTTTTACCGTGACCCAGATTCCTCTGTACGGGCAGCTGCAGTATTTTGGGATCGACATGTCAAACGGTGAAACATTTGTTCTTGCAGATATTGCAAATAGCCGTCTAGCTTATATCCATGGGGGAGAAGAATCTGTGAGTGATCTTATCAAGCTGGATGTAAGTGATGGTTTCCATGAGGTACCCATCATCATTAAGATCACCATCGAGCCTGTGGATGACGAGTCCCCCACGCTTATGCTCCCAGCTGGCCTGCTCGGTGCCTCCATCGATGTGCTGGAGAATGGAGCAACAGAAATTACAAGTAACGTGATTCAGGGCCGTGACGAAGACACAGATGACTTCATGCTTACTTTTATTGTTGAGGAACCTCCCAGGCTGGGTGAAATCCTGGTCAACGGTGCACCAGCTGAGAGATTCACCCAGGGGGACATCATTAATGGTGTGGTGGTGTATGCTCACACATCCGGTGAAATCGGTCCGGTCAGAGAGTACGACTCCTTCAACCTCACTCTATCTGATATGTCCGATCAGTGGGTCGTTGGCGGCAACAACGTCCAAGGTGTGACAGTATACGTCACCATCCTTCCTGTTGACAGCATTCCACCTATTGTTAGTGTCATAGAGCAGTTTGTTGTTGTTGAGGGAGAGAAAAATGTCATCACTCTGGACCACATCCAAGCTGAAGATATGGACACAGACAACGACGATATCCTGTGCACCATCATCGTCCAACCAACATCTGGTTACGTGGAAAACATCGCCCCAGCTGCAGGCTCAGAGAAAACCAGAGCAGGGACAGCTATCACAGCATTCAGCATTAAAGATGTCGCCCAAGGTCATATCCACTATGTCCAAAGCATCCACAAAGGTGTTGAACCAGTAGAAGATCGTTTCACCTTTCGTTGTTCAGATGGTATTAATTTCTCTGAACGCCATTTCTTCCCCATAGTCATTATTCCAGCCAATGATGAGAAGCCTGAAATTTTCATTCGAGAGTTTGTGGTAATGGAGGGCATGAGCCTCGTAATTGATACACCAATTCTGAATGCGGCCGATGCTGACATCCCTGGTGATGAACTGTCCTTTGAGATCATCAAAAACCCACAACATGGTACAATAGTTCAGCAGCTCAGCACTGGCACCATCCCTGTAGATACATTCAACTTGGAACAAATCAAAGAGGCATCCAACATTGTCTACGAACATGATGACTCTGAGACCAAAGAGGACAGCTTCAAAATCAGACTCTCAGATGGGACACACACAGTGGAAAAAACAGTTCTTATCATGGTTATTCCTGTTGACGATGAGACGCCCAGGATGGCTATAAACGACGGCCTTGAAGTGGAGATCGGAGAGACAAAAGTCATCAGCAACAGGGTTTTAAAGGCCACAGATCTCGACTCTGAGGACAAAGACCTCATGTTTATTGTGCGGTACGGCCCTGGACAAGGCTACCTCCAACGAATCAGCAAGTTTGGTGATGTTTTAGGTAACATCACACTGGGGATGAATTTCACACAGAATGAACTCGACAAACAGCTCATTCAATATGTACACACCGGCCAGGAGGGAATCAGAGACCTGTTGAAATTTGACGTCACAGATGGAATCAACCCCCTTATCGATCGTTACTTTTACATCAACATTGGAAGCATTGACATGGTCTTCCCAGATGTAATCAACAAAGGCGTGACTCTCAAGGAAGGGGGGAGAGTCACTCTCACCACTGACCTTCTCAGCACCACTGACCTCAACAGTCCTGATGAATTTCTCAGCTTTAGCATCACAAGAGCGCCAAGCAGAGGCCACTTAGAGTGCACCGACCAACCGGGTGTTCCCATTTCCACCTTCACCCAACTGCAGCTTGCAGGCAACAAGATCTACTACATCCACACCTCTGATGATGAGATGAAAATGGACAGCTTTGAGTTTGAGGTAACAGACGGTTACAATCCTGTCTTCCGAACCTTCAGAGTGTCCATCACTGATGTAGATAACAAGAAACCTGTCCTGACTATAAACAGGCTGGTTGTGGAGGAGGGAGAAACCAAACTCGTCACGCCATTTGAGTTGACGGCCGAGGATCGGGACACACCCGACAACCAGTTACGCTTCATAGTCACCCAGTTGCCAGTGCACGGGCAGCTGCTTTTCAACAAAACGCAACCAATCACAACCTTTACAAAGCAGGACCTGAATGAGAACCTGATCAGCTATAAGCACGACAGCACTGAGACCAACGAAGACAGCTTCTCCTTCACGGTCACAGACGGAACACACACAGATTTCTACGTCTTTCCTGACACCGTGTACGAAACACGCAAACCCCAGATGATGACCATTTACATCAACACAGTGGACAATGGTGTGCCCCAGATTGTGGTTAATAAGGCTGCGGCCTCACTGAAGGTCATGCAAACTGGCCATGTGGGCTTTGTGATAACCAGCAAGGCCCTTCGATCAGAGGACCGCGACAGCGCCAACAGGGTCCTGAAGTACAGTGTGTCTGAGGCGCCTCTGCACGGCTTCATCATGAACACTGCCCAGGGCAATGACAGCATCAAGACCTTCACACAAGGTAAGTCAACACAAAACAATTAAATCTTTCAACAGAGTTTTCATCATTTGATTAACCCTAGATTGAATTGTGTTTAATATACGGTTTTCTCATTTATTAGCTCATTATTGCAGTTCCCCCTCACATCTACAGAGCATCTTACCATTTTAGTATATATATACATATGTGTGTATACAATAATAATTCAATATAATACTGATGTACTGATATATATGATACATTTCTCATTATCATTGCATAATTGATACTATTAATCATAATATTAACTATAGATAATATTCCTGTAAAAGATGTTTTTGACTTTCCTCATTCTGAATGTTTTGTATCACACGTCCTCTGTGGCCTATATATTACTTTGCAGCCTGCGGGTTGTAACTAAAACCTTGTTAAAGTGTCTTAGTCGTCACAGTTATCTCACCATAATGTTTCCAGCTGCCACTCCATATTCTCTCTTTCTGTCATGCCAACAGCTGATATCAATGACATGAAGATCTGTTACGTGCTGCTGGATAAGAGCAACGCCACAAGTGATATCTTCTACTTCTCGGTTGAAGACAACGGTAGGAACCCTTTAAAAATGTCATACTAGTGAACACTGACACCAAACCGGGGCCCATTACATAGGATCCATTTGCCTCAAGGCTGTCCCCGGACTTTTTCCGTCTATTTTAATGGCTTCTTAAAATTGAAACTTCCTGCTCTCTGTCAACCTCCTGAGTGTTTGCATCACAAAGACTTAAGGCAGTTGGCCATGACTGACACCCAGTACAGAGCCGCCATCTCTTTTCGCCCCATTGGAAAGGCTAGCAGGTTTAAAGGACAGGGGTCAACGGAGACTTAAGCCAAACACTGAGTGTTGGTAGGTAAAAGTGAAAGAGGTGGGACTATACCTCATTCTCCAAACTTTATTGTCAATGAACAATAGGGGCCATTCCCTCAGGGTGCTTCACAGAGCTTTCAAATGAGCTCTTTCATCATCTGTTTGAAGTGACACTGTGAAATTGGTAGAGGAATGCATGATCGGATATTTAGTAGAAATGTCTTCTTGGAATCAGTCTCAGAAAAACTAAATACACCTTTTGGTTTAGCTACGTACATATCAGTACTTGTGCAAAAAGTAAAAACGAACAATATTTTGTGAATCAAACCTTATCCTTAAAGTATCAATTTTTAAAAAGGCATTTTAAGGAAGAGATTCAGATTTTCAGTCTGTTTTAAAACATCTAACATGGTGATCCACATTTTGAATTAGATCCATCCCTCTTTCTCAGCTTACTTGAATGCTCCATTGATACTCTCTGGTTTTCAGTTACTCTGAGATTTTACAGAAGATAGTGTATCTTTATGGCCATATGTCATTTGAGCAACACTTATAAAATTGTATCTTTGGTATTACATGAGAATCTGGTGGTTGTAAAAATCTTAGCCGTTCCATTTATCTTTAGAATTCTCTTAAATAAAGCAGACGTGCGTGGTACAGACACGGTGATGGGTTACAGTTCAATGTATGAGCTCTTCAGACTGTTTACCACCTATTACATGGATTCACTCAAGCAGTATTACAAATAAAACAAATGCAAAGCAAGAAAATGCAGCGGGTGCCTTCTGCTATGTCAGCGTCAGTTCCAAAATGCAAAATTTGTAACTGCAGCCGGTGGAGGAGGGAAAGTTTAGTCTGTAATTATGCTGCGTTGAGGGTCGTGTTCAGTCCCATTGAGAAGGCTGGACAACGATTACGTGACCTTTTGCCAAATTACCGTCTTTTTGTCGGCAAAGTGAAGCCTCATATTAGCCTCGACTGAACACCTACTAATTAACTCTTTCCCCAGACTGTTACTGAGGGAGGTGATAATTCTAATAAGCCTCAGCAGCTCTAACCTTGCTTGAACTAGACAACATAGCCATTATTAGCATCTATACTCTTCACAAATGTTGTTAATGATATTTCTTTTCAGTGTATCGTTCCTTATTAAGAAATGTTGCCCATAAATCTGCCTGAAGCGAATGTGGTTGGCACGTCTGTCTGTAAGTGGAGGTTTAACCACAGGAAGGGAACAAGGGCTTCAATTAGCTCAGCGCTGCTTTTTTGTTTGCTTTCCCACTTTGTCTAAGCTTCCATCCAACTCAGCTGAACCAGGTGCAGTGGTGCAGGCCGGGACATGGAACAAAACCCATGTTTCTGCATGAGCACAGTTCACATGTAGAGGGCACAGACAGGACCTCACACCACTGTATATGTATGTAATTAATAGCGTACACACATGTCATTGCACATAATGGGGGGTGAACCCTCAGCACACCACGTATCCATCGGTATTCACACAAACATCTGGTAAAGAGATCAAATAGGAGATAAAGGAGATGAGCCGACCGGTGAATCACTGATGTGAAGTGTTGAAGAGGTGACTGCCGGAGGAGGGGTTGGTCTGGGGGGTATTATCCAGGACGTGTAGGGGCATGTAGCTGGAGAGCATTCGGATGGTCAGCCTATCTGGTGATAAATCAAAGTAGGTGAGCGGTTTGTGACGGAAGGAAAACTCTGTGTCAGGAGAGATTTGCAGCAAAGACTTCCCACTTAAACTGGCCTCTGTTAGCAAAGCTTTTCATGGGCTTTATAATTTGACTCCAGAGAATGAAAACATGATTCACAACTTTGAAGTTTGGAATGACAATAAATAGTGGCTAAGTCTTTGGTCAGGTCTCTCTTAGTATTTTTTTTTTTTTTAAACGCATACCTCCACCAAGACCCAACAGTTCCTTTAATTAAACCACACCTAAATTCTCTAGATCCACATTTTTATTTGGATCTGCACCAAATTGAACACAGTCATAAATATCAGTCCCCTAAACATGTCTGATGTAAAGATCCATGAATTACACCCTGAGAAATCAATAGAAATGTGGGAAAGCAATCTATATATCTTGCAGTAATAAATAAAGTGATCGGATAAAATCCTGGATCCGCCCCCTGATCCGTATCCACACCAAAATTGCATGAGTTCTTCCTTGAGCCATACTCCAACCTTCCAAGTAGTTCTGCAGTAATCAATCCAGTAGTTTTTGCATAATCCAGCTAACTGACAGACAAACGCAGGTGAAAAGCTCACCTCATTGGCCGAGTAAATCTTCCTGACAGAAAGACAGAAACAGAAATTCAACTGCAAATATCCAAAACAGGGAGAATCCTTCCTCAATGAGAACCAATCACAATGACGTAACGGGCTGTTAACCTCCGTTGTTAACGATTTGTTTTTACCTGGAATTAAGTTTAATCACTGGGTTTCCAAGTCATAGTGTTGTAAAACAATTTAGCTAAATAAGTCGTCATGTCAAACATTGCTTGAGTGTTATGGGCAGCTGCTTGAGGGTCTTTGAAAGGTACCTGCTGGAACTTGTATTGCACTGATGCTTCTTTAGTGGGTGAATAACATACACACACACACACACACACACACACACACACACACACACACACACATACACACAGTGATTAACATATCCTAATGGCACATGTTGGCTTGGATTCTTACAGGCTCAAATGTTGGCAGCATGTATGTAAAGGACATAAAGATCTTAATCAGAGACTTGGAGGAGCCATGTGTGAAGTAGGAACAGCGTGTGTGTGTGGCCAGGAACAGCTGAGGTGTGGAACAAGCGTGTGTCTCAGTAAAAAAGGTCAGGAGTGGACGTTCAGCTGTGGGACGTCTTGGTGTGGAAGGAACCTGCTGGTCAGCGGTGGAATGCCAAACTCTTGAGGAGAAAGTCTGCTCCTATCGAGTCAGAACACATCAGCAGGTCGCCTCAGCCTCTCACCTCTGTGCACAAACGTGTCAGAGCCGCATAAATCATTCACAGTTGAAATTTCAACAACTGACTCGTCAGATACTCACCAGCTGATTTTTTATTTTAAGAATAACTAAATCAATCTACCCGGGTAATCAGTGTGCAATGCATGCATCCATGTATACGGTGAGCTGCTAAAAGTTACAAATTACAGATTTAGATGTTATCAATTAACATCTATCTGAACAGAATAAATCGATCCTACATGCTGATTTTAGCACTTACAATGCTACTTCCTAAGCAGGTGAGACAAGCAGCAGAATTTTTCATTTACTTAAGAAGCTAATACTGAAAATATGACTCCTCATGACCCAAGAGACCCTTATTTTAGAAAGTGGGAAAGCTGGTGAAGTAGGTGAAGGAGTTTGAAGTATTCTATCCTGAATTGTTATTTTAATTATGTTCATTGTTATTTTCTTGGTTTGATAACCATGATGAAAAAAGGCCAATAAAGTAGTAATTATATCGAAATTAATGTATCCAATATTCTTTTAGTTTTGGCCTCTTATTTATGATTTAAAGTACTGTACTTGTGTATTCTTGTAAAATACTTAGAATAACAAACTTTACCGTGCAGGAATGATCTGGCGGTGACCTCAAACACAAACAGTTGTTCCACTGACTCGGGTCATTCTCGCTGTCTGCTGGGAATTTCTATGGCAAAAGCATTAACCTGTGTGCAAGTGAACAGGTCAGAAACCCCCAAGGGCCCTTCAAAGTATGGGATACTCAGGCAATATATTTGCTTTTACAAGTGGGTACACAGCTTACATAAATCCTCGTTCATCTGACATGGGCCAGTGAGCCACAGGCTAAGAGAGGAAACCCAAACGTACTTTCAGACGTGTTAGGACACCTGTAGGTCTCTAAGACTCAAAACCAGTGCACTACGTCAGATGTATATGTCTTCAGAAATCTTGCCAATCTCAAGTGCAAGATAGTCTTAGTTTTCATTGCAACACGAATCAAACTCTTGTGATCAATAGATAAGGAATAAAACCGAGCAGAGCCTCTGCATTCAAATAAGTTGAATCAGCCTCTGTGCTTTCCCCCCCCCCAATCGCAACAATATAGTCTCCCAGCTCCGGAGGGATCATAGACCCCAGTGGGTTGAGTGTTATGTGATCGTACAGAGCCGGGAGAGGAATGCACTTCCTTGGAGACTCCAGACTCCAGGGCCACAGACAGAGCCGGGCCTGGAAGTGCAGTGGTATCCCGGGCAGACAGGTGTGTACGTGAGAGGGAAGGCTCGGGGGGGGGATCCCCTTTCAAAGTCTTCCGTCACCCCACTCCGAGCTCTGCAGAAACCCAAGCCACTCTCAGATAGCCTGATAACCCGCAGACTTCCACCGCGGAGCTACCTGCTCTGGGAGAACAGGCTGCGATGATACCGATGATTTAAAAACAGCAAGAGAAACTGTGAATATGTTCTTCAGTACAGTGTGAGTCTCCTGCTGCACAGTACAAGTGTGTGTTGATTGACAGAGCCATGTTACACCCCCACTTCCTAACTGTGGGATCTTGCATGTCACCCGTGTCAACAGTCAGCAGGAGATTTACTGGCTCCTGGTGCCACACTCGCTGTGTCCCCTCTGACCTGGAGAAGCTGAGGCTTCTCGGACGCCCTCCACCACACCACACGCTCTGTTCTCACCCCCCCCCCCCCCTCCTGCCCCAGCTCTAAGACCCCTTTGGGTATCGCTATTCTTTTCCTATGCCGTGTTCATCTCTTTGACCTTGTCTCAATTTCCTTCTCTTTTCCATCCGCCCAGGTTTCTCTCCGATCCTTTTCAATGAACACTCGTTCTCTGTGTTATGTCCTCTTTCTTTATATTTATGTGGTTTTAAAGGCAGCTGAGGTTTGGAGTTATGATGTATGGCTACAGAGGTTATTCTTATCTGCTCTCATATGGCAAAGCTGTTGCCGCCTCTAGCCAGGCTCTCATTGAGTTACTCTTACTCTCGCTTTTATCCTTTTGCTTTTAGCCGAACGAGCAGTTTGCTGTAGACTGTAATATTTTGACCACTTTTGAATGGATTACCATTTGTGATAGTGAAGACACTCATGGATCCCAGGGTATGTATCCTAATGGCTTCAGTGACCATGAGGATGTAATTTGTGGGTTTAACGGGGGAGTGAATCCAAAACTATAGCTGTAAAATGGAAAATATGTAAAAATGCAAAAATAAAATAAAGAAACAGCTCTCACAATCTTCCAGTGTTAAAGAAAGTGAAAGAGAATCCTGGATCCATCAAGTCGGCATCAAGGAAGGAAGGAAAGAAAATTATTCGCCTGTTAGGTTGATGTCGATTTTAATGGGGCATGGCAGACAGCAGGTGGAGTGCGGTCGGTACATGAAGATAAATCTTGAGCAGGCTACATGACTTGACATGTTTGGGCTATAGCATGGTACATGAATGGACATTGTTGGTATATATCCCTAGCCTCTCTTTTCGTATCTTCTTTCCTCTCTCCTTTATTCATGTACATATTATCGAGGTGAAAGACGATGAATCTCAGTAAAACACTTTGATTAGATTGCTCTACTGTTGCAAATGTCTGTGTCACCATGCAAAAGCAAAGGTCAAAGAGGTCGTGTCAAATCCTGATTTGCAACATCCTCCTGAGATCTTTACTATCCTGAACCGAAGCAGCCGCTCTCCTCTGT
Organism: Limanda limanda; assembly: GCF_963576545.1. Lineage (NCBI taxonomy): Eukaryota > Metazoa > Chordata > Actinopteri > Pleuronectiformes > Pleuronectidae > Limanda > Limanda limanda. Next base: position 10,997,475 of record NC_083637.1, read on the forward strand.
AATGTGTTGATTGACAGCGCAAGTTGCCACTGTCCAGGAAGAGGACTCACAGTTATTAATACATCCGGTCGTCCAGAATTTATAACATGAATTGCTCCAAAGGAAGAGAGGACGCTGCGCCAAGTTCTTACTATTTCTTTTTTTACTTTTTCAAAATAAACATAGACTTTTGACGTCTAATAAATACTTAACATACTTGAAAATACTCTCATATTCAAATACCAAACATAGCTACCTGGAATCTCCCCTGTATTTATATATCAACAGGATGATTAATGAGGAAATGCAATAATGGCAACGCTTGTCACTTGATGGAGGTATTCTTAGAAGGTTGCTCCTCCTTGCATCATGTTGGTGGACGTCAAAGCCTCATGTCGACCTCCCTTTCCAGTGATATCTCCTGACCCACTGCCCCCCCCCCTGCATCTATATATGGTGCAGGCAGCACTGCTGTGTAAATATATGAGCTGATGAAGATTCTGCAGTCCGCTGACGCCGCTGCACAGAACCTGAGGCTGTAATGTCATGGATACTTGTGTTGATGTTTGGTTTGATGACGCAGGATGAAGGATACTTGAAATTATGTGAAGCACAGCTGAGTCATTCCGAGCCGCGATGCTCCTTCATCCAGGTTGTGTCACATTTTTACACTGAGGAAGTTCTGAATCAAAAGAGCAAATAAGAGCCACTTTGTAGGAAACTGCTTTGTGTGTAGGGGTTTGGATCTGTTGGTTTCACTAATGTTCCAAAACAAAATCTTACTTCCTTAATATTCCTTCCCCGCCCACCTCATTTGTTACCATCAATCACAAGGGGGCTAATTGATGAAATAGCTGCTAACAGGGACATTTAGAAATATGTACTGCCCATCAAACTTTTCATCCAAGCAGAAAATCACGATGATTGTCAGTTTGAAAAGCTACTGGAAATGTGAGCTGAGGCAGGCAGCGACAGTGTATTGGATTTAATGACCAGTCCAATATAGTATGTGTGTCATAAATATTGTAATAAATCAGACCATTAATCATGTTTATTTTCACGTTAGAGCAGATGTATGGATTTCTACGTGTGCGGCTATGTTTCTTCGACCGGGGTCTTGAAGTTCAAAACGTTGTCAGTGTTTCTCTGGAGAATCTCCCTCTGTGAAGTCAGGCATCTTGTTTATTTTCTGATTTGTTGAGACTCATGCCAACCTCAGCCTCGGTGTCTGACGCCGTGTTCAATAGGAGTCGGTGAAAGGGAGATTCCCTCCTCTCTTACACTGGCGTGAACAATGCAGAGGCGGGCTAGGGGTGAGTGGGGGGCATACCATGGTGGTATAGACCTGGCCCACCCACACTGTGGCCTGCTGTCCCTCTCGGTTGTTCAACCCCTGAGAGAACAAAGCCGACACAGGGAGCAAGGGGAACTTGGAGATGGCTGTGGGGGGTGTACAGCTGTCACTCTATGGGAGACTGGTGGGAGAGAGACAGAGACACAGACAGGGACGGAGACAGACGGACAAAGACAAAGAAAGAGCTTTCCTTTGATGACATCGAGCCCAGTCCTTTCTCCATAGTTGTGTTGGACGATACTTATGTGTGATGTGACTTTATATCACTTTATAGGGGATGAGAGTGAATTCTGAAACCAGCACATTGAATCAGGACAAGAGATGATGGACATAAGTTATTTGCTGTGATGCTTGTACAGAAAAAGAAAAGCACCTGTTGTCCACACAGTGTTAAATCCACTGAGCAGGTCCAAGAAAATGGCCGATGTCATTTATTCCCATCTCCTCAGTCCTTTGACTACAGTGGTTACTACCTTGTGTTTTCACCCCTATTGTCTGTTTGTTGGTTAGTTTATATGTCAGTTTTTCAGCAGCATTACACAAAAACTACTGAACAGATTTCGAGGAAACCTGGTGAAAGAGGATGGGATGTAAGGCAACGACAAATGTTTTCAATTTTGGTGTCTATCTGAAGTAAGGGATGGATCCAGGATTTTTTAACATTAACATTGCAAGATTAAGTCATGGATCTTGTTGAAAAAAATCTGGCATTTGTAGGGCATTGATATTTGTGAATGTGAGCAATTTGATGCAATACAAATTAACTTCTGGAACTAGTGGATTTTTAATTTAAACTTAAATGTAAGTTTTTTTGAAATGACACATAGATACAATTTGACTTTCTTTCTTAAATCACAAGCCACTGAAAAGTCCCCGAACATGTTTTCATTTGACGGCCATGGTGGAAGACGTACAAACCCCCTTATGTCATTTCACATAAGTCCCATCACACCTGTGCCTCCAGTTCACACATATCAGTTTTCAATGTGACACACACACTTCATCAGCTCTGTTTTACAATCAGTCAATGCTCCACTTGTCTGTTTGAACCATATCTCAAAATCCAACAACTGTTGGGAAGAAGGAAAGTGACTCTTTACTTCCCTTCTTATCAATTAAAAGAAAATTTCTTGCTATATAGTTACAGTGCTCAATTTGTGCCTCAGGAACGATGGAGTACTTGTGTTGTTCAGGTCTAATTTCTTAAAAGCTCCATTGTTTTACTTCAGTGCAGAAACCTTAAACAGAGGAAGCTTTTTGTCTCGCCCGTGTTCTTTTGATAATCCTCTGTAATCTCTGCTGATTAAACTTCTCCTCGTATCAGCTCAGAACATGGCCGAGCGCCAGGACACACGTTCTCCTGCACAGAAACAATCTCATTATCGGAGCTCGTGCATCAGGTTGAAATGTAGAGACGAGAACTGGATTCCTCCTCGAGTGCAGTTCAAGTCTCATCAGTCAGAACCTTCTTAATTGAAGAGAGAATAGCGACTCTATAGTTTCAAAACGACAGGCACCCGTTTTCCAAACTCAATTCTTGCATGTCCCGTATCAACACTTGAGGAATTTGGGGCGAGCAAAAAGCAGACATGATACATTTCCCATATTTTTAGCCGTGACTGTTGGAAACCTGAGCATGGTCGAGGGTGGGTGTGCCCGCTGGAGTCTGCTGCTCCCTGTCTCCTCCTCTTACATTCATATGTCTGTCTGTCTGTCTGTCTGGAGATGCACAGAAATGAGGCGAAAACCCAGTCGCAACATGATGAATGAGTCTCTCCTGTTCTCAGCTCCCAAGAACCAGCAGCAACAAAGTATTACAGCTCATTTAAAGACAACAAACAAAAACAACCTTAAGGCGAACAACCTTAACTTACCTACACAAATTAAAGGAACTAAAAGACAAGTTACTAACCTAACTCCTAATTTAAAACCACCCCAACCCAGGCTGATACATCAAGCAACAGATCTGAACACATTTCACAAGTTATAATTCTAGCTGGCAGTCTGGCTGGAAGTGGCATGGGAAGAGACCACATGAGCCTTATCCTGCATGTTTGGAGGCTGGAACCAATCAGCTCCATGGAAACAAACATACACACTCACAGTCAATCATCCACTCAGTCACCTGCAGCACATCACACACAATCACCATAGCAGAGAGAGACCCACGACATAGTAGATTAAAGCACATACATTGAGGTATAGAACATTTCATACTACCTCAGGGTCATAACAGAGATGATTTCTGAATATTTTAACTCATAATTGTCTTTTTGTGAGAAGAAATGGAACCGGGTCTTCCTGTTTTCTGCCCCATCCTCACATTTTCCAGGTGCTTCCCAAAATAAAAACTCTCATCCTTATCAGATCCTCCTGATCGTGCTTTTGCTTTTTGGTGACATGTTGTTCGTCCATGTTGTGCTCGGCTTCAGTTTTGACATGTGGGCCTGAAGAAGTGGCCCCTTTCCCATCGTGAATACCCACACTCAACCCCCCAGTGTTTTCATTCTCCCCACTCACGTAGCATAAAGGGCGCAGCTTCATTCTTCCTCACTGAGGCAAAACTGAGCTCAATGCCGGTGTATTGTGTGGACGGGTAGAAGCTCCTCTCTACGCTGTTCTTCATGTGCCTTTGACAAATGATGCCAAGTTCACCATTCAGGTTTTTAATTTCTGTGACATGATCTGCATCTCAGCACGTAGCAAATTATTAGTTTTGAATATAAGGATCCAATGCCTGGAGCATGTGATTGCTAAACTCATGTTTCTGAACCGGGGAAGGTCCCTCTTCCCGACAAGTGTCTTGAACAGAGTTAGGTCAACGGGGTGTGAGTGTGAGCAGCCGTGCAGGACTAAAGAGAGACTACCCTCTCTAACCTGATTCAAAGAACCCTCTGAGCCTGACCCATTTCACATCTCCCCTGTCACAGGTCACCAGGCTGGTCTCACCGGAGGATAAGACGTTTAAACCGCTGTGGTTCAAAAAATATATATGTTATCCAGCAGAATCCATAATCTTAAATATCTCTGAAGCAGTCAGTATCGAGTCAGTGACCAGAACGGAGCTGACAGTCTGAGGGATTACAGGAGTCATGAGATAGTGTGGATTAAGGACAGGACTGGGACGAAAGATGTGGTTCAGTGACGGGTGATGCTGAGCTGCGGATGATTCATGTGGAGTGTTTGGTTCAGATGTGTGTTTTACAAGCGAGGCCTCTCTCACAGATATTGAAGAGAGACTACATGAAGGGTTCCTGCAACCTAGAGGGCACCTGAGTAGAGTGCATACCTTCTAACCATCTGCTTAAATTCCATTAAGCAGCACCGATCACATCAGTACCTTTGTCAAGATCCATTCCAAAATGTATTGGGTTCTTTCTTTGTCCCATCCTTCCGACAAATTTCATAGATAAACATTAGACACAGATTAAAAGAATCACACAAATTAAAAAGTGAGGATTAAGTTTGATTAAACAAAATAATAAGATACATAAAACCAAAAAAAAGGGGAAAATATAATAAATAATATAAAATAGATTGAAAATACAAAAATACAATATTTATTCATAAAATATATTTGTAAAATAGCATATATGTAAACAAGCTAACCAGGCTATTGAAAGGTGCAGCTAAAAGTTTATTTTTAAAAGATGATAGTGTTGGAGCTCCCCTTATAAAATTACCATATTCCAGTGTTTTGGGAAATAAAAGCTATGTGGTTACATTAGTTTGAAGGAGGGAAATAATCTGGCAAAAACCAGTCTGTCTCTACAGTCGCCTTTTGAGGTCACTATCAGAGCAGACAGCAGCTCACACTTTACCGTGTTGGAGTGGGATAGCAACAGAGCGTGGACAAGATGAGGCTGAGTCACAAGAGGGGCCGCTCATTAATGAAGGAGAATAAACTCTGACGGACTTTTTCCATAAGCCGACGGTGCACAGAGTTCGGTGTTCGGTGGAGAATCAGAGGAAACAGGAAGCAAAGTAACTCCTCTTGAATCCCTGTGAAGGGAATTCTAGGGAAGCCCTGGTATTAAGTTATCATGTTTCCCTTCCAGAATTAAAACACCCTTTTGATTGCTTTCATCCTGAAGCAGATTGCACTTTACACGCCTCACTGACTCCTAATAAGAACTGAACAGGTTGATTTCCTTCTGCAGCTGAGCAGGTCTTTCAGATGAGATGCTCAGATATTAAGCTTCCTTTCTCTCTTCAGGTGGAAACAAACTCAAGCCTCAGCCTTTCCGGCTCAACTGGGCCTGGATCTCTCTGGAGCAGGAATACTACCTGGTCGACGAGGACGCCAAATTCCTGGAGGTGACACTGAAGCGCAGAGGATACCTGGGGGAAACCTCCTTCGTCAGTAAGTGTGGAGACATTTAGAACTGAATAAATCTACTTTTTTAATCATCGTTATCATTATTAACTTGAATTTTTAGAAATAAATGGAATTAAATGACTATATTTGTAATTAATGTTTGGATTACCTGTCATTATTTCAGGGGAAGTTACAGAAATATGATTATATAAAACTTTTTTCATCATAACTTTTCCTTATTTTCTAAGGCAGCTGGGATTTCTGTAGCATTTGTGTCACTGCTTAATTTATACGAAGGATAATGGCACTTTACAACATGCCCTTATTAAACTGACAGTTTTACAAAGAATTGTTGCCCCTAAAACTGTTCCTTTCGACTATATTGTGTAATTTATGTGTCATTTTAAAGGCCACACTTGCTGTAAAACGACCGTGTCAAGCCACTCAATTAATAAATCTGTGCAGATTCCCTAAAGGCTGCAGGATGTCCCCACCTCACCTCCATGGTTAAACAGAAGAAAACTAAAAAATCTTTTGTTTCCTTGTTTAACTGGAGCTTTGTTTCCTCTCGTCTGTGCAACTGAGCTGTGATCGAGAACACATGTCGTTCCCAGGAAAGGTCACATGGAAATGTCGCCATGTTGGTGGCTGACACTCGCAGGCAACAGATTTATGACCACACGCGGTCTGTCGCCATGTTCGCTTCTGTCTTTGAAGATGCAAAGGAACAAATAAGGCGAGACAAAACAAACACAGATTTGAAACTTTAAATCTCTTCTGTTCTAGAAGATACAGGTATAGTCAGTGTGATGTGTGGTTTCAGACAACAGGTAAAATCTATAAGCTGTTCCTCTCACCTATACAATTAGAAAAGATAATTTACTGCACTAGTTTTTCTAATTTTGTAGACAACCCAAACTCTAACGTTTTTCAGAAGAGTTGTGCCAACTAATTTTCTTTTGTTCCGTAAATTTCATAATAATTCATTAGTTCAACATATTAAGAATTCAATACGATAACAGCAGAATCAACTTGAAGCATTTGTTTTACTCACATCCAGTTACTGGGTTTCCTCCCTGACACATTCACCCATTCACACATTAGGCAGACTGAATTAAATTGCTACCATATAGAGATTTCCTGATAAGGTCAACAAGTCCCAACGAATAATCCTTAAGACTCACTTTAGTAAATCATACTTCACTCAAAGAGAACAAGAAAGATAGTTTGTTCTGTTGACCCAATTTTTTTCAAAAATAACAAAATTCCAACGTGTGCTATGTCTCCTTAAGTTAAGTATTGAGGTCAACTTTATACTAAAAACTTAATAAAGTTAGTTGAAGCTATTATTTTGTCAGATTTCTAATTTAATTAAATATTGAGTTAATTCCAAATTCACATTAAGGTGAGCAATTTCCAGTGAAATAAATCACTATTTCCATTATTTGACTATTTGGACATGAATGTGTGAACAGTGCTCTTAGAAATCCCACAGCCACTTAAGTCAGAACCTGAATCTTCTTTTCTTCTTCGTCTCAAACTTATCTTCCTCCCTCTCCCTCAGGTATTGCCACGAAGGATGGCACCGCCAAGAAGGATAAGGACTTCCGTGGTAAAGCTCAGAAACAGGTTCAGTTCAACCCTGGTCAGACCACAGCGACCTGGAGGGTGAAGATCATCACCGACCAGGAGTTCGAGATCTCGGAGACCTTCGAGATACAGCTGTCCGACCCGGTCATGGCGGTGCTGGAGTTTCCAGACATTGCCACAGTGGAGATTGTGGATCCTGGAGATGGTGAGAATCTGATCTTTGAGTTGTTTCAAAAGACTTTTTACTATAAAAAATGACCTTGAGTAGATCTTAACACTTTTTATCTGTTTGTCGTCCAAAACAGAGTCGACGGTGTTTATTCCTCAAGCAGAGTACAAGATTGAGGAGGATATTGGGGAGCTGCTGGTACCGGTGAGACGCTCGGGAGACGCCAGCCAGGAACTCATGGTTGTTTGTTTCACTCAGCAAGGTGAGATGAACCTGAAGGAAGAGATAAGGGCCCAAAATCACATCACATGCCAGATATTCTAAGATCAAATTGTAAAAACCTGCATTAAGGATAATGACTTCATGATGTTCTCCATTTTTGATAGCTACTGTTATCAATGTCTTTCTGTTTAATGACCCAGTATCATCTCTATTCCCATATTTCCTCAGCCACGGCCACCGGCACCATGCCCAGCACTGTCTTGTCCTACTCCGATTACATCACGCGGCCCGAGGACCACACCAGCGTGCTGCGGTTCGACAAAGACGAGCGTGAGAAATCCTGTCGCATCATCATCATCGACGACTCGCTGTATGAGGAGGAGGAGAGCTTCAACATCAGCCTGAGCATGCCCATGGGCGGCCAGGTGGGCGCCAGCTTCCCATCCGCCAGGGTCACCATCTTGGCAGACAGCGATGATGGTGAGTAGAGGCGCAATAGATAAATAGATAGATAGATAGATAGATAGAAAGATAGATAGATAGATAGATAGATAGATAGATAGATAGATAGATAGATAGATAGATAGATAGATAGATAGATAGATAGATAGATAGATAGATAGATAGATAGATAGATAGATAGATAGATAGATAGATAGATAGATAGATAGATAGATAGATAGATAGATAGATAGATAGATAGATAGATAGATAGATAGATAGATAGATAGATAGATAGATAGATAGATAGATAGATAGATAGATAGATAGATAGATAGATAGATAGATAGATAGATAGATAGATAGATAGATAGATAGATAGATAGATAGATAGATAGATAGATAGATAGATAGATAGATAGATAGATAGATAGATAGATAGATAGATAGATAGATAGATAGATAGATAGATAGATAGATAGATAGATAGATAGATAGATAGTTATTTACAGCAGACAGATGGATGGATGGAAGGATGATAAATGGACAGACGGAGTGGCAGATATAGTTTTAAAGTTATATCGGTTGTTGGTCTTTGTTTTGGATTCAGGTACTTATGGAATTATGAGGTCTGGGACACATGGAGTCATGTGCTGTTGTTACGCTCTTTGCTCACATTGTCATTTTGGTATCTGCACATTATTAATAGAATCAGCACCGTAACCACAGCTCCCAAAAAACAAAAGCCCTCCTGGACACTGGACTTATGTCAAAGGCTTGACTGTATTTTCAGCTCCATTAACTTTGCCAATGGCTCAGACGATAACTCCTCTGTTTACACACTCTGCCTCATTCATCCACCACACTCTGTCTGCGTCAGTCTGTCTGTGTGGCTGAGTGTTAGAAACACGATGACAATAGGCAGGTATTGAGATGGAGAACGGCGGCCTCTGCGAACGTTGTGCCACATCTGCACGTCTGACAGATAAAAGGGCTTTGAACCTCGCCGTGTTCCTGCAGCGACCTCCGTCCTAATTGGCATTCAGAGGAGCTCAGGGGGAAACACAGGGCATCCCTTTGTCTGCCGGGTCCAAAAGGCAGGTGGTGGAGAAAGAGGGACTATTGTGCAGGGAATCCAAATGACTGGCATGTTTTTGCGCTCTTCCTCTGTTTGATGGTATTCACCACAAGGCTGCTAAAGATATACAACTACCTGCATTTCCATTTTCAACCTGCGAAGGAATGCTGTGTTTTTTTCCTCTTGTCTTAACAATATTGACAAACTGTAGCCCCTCAAATTCTGACAATCCTTAAGGTCCTTCTCGTCTTTCTTTCTTTTGCCAGTTTTATTTTGTTTTCCTCACACTTCCTCCAACTTTTCACCGAAGCTAATTTCCCGCACTTGCCTCTTGTAATGACAGGCCCTCCCGCAGAACAAGCATCCCTCCCATGCAATTTGGAGCAGAAGCACAATTGACATTTTATGTATAAATAATCAGCGTGCATTCCCAGACATGTGAAGAGACAAGAGAAGAATCCTCAGTGTAAACCTCTATTGTGATGCTACTTCTTGGTGGGTCCTGAAGTAACACCCCCGCCATAAATCGGGTTCTGTGTGTATGTTTGTGTGTGTGTGTGTGTGTGTGTGTGTGTGTGTGTGTGTGTGTGTGTGTGTGTGTGTGTGTGTGTGTGTGTATGTGTGTGTGTGTGTGTGTGTGTGTGTGTGTGTGTGTGTGTGTGTGTGTGTGTGTGTGTGTGTGTGTGTGTGTGTGTGTACAACCATCTGCCTGTCTGAGTAAACTTAGGGTTTGGAGTCTCGCCAACATCGGGCCTCTTTTGTTACTGTATTTGTCCTCCTCTTCCTCCCGCTGATCTTTAAGGTTGCCATGTTGGCTCTAGTTTCCCCCCCACACAACCCCTCTGGTACTAAGTAGCTGTCTTGGAGGGTGAAAGACATTGAACGTTTGCCAGAAATCCTTCCCTCATCAGTTGTCTGTCGCCCTGTCAGTCATCTTCTAAATAAATCCACTAAAGATCCTCCACTGCCTCTCAAGCACTAATACCGAGAGTACTAAAGATTAAATATAACGTAACAACACCAAAGGAGTGATAAAGTCGATAACAGGGACACAGTAAAGTCAGTTAAACGGCAATATCCATCTAAAGTTTTCAAATATTAGCTTATATTGCTACAATAGCAATTAACAATATTTCAATGGTTCAATGGTTTCAAAGTTGAGTTTTCACCTTCTCCAGCAAGTTATTAAGAAATCATTTACTACTAAGACATAATTTATACTGGGTTTCAGTATTGCAACTAACCGTTTTATTAGTGGTTTATGAATTATTTATCCTTATGCTTTGACAATTAGTTAAAAGTCATTAAAGTTGACAAACTTCAGGGATGCCAACTTTTGAAACATTCTGACGCCTTTCTCTTCTAACTCATTGTGAGATTCATCAAGGTAAATTACTACAAACACCCACTATTGGGGATACTTATAGATGTACATGTAATTCTGCATCATTCCCAAAATGTAAGATATTAAGTAAATATGTATTTTTCTCACAATAATCTTTAACTTAATGATGTTTTGCAGCTGATCTATAAAGCATTATTCAACAATTTGCAGGCAATAAATAACAACTTTGGAACCAAAGATTACCCTACAGATTCCTCTGTCTCTTTCTTTTTTGCCCTTTGCCCCCCCTCACCGTTTACAGCCTGGGCCCAAATCTGCAGCTCTATCAGCTCGATCTTTAAGACCACTGGCTGGAAAGAGTGTGATGAAAACAAACTTTATTCCTTAGTGAAGAGAGATGAATTGACAGTGAGTTCCAGGGGTCCGAATTCTTGCCCTCTCCCTTTGCAAAGTGGAAGGTTGCCCCTGCCTCTGTCTCCGTCTCTGCCAACCCCCACTCCTCTTTCTCCATAGTGCTTATCTGCTGCTCTATCTGTAGAACTTCCTGTGGCTCATGCATCATCCTGAGTGCACACACACACACACACACACACACACACAAGCATACACCTTAATGTTCAGGTTCAATTCAGCCCTGTGGCGTTGAGTTGAGACGGAGCGGTCTGGACTCAGATGAGATGGGGTGATGGGAGAGGAAGGGTGAAGGAGGACAGGATAGAAGGGATGACAGCTCTCTTCCTGTGCTGACTCAGAGATGAAGGTTGCTCGGCTCAGTGAGTCTGAGCCCGATCACAAAGCCACAAAATAGGTTGATCTACTGAGAAACCAACCAAGTAGCAAGTTGATAAACAGTTTTTGAAGCTCTGCCCATCTATGTCTCATGTTTTATTCATATCCCACAGAGCCCTCGCTGTACTTTGGGGAACCAGAGTATATTGTGGACGAGAGTTCAGGCTACGTGGAGGTGAAGGTTTGGAGGACAGGGACTGATCTGTCCAAGACGGCTACTGTCACCGTGCGCTCCAGAAAGAGTGAACCCGTCTCTGCAGAAGGTGAAGTCAGCCGCACTTTGACAAACACAACACTCACTCAGTTGTGTATATTGCCTCGTTAATCAACGACCTTCCTCTCTATCTCCGTCCCACAGCCGGACTCGACTACGTCGGCATTAGTCGTAACCTGGACTTCGCTCCCGGAGTGACGATGCAGACGTTCAGAGTGACTATCCTGGACGATCTGGGTCAGCCGGAGCTGGAGGGGCCCGAGACCTTTGACCTGGTGTTACGGATGCCCATGAATGCTGTGCTAGGAGAACCAAGCAAGACCACCATCACCATCAATGACAGCGTCACTGACTGTAAGTGTCAAATACAAAAATCCGCAAGTTGGTAATAGTGTATTTTATCCCACTATTTAGCAGCATTATTTAAGCAGTAAATAAATGCTCAGTATACCACACGTATAGCTAATAGTACACACAAGTACATTGTTATAAATGTGTTATACATTTGTTTTTATTAAGTAATTATTCATTGGTCTCGAGTTTTCTCTTATACCTTTAAAAATAACAAACTACAAGACATATACATATTGACCTATAATTATTTAAATATCTGTTATGAAATATTTATAAAAAGTTTCTATATTTATACATTCATTAACTAGTGTCTTTACAAATAGTAAAATCCGTTTTATTTGTTGACAACTGATCAATCAAACACTTTGAAATGTCCTTATATCTGCCTACAATAATGCTGTGTGTACTTAGAGAGTAATATATAATATATAGTAACTCATTTGTGCAAAATTCCATCACTATAGATGCTCTTGTAAGAAGCTGATTATTGTCCTTACAGTGCCGAAGGCTCAGTTTAAAGAGGGCAGCTACAAGGTGGATGAGTCTGACGGTGAGGTCAAAGCCATCGTGTACCGCAGTGGAGACATCAGCCTCGTGTCCACGGTGCGCTGCTACACCCGCCAGGGCTCTGCTCAGGTCATGATGGACTACAGTGAGAGGCCCAACACCGATGCATCCATCATCACCTTCCAAGCAGGTGAGACTCGCCTCCTCTCCACCTTTCAAGTCTGTTCCATTGCAGCACTTCACTGACTGTGTTGACAATCGTCCTCCAGGTGAGACAGAGAAGCCGTGTGTGGTCAGCCTGATGGATGACTCCGTCCACGAGGAGGACGAGGAGTTCCGCCTGGTCCTGGGATCTCCGAAGAGCAAGTCTCCGTACGGAGCCTCTGTCGGGGAGCAGAAGGAGGCGCTGGTCACAGTCACAGATGAGAAAGACAGTGAGTGGTTTACAGATTTAAGATTCCCAGAAACAAGCACACCACTCTTGTTGTTTTTCTGTTTCTTGATATTTTCAGTTCATATCAGTGAAAGGTTTTGTGATTAACATGATATCGATGGTGTTTTTTTGCTCACAAGTTCCTTCTGTTTCCTCGTCCAGAGCCCATCATTCGTTTCTCTGAGATCAAGTACAGTATTCGTGAACCCCAGGTCAAAGGAGAAATGGCGATAGTGAAGATTCCTATCCTGCGTATCGGAGACACATCCAAGGTCTCAGTAGTGAGAGTGCACACCAAAGACGGCTCTGCGACCTCTGGGGAGGACTACAACCCGCTGTCAGAGGGTAAGAACCCGGTTTAGTGGCCGACTCAAGGCCTCCTGTCGCAATTTTATGTCGGAGATTTGATCGTTTGGCTTGTTCCTCACTCCTTTGTCTGGGTTTCTAAGATGTTGAGTTCAAGGAGGGTGAGAAGGAACACTTTGTGGAGATCGAGATCCTCTACGACGGTCAGAGAGAGATGAGAGAGGCCTTCATCGTGCAAATGAAGCCTGACGACAACATGGTGGCTGAAGTACAGGTGAGACAATGGCACACACACAATCAGACACACACACAATCAGACCCACACACACAATCAGATGTAAATCCTCAAATCCTGCGTGTGCACATGTACAGTGCTGTACATCTACACACGTGAGCGTGCGCCCGGTCATGTCAGCCCCATGTTTAAATAGCCAGGCAGCAGCTGGCATTGCTGTCAGCAAGCCTGAACCACAGAGTTATATAAAAAGCTTGTCCGGTTTGGAATGAGATGCTGAGGGGAATGTCCCAGCCGAGCCAAACAGTAGACGAACCTATAAACAGAACCGTGATATTCTAACCCTGTACTCCACATCAGGCAGGTACTGTTCACGTGACAGAAATAGCTTTGTCTCTGGCTAAATTGTCTTGAGCTTTTATGGTAGATGACAAAAAAATGGCTAATTTGCATCCAAAGCAGTCCTCATAATCAAGTATTTTTCATCTTAATCTGAACCAGAAGAGACTTGTAGATAATCGTGGTGATATTTTGGGTCATATCTCAATCAACACACAGACTATAAGGGCTTTGTGCAGGAGGAATCTAAATTTAAAGTTTATCAGACCCATGACCCATGTGTTACGACCCTGTAAGACGATCATGCAGCCGCAGCACCACGTACACTGTATGTGTGAAATGCCATCAAATTGTGTGGAATAGCTCAGAGTTAGGATTGCATGTTAATGGCCTGTAAAATGCACAATGTACTGAAAGGTAATGGCTTTAATATACTGGCTGCCAATCTTAAGGAAAATGGTAGTGTGAGTAATCAAACAAACTACATAATTTTGTGAAAAATACGTCGTGATTTGTTAGAGGGGGACTATCAAGACCAGCCTTTGGTAAAATGACTTGTTAAGTTATATTTTAGAATAAGTTTCATGAATAACCCAATACTTTATCTTTTGGCTCATCAGCATCACATTGTCAAGTATCAGGACTTTGAAAAGATCTGGAGAGAAACTGTATTCTGGAGAAAGACCCACACAGACTAGGAGGAGAGCAGGTTATCGGTTGTTGCTATTGGTAACATCTGTGTGATATTCAAAGGGGTTCAAAGTAGTGTCTCAAGAAAGAATGAGATTTTGGATCTGGAAAGTCAAACTAAAAAATGACTACACAGTCGCAGTATCAGCATAATAATTTATTTAGCTCTTCCTTTGTCCATGGATCAGAACGAAACTGTAACATCTTTAGCCAGTTTCTAAAGTTGACAAACTGCTAACTTTCTTGTCCTCTCCAGATGAACAAAGCCATCGTCTACATTGAGGAGATGGACAGTGTAGCAGACGTCACCTTCCCTGCAGTGCCCCAGGTGGTCTCCCTGCTCATGTACGATGACACCGTGAAAACCAAAGACAAGCCCCAGCCACAAAACGGATACCCTGTTGTCTGTGTGACGGTGAGTGGGATGCTGCTGCTTCACTTTCTGAAAATACAGAACTTGAATGGTTGTTAAAAGACTATATGTTCATTAACCATCTGTTCTTCTCTATCAGGCCTGCAACCCTAAGTACAACGACTTTGACAAAACTGGCTCCATCTGCTCTTCGGAGAACATCAACGACACCCTCACCCAGTACCGCTGGCTGGTCAGCGCTCCCACCGGGTCCGATGGCGTGACCAGCCCCATGAGGGAGGTGGACACCAACACTTTCTTCACCAACACCAAGTCCATCACCTTGGATTCAATCTACTTCCAAGCCGGCTCTAGGGTCCAGTGTGCGGCGAGAGCCTTCAACGCCAACGGAGACGCAGGCCTGGAGCTGTCCAGTCCCATAGCTGTGATCAGCAAGGAGGAGGGTGAGCGGAACGCAGAGGAGACTCGGGTGAAGAGTGTTGTGCTGATATGGAGATAATTGCTTTAGCTGACTTTAACTCTTGGCAGGTATGTGTCAGCCTCGCATCCAGGGGACTGTCGGAGCCGAACCTTTTTCTGCTAAGATCCGTTACACCGGCCCAGACGACCCAGACTTCCCCAACCTCATCAAACTGACCGTCAACATGCCTCACATGGATGGTAAGCTTTCAACATACGCTCATTATTAGTCATTAATCTGAAGTAAATCCGAATAACAACAAGCTTCCTGCTCTCGACAGGCATGTTGCCGGTGATCTCCACGCGCCCTATGTCCAACTTCGAGCTCACCCTGAGCCCGGACGGCACACGGGTGGGAAACCACCGCTGCTCCAACCTCCTGGACTTCAATGAGATCCAAACGGGCCACGGCTTCATCACCGACGCCACAAAGAACCCGGAGATCATCGGGGAGACTTCACCATACCAGTACAGCAACGTCATGCGTTCGGCCAACTCTCTGCGCTTCTACAGGAACCTCAACCTGGAGGCCTGCCTGTGGGAGTTCACCAGCTACTACGACATGTCCGAGCTCCTGAATGACTGCGGAGGCTCCATCGGTACAGATGGACAGGTAGGTAATACACCGAGGAAAAACAGCTTGAAAGGTCAAATTAAATCCATGTAAATTTTTCCATGCATATAGAACACTGAAGTTATTACCTACATTTTTGGTAGTTTCTTATATGGATTTTATTATCTTGACTTTATTCTATTGTTGTTTTTTCTACTACCAATTGCTTCATTATTCTCCAAATCTGAAATCTGACTTAGAATTGCATTTGATTGGTTTGAAAGGTGCTGTATAAATAAAGTTTGAGACATTGATTGATTAAACACAGCAGAGGACACAATCCATAGACTGTATATAAAGATTTCTGTACAAAATTAAGCTAAAATATCTCGGATAAGGGCGGCACCATCTTGTGCTTTTGAAGTCATTTGGAGCAGGTATCGCGGCCCTGCCCAAATACACACTGTACCAATTGTGAGTCAGTCTCAGCTGTCAATCATGATGTTTCACCCTGCTTTTTATAGCATCAAATAACTAATTTAAACCAAACTTGTTAAGAAAAATGCCCATGTCTATGTGTCTATGTTAAAAACACAGCTTTCTCCAAATTGTCTCTTTTCTTCCGTCTTGTTCAGGTGCTGAACCTCGTCCAGTCCTACGTCACCTTGCGTGTCCCACTCTTCGTGTCCTACGTCTTCCACTCTCCCGTGGCTGTGGGGGGGTGGCAGCATTTCGACCTGCAGTCCGAGCTCAAACTCACCTTCGTGTACGATACGGCTATTCTGTGGCAGGACGGCATCGGCAGCCCTCCTGAGTCTGAGCTGCAAGGTACGGCCTCCCCCAGGAACCATGCAGCTCCCGGTTGGTTGGACAGGAAACTGACATTTGTAAAACTCTACTCTCTGTTCTCATAGGAGCCATGTACCCCACCAGCATGCGGATAAATGAGGAGGGCCGTCTGGTTGTCCACTTCAAGACTGAGGCTCGCTTCAGGGGACAGTTTGTGATGTCTCATCCAGGTAGAGAGCTGCTGACATGCACACACACACACCAAGACACACATACCCACCCAACCACACCCTAAACCTATTCTGTGGGGTCATTCTATACAAGCAGCCACATATTGGATTACCCTGTGGCCCACGTCCCCTCTTCATCTATTCCTGGAGTTCCACATTGGGGGTCCTTCCTGTGTTTAAGTGCCAGAGGTCATTTCAGCAAATGTCAAAATCACCCTGCAGGCGTTTACAGTTAGGAAGCAAGTGGCACAAACAATACAAAAAGGGTCACTCTATAAATACAATAAAAGATGAACACAACTTTAACACAACGTTGAAGACTTATGACGGTGTTTACGCTTGTTTTCAGGGACCAGCGTGTCCTCCATGGTGATGTGCGCCGACCACCCCGGGCTGACGTTCACCCTCGGCCTCGTCAGGACCGAGCCCACCTACAACCAGCCCATGCAGCAGTGGAGCTTCGTCTCAGACTTTGCTGTGAGTCGTCGCTGAGAAAAGAAAAATCCCACTGTAAAGCAGACCTCACACACTTAACCCCAAGCGCTAACATCGTTCCCGTGTGACGTAGGTGCGAGATTACTCTGGAACCTACACGGTGAAGATGACCCCCTGCATCGCCTCCCCCAACGGAGAGTTCAGCATCCCGCCTGTCTGCCACCCAAGAGAGCCGCTGACCTTTGACATGGACATTCGCTTCCAGCAGGTTCGTCTGGACACCCTGACATAAATCCCCCCCCCTCATTATATATTTATTTTACATCAGTGACAGCACAGATTTTTAATGAGGACACGGCAAAATGCCAACTAAACAATCATTTAGACTTTCAAATAGGTTGAATATGGTTTTATTGTTTCTCGGGTTAGTCGGCAAGTCGGAAATATCAATATACCTCAAAACTAATTGGAATATAGTTCAGAAAACAATGGTTACATTATCTAGCTCCCAATGGTTTTTAGAATGAACAAATACATCTAGAAGGGCACATGGGAAAGGGCTCATCTCATTATGAAATGCTAAGAAAGTTAAAGAAAGTGAAAAGAAAAATCCCTAACCCTAACCCATCTCTCTACCAAGGTTTTTAAACCCATTGCTTATTGCTGTTTATTCCTAAACACTGATCTGGTCTGGGTATGATCACCCATGTCGTTTGTTCCAGGTGAGCGACCCGGTTGCAGCAGAGTTCAGCCTCAACACTCAGATGTTCCTGTTGTCCAAGAAGGACTTGTGGTTGTCCGATGGCTCCCTGGGCTTCGGAGAGGGGTCTGATGCTGCTTTCTCAGACGGTACGACAACACTGCCACCCAGGGGCCTTAAGTCAAATTACAGCTCATGACCCTGAGAGAATCCCATATTGTAGTCCCTCTTACCATTCCACCTGTTCTTTTGCTTCAGGCTCCATGATCTACGGCCGTGTGATGGTGGACCCGGTCCAGAATCTGGGCGACTCGTTCTCCTGCAGCATCGAGAAGGTTTTCCTCTGCACAGGAGCAGACGGCTACGTTCCCAAATACAACCCAACCAACAAGGAGTACGGCTGCCTGGCCGACGCTTCAACTCTGCTTTACAGATTCAAGATTCTGGTAAGAACCGAAAGGACTAGACTTTGGGTTGTGTTGTTGAAGCTGAATGAGCTGAATCTCATTCCTGATTTCTGTGTGTGTTGCTCTGCAGGACAAGGCCCAGCCAGACACTCAAGCTTCAGCGTTTGGCGATGTTGCTTTTAAGGCCACACTGGCCCAGGACACAGCTGGAGCTCTGTCTTTGGTCAAACAGCCGGGGTCAGACGGATTCACGCTGTCGTCATCTCCACTTTTCCAGGTCTTTGAATACTTACGATATTCATGAGTTGCATATTAACACGTAGACACAGAAGGATCAAGCTGAACTATCTCTCTCCCCAGGTGGCTGCCGGTCGAGAATGGTTCATCCACACTATCTACACCGTCCGCTCCAAGGAAAACGCCAACCGCAACATTGGCAAGCGCAGTGTGGAGTACCTCCATCACAGCGTTTCCTCGGCTGTGCAGCCCCACGCTCGCCACCGCCGCGCCGCCCCGGCTCTCTCTAACCCCGATGTGGCCCAGGACATCGGTGTCGACAACAACCGCGGCACCAACATCCAGCACATCTCTCTGGACCGGGCGGACCGCATGGTGGTCAGCCAGCGCCAGCCCTGGTCCCCAAACCGCGACGGTCTCCCGGAGCGCCCCCAGCTGGAGAGCTCTGGTAGGGAGCCGGCCGACACCTCCACCGTGCCCATGTTGGTGGGGCTCATCGGCCTGGTCCTGCTCATCTGCCTCATCGCCACCGTTGTTATCCTGCTGCTGCGACGCAAGAGGCGGGAAAAGAGCAGCCAGTTCCCGCCGTACGCCACCTCAACCTCTTCTGCGTACGGGGGTCACAGCCAGGGCCCAGCAGGCATGTGGAGCAGCTCAGACAGCTCTGAGGTCTAGATGTGGACCACCTCAAGCACCCGCCTGCTATTTAAAAATAAAAGACTATTGTAGTCTCCCTCACCAATGTGCCTTCAATGCCCAACTCTCGTAGCACTGAGGAGCCAAGAACAACCAGGTGGACGGCACAGAACGTGTGTGTGGCCCACGCACAGAGGAAGCACCAGTGTTCTCACTGATCTCTGAGGGTGGTTAGTTCTCGCTGTAATGTATTATAGGTTATTGCCTATTCTGAATCATGGATGTATGTAGAGGCCTTTAAAATATTCCCCAGCTTTACCGGTTGCAAAGTGCATGAAAATCCTAATTTACTGAATGCGATTATTTACCAAGTAAAAGGCAACCATTAAGTGAAACATTTTCTATGTTCCTCCTTTAAAAATAATTAGTTTATCAAGTTTTTTTTTTATTACTGTGATTCACTGTTTTCATTTATTTGTTTTGTCTAGAGCAAAAGCAGATTGAATGTTAGTTGACCTTAAAGAATGATAATGTGATAAATGATTGTTAATATTGCTATTTTGTCTGTTGTGCTTCCAGAAGCCTTCAGCATACCAGCCCACCGCTGACTTAACAATATCACCATGGTGTCACCGAAAGGGATTTTTAAATGTCGTCTCTTGTCTTGAGAATGCAGATTTTATAAAAAAAAATTCAGGTTAATGTGGCTGAAGTCGATGCAAAAACAATCTGTGTACATTTCACAGCAGGACTAAAATGTATTACAACCTGGTGAAACTTGAAGAATCATGAACTATACTTATTTCTAGTTTGTCAGTCAAGTTCGGAGAAAAAACAAGTGCAGTATCAAACATTATGAATATTCCTCTACAGTATATTTGAATGTGCCAATTGTTAGTTGAATTTTATGGCTTTTTAATTTTGTGTCAGTTTATAGTGTTTGGATGTTTGTACACTTCAACTGCCAAATATAAATGTCCTTTTTTTGAATCTGTGTTTTATTTAATATAGTGCACACACATTTTTAAAAAAGGGGGGTGGTTTATTGGTGATGTTTCAAAAGACATTTTCTACTTCACATAGGAAGATAAAAGAACAAATGTTTTTCTTAAAAAAAAAAAAGAAGGTACATATCGTCTCAAGCAATGGAATGTAGTACAACCAACAGGCATAAATACATTTATTTCAATGAAGTACTAGTAAAAAAAGGACTAGGAAACAATAACTAAACCAGCACAGCTGCAGTGTTCAGGGCCAGTGACGACGAGGCCGGCTTATAGAGGAGCACTTCCTAAAAACCTAAAAAACGACCAGATCAGTCCGTCGGGTGTTTAACACAGAACCTGCTAAACAAACACAGACACTAGAACTAACAGTACTGCTGGATGCGCTCTCAAATTCAGATACTGCTGCTCGTCAACAGCTTCACAACTTGAGCTTCTTCCTGCGTCCGCGACCGTCGGGGGTTCCCTCTGACTTCCGTTTCTGAGCCTGGAAGAAGAGACAAAGAGGACGAAAGATAAATGGGCAGGAATTGAGTTTCGAGCAAAAGTAGTGGTGTGAGAAGTTTGGAGGAAGTAAGGAGAGTTACTATAAAGAGTGACAGTCGGCATATAAAGCAGATCATGGTGGATTAATGTATCAAACACACAGGACTTTCAGAATTTGGTTTGTCTAGCTAATTTCAGTGTAATCCAAAAATACTTCTACAAAAAAATATACTTTTACACATTCAATTAACCAGAAGGAGCGGAAAGAGAAAAAAATCGTAAACATCCGCCATAATCCTGTTCTATTTCTGGACTGGAGTTTCTATTTTTGTTTGTTTCCAATTAAAACATCAACTTCTTTTTATTTTGAACAGCAAAGTTCTTGTACATGTGTGTTAAGAAAACATTTGACTCAAAGCAAGGTATTAAAAATATGTTTACAAAATCCCTTTGGTATTG
Organism: Limanda limanda; assembly: GCF_963576545.1. Lineage (NCBI taxonomy): Eukaryota > Metazoa > Chordata > Actinopteri > Pleuronectiformes > Pleuronectidae > Limanda > Limanda limanda. The sequence continues at coordinate 11,018,606 of NC_083637.1, forward strand.
TACCAAGACCCAGCTGTCAAAACATCACCTAGCACCAGATTAATATTGTTTAGAATTTTAACTACTTTAGCAGCAAGGACAAACCAGTTGTTTCCCTTCTGTTGAATGACTTTGGATTCATGACTTACTGATGCACCCTTTGGTCCTCGTTTCTTCTTCTCCGCCTTCTCCCTCTCCTCCAGCTCCATGTTCTCTCTCTCTATCAGCGTAATTAGGGTGTTGCATCGTCTCTGAAGCTCCTGTACAACAAATTCACAAAAACACCACTTTAATCATTAAGCAGATAAATATATAAATACAGCACGAATGGTGAAAAGAAGCCAAAATTCACCATGGCGGTCCTGGACTTGAGGAACCAGTCGAAGCGGAACTGGGGCGAGTTACGGATGCACTGGCGCAGCTCATCGTACACGCTCTCCTTGTCGAAGCCCAGCTTGTGGAGCATACAGATGAGGAAGCGGTCCTCTTCCTCCGTGTAGTTCTTGCCTTTGTTGGTGCCGTAGGAAATACGGAGCTGATGGAAGGGAGCCTTGTAGCGACCAATCTAAGCGAGGAGATGGGAACACGTTGAGGGACCATTAATTAACCAGGAACTGAGGATAATGTGATTAAGAGACAGTTACGGGATCAGAGAGAGATTTAGAGTCGAAGACTTTAACCGGATCAAAGTAATTTGTTTAAACCACAAGTGAACAGTTGGCTACCTTTGAGTCAAGTGCTTTCTTGATGCTAATCCTTCTCTGAATCCTGGCCTCTCCTCTCTCGATCTGGGACATGATCTTCTCGATGTCCTGCAGCTCATTGCAGCGCTCCCAGAAAACAGCTGGAGGAACAAGACAATATTAAATCAAAATCATGCATCTACCGCCTAATTTTGCTGTAAAACAGTCATAGCCAGAGTCATAGATTTGGTTTTGCTTTCCAGGCAGAAGAGGACAGCTAGATGTTTTACCAGAATATTCCATGACTTCTTCAGGGGTTTTCCCCTCCACTTCTCTGGCGATGTTCTCGATATCATCTCTTCCCCACTTCTCATTGGCTTTGATGAACTGGTTGAAGTCACGTTTGTTCCAAATAGTAAATCCCTGCAGAGACGGTACAAATAATCACAGTGTGCACACAAACAAGGTTCTGGATTTGCAGTAAACCAGTCAAAAATTAAGACCATTGATTGAGAAGATTCAGTACCTGTTGCAGCAGGTTCTCCTTCTCCTCCAGTTCCTCCTCTGTGAGAGCCTCGGCCTCGTCAATCTTAGCCTGCTCCTCCTTCTGCGCCGTAGCAGAGTTCTGCATTTCCGGGTTACGGGGAACCTGAGAAGACAAGGCCACAGAACGACTTAGAGATATTTCTAAAGACATTAAAAGCAAACCCAGTCTTGTCTGGAATATGTATTTGTACCTTGTAGCCTATGGTCTTCCTATAGAAGAGAATTTCCTTTTCAAGAAGCTCAAAGAGACGAGGGGGGAAGAACTGGAAGTCCTGGACATTTGGCTGCTTGGGAGGACGAGGAGCCTGGGAAATCGAGTCAAATAGACAAATGTTGCTTCACAAACCGGATCACAAACCATCCATCATAAGGACGCTGACATTACACATTCTTTCTTATATTTTTTTCCCTCGGGACAATGATCAGTCCATACCTTGGGTGCTTTGGGTTCACTGACACGCAGGGCTTCTCTAAAGTAGGCATCCACAGCGTAATTGGCTTTCCTCTCTCGCTTGGGCGGCTCGATCCAGTTGTTAATGACCTGAATGAAGACAAATGAAGGAAATATGGTAATGTCTCGAGGGTTTCTGTCGCTGGATTGAGTAAAAAGACAGATTACTGATGTTGTTGGTTTCTTTACCTTTTTCTTCTCTCTATAGTCCTCTCCTTCAAATTTGTACACGCTGCTGTTCTCTGTGTCCATGGTGAAGTTTCTCAGGGTACTCTCACCCAGATTCGACATCTTCTCTTTCATCTCCATGGTCTAGCATATGACAAGATCAGAGTTTTCTGTTTAAATTTCATGCAAGGAAATGCTTTCATTAGGAAATGCTGATCAAGAGATTGACTCTTTTGCTCACCTTTCTTTCACCTCTCTCGAGGATTTCATCAATGTCATCATCTGTGATCTCACTATCTTTGGAAGCGAACACGTGTGTGGCACCGTGACGGATGATGGACAGCATCTCATCCTTGCCCAGCTTGTTTGCGTTCGGATCCACGAGTCTTCCTGTAAAACAAAGAAACCCCATAAACGATCACTTCCCACCTCCCATCTTATTTTATTTACAATCTAGAACAGGTTTCTTCAATGTTTTTCAGGCCAAGGACCCCCAAACGGGTGGAGAGATGGAGCAGGGATCCCCTACTATATATATTGTATAAAATTGTGTTTTATATTACACTTGGCCTAGTGCCATATATAAACATAGCTACCCTGTTATTGTGCATTCAATACTAAGCAATTAAAATATTACACAGGTTCATATATTCATGTTTTTAATTTAAACATGTGCAGGGTACAGGGGGGCCATGCCACTGCCATTTATAAACATACATCTTGCATACAACACTGAGCTATTAAAGTAATTCACATATTCATGATTTTATTTTAAACATGTAGAAGAGACAGTGAATCCTCAAGCTATCTGTGGATGGCACACATACTCCAACATTAGTGAGATGTCGGACCCTGATGGGTGGCACACAATTTATCTAATCTTGGACAGATGGAGGTTGTCAGGCAGAGGGTCATATCAGCCTCACAATATGTTTGATGCATGTTAGTGTATTTAAAGACATTTAAATTTGTTGAAAAAGGATTGGTTTGAAAATAAAAAATAAAAATTGTCTGATCAACCAAAGATTTCGCGACCCCCCTGCAGTACCTCCGCAGACCCCCTGTTGAAGACCTCTGATCTAGAAAATTCTGTACTGATAAATGCTAATTCTTGAATATTATTTCAGAATTTCGATCAAATCTGTTTAAGTATGACAGGTTCAATCTGCTCTCTCTCTCATAGCACATGAGGATGTTAAAACTTGCTTTTATGGCCACGTTCACTTGAAATCATAGCTCAGCTGATGAGGATTTACCTTGCTGGATGACAATGGAGTCCAGCCGCAGTTTCATCTCGGCCCTCTCTACGATCCTCTCCTCCACTGTGTTTTCGGTGATGAAACGAAAGACGCGTACCTGCTTCTGCTGACCAATCCTGTGAGCTCGGTCCTGAAATGAGAAGATCAAACTAATTACGTTATTCCGTGTCAGAAACCAACAGTGTTCCGTTATCTATCCCTAAACTACTTCAAAGTACGAACCATGGCCTGCAGGTCGACTTGAGGGTTCCAGTCCGAGTCGTATAGGATGACGACGTCGGCTGTTGCCAGGTTGATGCCCAACCCACCGGCCCTGGTGCTCAACATGAAGATGAACTTAGGGCTGCCGGGCTCATTGAATGCGTTGATAGAGATCTGAAAATAAGCAAAGATACTAGAAGCTTGAGTGTCTCATATTACACTCAATACACACACTCACTTAATGTAAATCTAATCTCGTAGACCCTGACTTGTAACATAATTGGAGAAAGTGAGGGTCTTACCTGTCTTTCCTCATGCGGCGTCTGACCATCCAAGCGACAGTAGTTATAGTTCCTCCACATGCAGTAGTCCTCCAAGATGTCCAGCACCCTGGTCATCTGACTGAAGATGAGCACACGGGAACCTGGGAAAATGGATAATGGTTGTAAGTTAAATGTACAGAAGAGTTTAATTACCTCTGGGTATGTTTTAATATTGACTATGCCAAGAATATTCACTTCGATATATTATGACTGCTATGCACATTCTGCACATCTTTGTTCACAATATATGAACAGTTTTTTAATGAAATGCTGATTGAAAAAGAAGAGGACATTCCAGTGATGATCCACATACCCTGCTGCTTCATCTTGGGTAGCAGCTTTTCCAGCACCACCATCTTCCCGCTGTTCACGGCCAGATGCAGGTCAGTTGTGTACGGAGGACCTGGCTCAGCTCCGTCGAACAGGTACGGGTGGTTGCAACATTTCCTGAGCTGCATGAGAACGTTCAGCAGGCGCATCTTGTCTGTCTTACCCATCGAGTTCAGAATGTCAATGTCCTTCATCAGAATCTTTGTGTACCTGAGGTGTTGCAAAACAGGTCCATATTACATTACCTACGTTAAAGATGGAGGAGGAGGAGGGGTGCTTGGGGCTACATTTTGAACATGTAAAGATCAACTGCTTACCACTCTCGCTGCATCTTGCTCAGGCCCACGTACATCTTGATCTCTTTTTTTGGGAGCAAACTTTTCTCCACGTCCGCTTTAATACGACGGAGCAAGAAAGGACGTAGAACCTACACAAAAGAAAAACAGTGGCTTTAAAAAGCTACAATCCACGCAAGAATTATATATTTAGAATGAATTTGAAAGAACAGCTCAGCTAAAAGTTGTCATGGAGGAAATTCAATACATACAGTGTGAAGACGTTCAACCAACTTCGTGTCACCCAAGCAGTTGTTTGTGTCGAACCAGGAGTCAAAGTCCTTAAGGGGGAGGAGAAATTAAAATTTGAAAGTTTAGTTCCACTGGGGAAAACACTGTTCTACTTAACAGACTTGAAGTGAGGAGGTTATGTTTTCAGTAAATTCCCCCTTGATTCTTATCAGTTCTCACCTCTGACGAGTTAAAGACGTCAGGCAGCAGGAAGTTGAGCAGAGCCCACAGCTCGTGGAGGTTGTTTTGAAGAGGTGTTCCAGTCAGCAGTAAACGATTGGTGGTCTTGAATTCTCGTACAATTTCTGATAGCTGTGGGAAAACAAACAAAGCTTAAGCTTTACTGGACTACCCTGCTACATTAAATGTAAAAGAAAAGTGGTTGTGAAACATGTGAATATCCGTTTTATTGTCGGACCTTTGATTTCTCATTCTTGATCCTGTGGGCTTCGTCGATCACGAGGTACCTCCAGTTGAACTTCTTGAACACAGTCTTTTCAATGATGAGCATCTCGTAGGATGTGACGCACACATCCCACTCTCCAGGCAGCAGCACATCTCGGATCAAAGCACTCTGAGAACAAGGCCAACGTGTTCAGCATTTTATTTTCTTGACCTGTGACAGTAACCTAGAATTTACAATGCTAATTCAGCATATCGTCCTTGGCCATCTTGAGCACAATTTTCGGATTATCAGCGATGATAGTAACAATACCCCCAAACCAGACACCAAAATTGAGATGCTGAAAATGGTTATTCTGTACAAACTGAAGCTACTATGCTACAACGTGGCTTGACCGACTGCAATCCATCTAATATGAAGCATTACAGACTGAAAAACAAAATATAAAAAAAATTAAAAATCATATTTTCAGTTGAATGTCACCTTCCAGATAATCACAACATTCAGACGCAGCCTACCCTCTGGTCTCTGTCTCCAATCAGGCAGACTGCACGAAGAGAAGGCACCCATCGTTTGAACTCGTTCATCCAGTTGTACAAGGTGGACTTGGGCACCAGCACCATGTGGGGACCCGGGATGTTTCTGTAGTGCTTCATGTAACCCAGCAGGGCGATAGTCTGTAGAGTTTTACCCAAACCCTAAGAAACGGCAGAGCGAGAGAGGGTGTCAGGCGGGACAATACATGGAAAAACTGAATATACACACATAATGTAAAAGTGATGCTTTTGAACGCAAGAGAGCCACTCACCATTTCATCAGCGAGGATGCCATTGATGCCATTTTCATACAAAGAGATGAGCCAGTTCAAGCCACGGACCTGATAGTCCCTCATTTTCCCAGCTTTGACATCTAGATGTGGGACAAAAACACAAATAATGATCACTTTTGCATTAGGGTGGGCCAACTGACAGTTTTATATCGAGATCTTTAAGATGTCAACAATCCACTATGCATTTTAAACGTAGGAAATGTTACATTTAACGGAGTGTTAATGCGAGTGTTGTGCACAGACAATTATTTCTCAAAGCAGGTTATCTGTAAACTTTGTCAGTCAGGATTTAAGACTCCAATCAGACTCCAGATCATAATTCCCCAAAACATGGGAGCAGCACGCACATCCAGTTAGGGTATTTTGAATGAGTGCTAGATTAACAAAACTCCATTGAACATTAAGCTCCCATTAATGGATTTATATGCAATAGTGATATTTCGAACACAAGGCTCCTTCTCAGACTTCTAATAGATACAGTTACCATCTGATGGTAAATAAAAGACTTCCCACAACTATTTCACAAAGTTCCTTCCTCTTATTCTCAGATAAAAACAGGTAATTGCTTACAAGAGGGAGAATCGTCAAAACGAGCGCAGACATTGGTCGTCTTGGTGCTTTCGCTCAGAAGCTCCTCATCCTCCTCCTGCTCCGTCCGCCGGTGGCGATTGCTGTCAATCACAGATAACCTTTTCCAATCATAAAAGAGCGAACTTTATTTAGGAGTGAAACTTCTACAGTAAGGGGGTTATATACTCACTCTCCAGCAGTCAGCAGGCTTTGCTTTTCATCTTTCTTTACGCGAGGACGTCCTGGTTTCATCTTCAGTGGAGAGGTAGGGGTCTTCTGTGCAGCTGGTTGGATGAAATGAGCAAACAGCTCTGTTTGCTTCAACAGGTACTCAAATCTGTTGGTCCGGTCCGTTTGCTATACACACACACACACAGGGGAAAAATTGTCTTTAACGTATTTATCTAAGAACAGGGAGTTGTGGAGTGCGATGTGAGCTACAGGGCCCGGCCCCCTTACCACTTTCTCCTCGTAACCGGGAGCAACAGCTGAGGAAGATGGTGCCTCTGCTCCATCTGGACCGGCATCTGAGGAGGACTCTTTTCCAGCATCTGAAGAGTCAGACTTCTCCTGAGCAGGAAGAACACCAGAAGACCGTTTTATTATTTGGATATTCTTTAAATTTATGTTCGCCCCCACACAACAGCAGAAAGGAATATGGTCAATAGTCAATACACTTAATTAATACTAGTCACTCAGAGACTAACAGCATTGACTTCCTTTAGTTTAGTTTGACGATGTGAGACGTGTTATATTTGTACAGAGGATAATATCTTAACTCTTCATAAGATAAGACATACCTTTATAAATCTCAAAGTAAAAATCTAAAAAGGTATAACAAAGAATAATAAAATAAAAGTACGAGGTATAAAATGATAAGAAAGAGACTATTACCTAGTTACATAATAAAATAAAATCACTAGACCAAAATTGGAATAGAGATAATGTATTGATTAAATAACAAAATATATAAGACATGTTAATGAAAGAGTAATACAGCACGTGCTGTGGAGTAGTAATCTAATCTCATGGAGTTGTTTTTAAAGAGTTAATTTATTAACATGTGCTGTGTTGAATAATTTATATTGATCTTATCTAAGATATCGACGTGTACAGGTGAGAGCTGTTTCTGTTGCTGTTAGTTTGTTGATCCTCTTCACAACAACAGCAGCGGAAGTCCAGTGACAGACCGGGAAGCTGTGAGGCAGCATCTGAAAACAAAGACCCCGATGGGACCGAGCTGAGCCCCGGGCTGCTGCTGCTGCAGCTGCGGGTCTCATCGGTTCTAATGCTTCCCCAAAAGAGAACCGCAGCATCACGGTCACTACGATCCGACCTTCGAGTGACTCTGGCCCGGTGGTAAACAAAAACACACGCCGCGACCATCATCGTGAAGCTAACGGGGCTAAGCTAGCAGCGTGAGCCCGGCCTCACCGCTGTGACGTTAGCTTCAGCACCGGAGAGAGCTAATGCTAACAGCGCTAGCTAACCGACTGACTAGCTAACACAGCCCGCATTGACGTCGACAACAGGGAAAGTTTTTCACGAAGCCGAATCCAACAGACAGAGGAGGGTCAAACTTTAGACTCCTGCCGGGGGTGTGGTGAGAAATGTCCCCGGTGATGAGAGGGGACTCTCCGGGGTTTCACCGTCTTTACCTCGGCGGCTCCGGCTTCTTCAACTTCAGGGAGCTCTTCCCGCGGCAGCGCGCAGTTTTCGGTTTCGGACATTTTCTATCGAGTTTCCCCCTCGGTCCGGGTCTACGGTCCGTGATCAGCTGCCCGGGGTCGTCCGGTGTGGAAGCCGCTGGAGATTCTCCGGACTGAGTCTCGGTAAACGAGGAGAATCCGGTTGTTTCTGATGAAAGACTCCGGAGCGTCTCAGGAGCCGCAGCCGCGCTAGCAAGGATTTCTGTCGGGCAGCCGCGCGCTCTCAGCCCACTAATGTTAACCGGTGCGTGCGCGCTCTCGCGATACTATGGGATGCTGCCTTCACGACCGTGGGAAACTTTTCTATCAACCGTGAAAGAGTTCTTCCATGTTTTTGATGCCATTCCTTCCAGAGTTGTTAATGTTAACTATATTTATGCATGATAATGATAAAAAAAACGTACAAATGTGCATTAAACAAATAAAAAATCTGTTATAAGGGAAAAAAAATAAATGCTTAAAAACACAAAACGCAGGAGGTAAAATAAAAAATAAAAAAACAACAACAAATTATATATAAAACAAAATAAAATAAAATAAAATAAAATAAATTAAATTAAATTAAATTAAATTAAATTAAATTAAATTAAATTAAATTAAATTAAATTAAATTAAATAAGATTAAATTAAATTAAATTAAATTAAATTAAATTAAATTAAAAGGAAGCGCGCAGTTCACTTTGTTTTTAAAGAAAGTAAAATATATTAAAAAAAAAGTGTTATGAATTCAATACTAAGCTATTCAAATAATACACAGAAAGATATAGTCCTCTGCCGCCATGTATCCGTTCGCTACAATATAGTGGATTCATGTTAATATCTATTTAAAGACTTAAGCAGGGGGGGATTACAAATAATGTAAAAAAAATATATAAAAATGTTATAATGTAAAAGAAAAAAAAATGAACATCTTTCTAATCACCCAAAAATGTCGCGACCCCCCTGCAGTACCTCCGCGGACCCCTTTTGTGTAGTGTATATAAGTTCACAAATATCTCAACTACGGCTTTACTACATTTAAATATTGTTATCAATCAGGACTCTGCACATGACACTTCCGGTGTTGATGCTAAACAATTCCACCCCGGGAACAGGCACAGTACGCGACGCACATCGCTTCTCGAGCTGGGGTCCTTCCAGCGTCTCTGTCCACGGGATGACGTCAGCGGACGGTTGATCAGCTGAGCGAACAAATGGAACCAAAATAAGACGTTTTTATCTGTTAAAAGTCGTTTTTCTTCGAGCGACAGTTGATGATATTCAGGTTGGACACTGTTGACATGCTCTATTTTGGTAAGTGCGCGTTATAAACCCCCTTTCTCACGTTCATTTACACGTTAGCGGCATTTGTGCTAAGTCAGTGGCTCCTGACGTTACCCAGCTAATGTCAAGGCCTGTCTGGCGGCTTTGTTGTTTTTCATATAGATCTGTGATTTTAACAGCAGCTGTCATGGCGGAAGCAGGAGAGCTGGCGTCAGATGTTTGTGGCTGCATGTAACATCCTAGCCATGTTTCTAAACTGCCTGAGAAGCGTCCGTTAACGCTAACGTTACAGCTAGCGTTAGCATGCTAGCCGCCTGTTTCCACACAGGCTCGATGTTTTCCTCAACGACAAAAACAACCGGGAGAAAACGGTTTAAAACATTGTTGAAAAAGTGTAACGTCATTATATTTGCGTTCGCCTCGTTTTGAGTTTGTTGAATTTGTTGGTTGATCTGCATAGACAGATAAACAGTGTAAAGATAAAGTGCTTTCATTATCCTGAAGGGAAATCGTAGTTTTGTAGCAGCACCTTCACAGAAATCACATGATGAAACCATGATGGAGGTAACAAACAATCATTTTAAGCCAAATTATATACAGTAACTAGATTTAGAAAATGAAGTAAAAAAAGAAAAATATCCGGATCAGCCAAAAATAGGCCCACAGCTATTGTACACAAACTACTTTGCAATTTGAGGGGGAGCGTGCCTATGTTCCCACAGCCCAATGTTCCCACATTTCTAATATTCATTACAAAATTAGGCCCTATGTTCCTACAGTTCCCACATTTATAACCCTAACCCTAATTTTCAGAAAAATCTTGAAATGTGGGCCTAATTTTCAAAATTGTCAGTGAAAAAAAAATCCCTAGAAATGTGCGAACATAGGGCTGTGGGAACATCGGGACTAATTTTTCAAAATAAATCTGGGAACATAGGTCTGTGCGGACATAGGGCTGTGGGAACATAGGCTTACCCCATTTGAGGTACATTAAAGGCAAATGGCTCAACTGAGCCCCCTAAAACGCAGCAATTCAGTCTGGTTTAATCGATCTTCCCGAAATTCGGTACACGCACGTATCATGACCGAACGAAAAAAAATGAAAATTGATAAACGCAACAGGAAGTTGCAGTTTTACACGTTGTGTATTTTAACAAACTCTTCCTAGAGGTTTCAACAGATCACCTTCAAAGTCAGTGAGTATCATCCTAACAAGATGGAGATTAAAACCAACTCAAATTGTGAGTTTTCATCACACGGTGTGACCGTGTCGTCAAATATTGATGAATCACCATCAAAACCCGAGGCAATTGAATCTCGGTTATACATGATCCAATTGACTCTAAACTGGAAATGTATGCATGTATGAGTCCCGATGACATCTCATGAAATCAGGACTTAAAATCACAGCGCCCGTTGGTGGTAACAGACAATGTCTTGTTTTTTGCGTGTCTTACTCTTCGATGTACTCCTCGTTGTCCATCTCCCATTGCCATGTCAAAAATTGTCAGAGGGGCCTCAAGACAATGATGATGAAATCGTATGGAAACAATGAGTTTTTGTCAAAACGCTAGTGGCGTGGCGTGAAATTTCAATGTGTCAAAGTGACACACAGAACTGCTTTAACTTCAGTTTACTTTCTTCAATCTCCCTAACAGTACATTCTGTTTGATGTCCGTTTGCTTCAGTCCTTTAATATTCACAGACTCCTGTGATGTCTTTGACGAGAAGGTGAAGATTATACCATTGGAAGAGAAACAAGAGGGGTTTTGACCTGAACAGATAATTTAGTTTGTATGTAGTGAAAGTGATAGCGCCACCTAGTGCCAAAGTGAGGTATGCCTCGTTTTAACTTTAATTAGATTTTCACAGTGTGGTCTACACCCAATGGCTTGGACCGTAATGTGTGATTAGTGGACGCAGGAAGTGACGTGTTTACACTTCCCGCGATGCACAAAACGTAAGCAACACGGAGCCGTTTCGCCTGGTACCTGTTAGCCCCCCCCCGCGGCCGCATCAGGTCCCGAGATCGCACGTTTTCGGACCAGCTAGCAGCCCTAGTTCTTAGAATTAATATCAAGCTTTGACTGATAATTCATTCATTTAAACTTTGACCAGAATAACAGTTATAACAAGCATCATATTGTAAATGATATCATATAATCGCCTTTAAAATCTGAGATTATACTTAATGAACCCTGCAGGAATTCTAATCAATATAATGTAGTTAGGCTAGTTTACTAAGCCTTAATGAGGCTCAGTCTATAGTGTATGTCGCTGCCCATTCAGCTGAGTAAACATGTTCTGTGTTTGTACGCTGACAATGTTCACTCAGTGAATGCAGACAATTGATGCGCTCTGACAGCTGGAGTGGAAAGAGCTCGGAACACCAATGAGACCAAACTCTCTCTTGTGGTCACTGTGATTTTAACTACATAAACAATTTGTGATATCCCCAAAGTGACAGTAAAGTATGATGCCAGACTGTGATAACAAAGTGTCAACAAATGATTTCCTGTATTCTCCTCTACAGACCGTCATAATGGACAAGATTTTGGAGGGCCTTGTGAGCTCCGATCACTCTGTTCAAGTGAAGAGGGCCATTGTGAAGAAAGTAGTGGAAGCAGCAGAGAAAGAGGTGACCGAGGAGCAGTGTCGAGCGCTGTTTACTCTCACCACCCGCCTCATCTTGCTTGGTGAAGATGCCTTTCAGAAGCAGATTGGCTCCCAGGTTTTGGAAGCCTATGCGCGTTACCACCGCCCAGAGTTTGAGCGTTTCTTCAGTAAAGACTTTGTCCTCGGCCTTCTCCAGCAGGGCTATGGCCAGCTGAGCAACAGAGACCCAATCATAATAGAACACATCCACTGCTGCCTGCGGCTGCTCATCAGCTGCCCGTCGGTGCTGGAGATCTTCAGCATGATCCAGGTGGAGGTCTTACGGATGGTGTGTGAGCGTCCGGAGCCAACTGTTTGTGCCCGCCTGAGCACCATGCTGTCGGACTTTGTGCAGTGCATCCCGAGGGATAAGTCAGGCCTTCTGTTTTGCCAGCAGCTGGTCAGGACCATCAGTTACTTCCACTGCTTCTCCAGCCAAGAGCGAGAGCTGAGAGAGTATGTGGGTCAGGTGACTAAGGTCAGCACGCTGCTGCAGAACATCTGGAAGGCTGACCCCGCCACACTGCTTCCCTCACTGCAGGAAGTCTTTTCCATTATCTCCTCCACAGGTGAGACTCATTCTGTCTATAATACATGGGGATTCAGTTTAATGGAACAGAAACATGCCTCTTATTTCATTCTACAACTTTTAATAGCGCAAAGAATTTATTTGAACAAATTTGGATTTTATTCAAACTGTCATCATTGATGTGAGCCAGATAGTAATGGAGAAAGAGAATTTGCATTTGGCAGCATTGACCCATGTCAAGACAAATTATGGTGTTAGAACCAAAAAAAACGCAAGATTGAGCACTTGCAGACAGTTATCTTTTTTCATTCATTTTTTTGGGGGGGTCATGCCAAAAGCTGACATTGATTAATTTGCGTGTAGGTTGGATGTAAATACAACAATTTTCAGTTAGTATTATTGACACCCGGGTTATTTTAATGTGGCGACTTGAGGCTTAATTTTACAAAGATGTAGTTAAGTTCAGACTATTTCAGTTGAAAGCTGAAATACAGCTGCAACCCTTTTATTGATGGTACATTTTAGTGATAGTGGCCTGAGTGTACTGTGCAGTGTTGTTGTTGAGTGACTGAACTGTGAAGCAGCATGAGATAAACAAACAGCGGGCTTCAGTTACAATGAAAGAGTCACACTGACAGCATGTGACAGTGAGCAGGAGGGGGGCAGAGCCTGTGCGGGTCAAAGGGTCATTCTCGCTCCATCTCAGTGACATTGATGCATTTGTAAAGTGTTTTTTAAAGTGGAGACATTTAAAGTATCTCAATAATCATATTTCGTTGAAGTGCAGCTCTAGTATGTGAGAAGAAATAAACATGTATTCTCAATCTATATTGTGAGATACTCAGCACAGACCTTGGATCAGGGTTAGGGAATAAATCAAGATGCCCCAACAGAAACGATGGATAAAGCAACAATAACTACTTAAAATACAACATAACCAGCCCTGCTGTGAATACAAACACTGTGAAGCTTAAATAATCAACAGTTAAGTTGAGGCCCTAGTTTGTGGTGGTGTTGTACTGCATAGTACAAATCAAAAATGGTCATGTTTGTACGGCACTTACTGTCCACTGAATCAAAAAGAAAATGTACAGTTGTGTGATTGTGTTTCACTGTGATTGTGGCTTAAATCCCGCAGACCCTTCCTTTGAGCCGGCCATCGCCCTCGCCAGCCTGGTCCAGCACATCCCTGTCCAGATGATCACGGTGCTCATCAAGAGCCTCACCACAGACCAGAATGTCAAAGACGCGAGCATGACTAAAGCCCTCTGCAGGTTAGCTCACACATTGACTTTGACAAATTAAAACACACTTATTTCAGCTGGCGGTTTGCAGTGTTTTTTTTGTTTCAGGTTGCAGCACAAAATTTCCTTTCACATTGTCACTCAAGTATAGCAAATATACACATGTATTTAATGTCTCCAATTTGCTCAGTATCTACACTCAACACCCTCTTTTTCTGTCTGTCTAGGATGATTGACTGGCTCTCTTGGCCTCTGGCCCATCACGTTGACACTTGGATTATCGCTCTGTTGAAAGGACTCGCTGCAGTTCAGAAGTTCACTATCCTTATTGATGTCACTCTGCTCAAGATTGAACTGGTTCGTAAAGTCCTTGTTTTAATGTATTGTTGCCCTCAGGAAGGACAAAGTGTATTGATTGTTTAAATCTTTTAATGACAAGAAGATTTATTCTTAATCCACAGGTATTCAGTCGTCTGTGGTACCCTATAGTGCGGCAGGGGGCGCTAGCCGTTCTCTCTCATATGCTGCTGAGCTTCCAGCACTCTCCTGAGGCCTTCCATTTGGTAAGGGATCACCTGTCTCCTCACAGCCCATTTCCCTCTCAAATGGCCGGCCACTGTATTGGTTTTCTCATTTTTTTTCCTCCTCCTGGTTTAAATTACTTCAAAACTGCACAGATTTATCCCAGAACCCCAGGCCTGGCTTTGCTCCACCATTAAGGAAGTGTGATGCACTAAAATGACGAGCAATGCCTTGAGTTGGCCTTTTAGAATCCAAAAACATGAATATAGTAAAAATAATCAGAAAATGAGACTGAACTCTCTGTGGGGCTCCTTATGTGCAGCTGCCCTCTGGCTGACAGCACTGCAGATTTGTGTGATTAATATAAGTAGTAGCTTCCACGGTTTTCAACACCAAAGTGTCCTTATTTTTCTCTCCCCTTCATCCCTCACTTTCTTAGGTTGTTCCACATGTGGTGCATCTAGTCCAATCCTTAAGGACAGATGGTCTCCCCACCAGTAAAGCTTTCCTGGTGCAGTTCACAGAGCTCATACACTGCATGATGTACCAGTACTCCGGCTTCCCAGACCTCTATGACCACATACTAGAGGCCATCAAGGTAAAAGAGTGCCGAACACCTCATGCAGCAATATTTCTTAAATGTATTGATTTGTGTTCTTCATTGATTAAATAATCCAAACCTACAATTTCTACCAGGGAATTTCCAGGGTACCCCTTGTGTTCTGTGTCTTATAAATTATTTAAATTTGTTCCGTCAGGATCTCCCAATACCCGGCGAGGAGAAGATTAAGCTGGTGTTGAATCAAAGTGCCTGGACGTCTCAGTCCAACTCATTTGTGTCTGGTCTACTGAGGCAAGCTGGGAAGTCTGAGACGGGCAAGACAGGCCTGGTCAACCTGGGGAACACCTGTTTCATGAACAGCATCATCCAGACCCTCTTCATGGCCACAGAGTGAGTGTACACACACACACACACACCATGCACATGTACACACCCTTTTTATGTAACACAGGATTGAATATGATTTTTTTTCTCAGTTTCAGGAGGCACGTTTTATCGTTACGTCTGAACGGTTCCAACACAGTGATGAAAAAGCTTCAGTTGCTCTTTGCTTTCCTTGCGCACACACAGGTTAGTGTTGCCTCTGCGTAACAGATTTTCACCAAATATTGTTACTTGTGGACTGTAATGGTGGTTGATGATGAGACTCTCTGTGTGTTTGTGTGCGTGTTTCCTGTAGAGGGCAGCATATGCTCCCAAAAACTTCTTGGAAGTGTCTCGGCCTCCCTGGTTCAACATGGGTTCTCAGCAGGACTGTTCTGAGTACCTCAGGTTCCTTCTAGACAGGTACTGTAGCCTGGACTAATCAATGCCAGTTAGACTGTGTGAAGTGTATGCATCAGTTTAGATAAAAACGAATTATATGACTCTTTGAGAAAGATTGGCCTGACAATGATTGGTCCCTGTCTCCTGCTCTCAAGGTTACATGAAGAGGAGAGAACAATTCAGGTCCTGGAATCAGCTAAGCCAAAGGTTGCCTCCCCTGTCGACACAAGCAGCAAAGACCCAACAGGTCTGACTTCTCCAGAGGAGGGCGAAGAGCTGCCTTCGACTCCTGCAGACACCAAACCTGAGAATGATGGGAAGACTTTGATAGAGAGGATGTTTGGTGGGAAGCTGATCACAGGCATTCGCTGTACACAATGCAACTGCATCTCCGAGAAAGAGGAGCCTTTCAGTGACCTCCCATTGGCCTTTTGTCCCTCCGCCACCTCTCTGGACGGCCCTCAGCCTTTTGGGCCCCCGGAGGAGCCCAAGGTTCTCTGTCAGGGATCTGTTAATGGTGGCAGTGAGATTCTTGAACCAGGCAAAGCCCCGGCTAGCAATGTCCATTTTACGCCAGTGACAAATGGACCTCCCCTCTCTGTGCCGGACCTGGTGAACTATTTTTTGGCCCCAGAGACCCTAGATGAAGACAATGCCTATTTCTGTGAGAAGTGTAGCTCCCTCCAGCGGGCAGAGAAGACCTTGAAAGTGGTGTCAGCACCCGAGTACTTGGTCCTCACTCTGCTGCGATTCTCTTACGATGCTAAATGCCACGTCCGGAGGAAGATTCTGGAAAACGTCACCATCCCATCGCTCATGAGACTTCCAGTACATGCCCCTTCAATGACACTACCCTGTACCTCTTCTACCTCCTCTTCTCTGCAAGTGGATTCTCCTGAGAGCAGTGAGAATCTGGCAAAGAAACTCAAACCATCTCAAAGAGAGGAGGAGGAAGAGGAGAAGGAGAGGATAGATGGACTAGAGCGGATAAATGGAGAGGGAGAAATGCCAGTTTGGTCTGTGCCCTATGTCCTCAGCTCAGTGGTGATGCATTCTGGTATATCATCTGAGAGTGGCCACTACTACTCTTATGGCCGTAACCTCAGCGGAACAGATGGAACGCAGCACCCAGCCAATCACTTTGCCCTCCATGATAATTTGGGGAACGGCCAGGCCGAGTGTGACCTCTCCACTTGCTCAGCTCTCTCAGTTCCGACCCAACAAGGAGAAGCAGTCCCTACGAGTGTCCAGGAAGCGAAGGATTGGCTGCTGTTCAATGACAGCAGAGTGACATTCACCTCCTTCCAATCAGTGCAAAACATTACTAATCGCTTCCCCAAGGACACAGCTTATGTGCTTATGTACAGAAAACAGGAGCTACAAGGGCAGAACATAAATGGGGAACTCGCAGCAAATGGAATGAGATTGAGTGCTGAGCCTCCGCTGCAGAAAGAACTTCTGGATGCTATTATCAAGGACAACAAGCTGTATTTACAGGTAGGTGAAGGTGAACAAACGAAACCATACCGCTCCCTCAGCATTGTGGTTCACGTTTAAACTATCAGTGCCAATAAATCATACCTGCTAGGACTACCAATGGAAATTCAGACCTATTTTTAACGCATGTCATGCATTTGACTTAAAACATTATTACTGCTAACCTCCTAAGTGTGTGGTTATTATGGAAGTCAAGCATTGTACAAGATTCTCTCAGGTGGAAAATGGCTGAGAGCAAACAGAACGTTCTCTTACAGATAGCTTAGACCCTTAATATCTTTTTTTTTTTTTTACTGCACTTGAAGCCAATTCTGAACTGTCCCGTTGTAAGATGTGAAGTGTAATTTCACGAGTCACTGAACTGTGCCACTTTTGGTTGACATTCCACCACGCTTGCATAAGTGACCAAAGTGAATGACCTCTAGAGGGTGCTGTTACAATGTAAATGTCCGTCTCATAGAGCTGCATAGATACATTTGGCTTGTATGCATAATTTTAACAGTTAAGAAATAGGCAGATGTGTAAAAATGTCTCTTTCCTTCATGATGTCAACAGGAACAGGAGCTCACTGCTCGGACCCAGGCTCTGCAGGCCGCTTCATCGTCCTGTTCATTCAGGCCCAACGGTTCAGATGACAATAACCCACCGGGGAGCTGCGGCCCATCTGGTGGAGGAGGAGGAGGAGGAGGAGGGGGTTTCAATACCATAAGCAGACTGGTGTTCTGAACAAAATAAATGCATAAGGAGACCCACATGAACTGACACTAGGGGAGCCCTGGACTCTTGTGCACATAACCTCGAACAGAGAGCACTAAAATGATCTAAGAACAAACTAAATCAAGCATTGAGTACCTGTGCTGGTTCTGATCATAGATTTGTTTTGACTTGAATAGTTTTTACACCACTGTACCATGGTCAGCATTTAATATTTTATTTTGTATTTATTCAGGTTAGGTTTTGGTGATTTCATCATTGTAGTCTTCCATTGATCATTCAAATGAAATACAAAAATTGGTAGAAAAACACCCATTGATTGAAGTGTGTTTTCTCCCTTAATTTATAGAAATTTGCCACTATATACAGTTAAACTATAGAAGTACATTGATAGGAATGTGAAAATTGAGAACATGCTCTTGTTCTCTGGCTTGTATTTATGACAAAGAAAAACACATCCAATTGTAAGATAGTTTTTCTGATCGGTCAGATTCCTGAATAAGCTTTGTTTACTTTTCTGATTTGCAGGGAGCTATAAATACTGTGGAGTTTTACTTAAATATTTTTTTTCCAGTGTGTTTTTTGTTTGTGTTTTATAGGTTTGATATGCCATGCAATAAATGTAAATACAACCTAACTATCATTTCTGAATATTCATGAAATAAAAAAATATATAAGAAAAGTGAAAACTGGGAAAATTTTCCAAGTTAAGGCATTTTCAGTAAGAATATTTAAAGCTGTTTCCATGTTTCAGCTAGTGGGATTTACAGAGGATTAAGTCCTTGTTACAACAGGTTACTGTCTGACAACATTGTAATGTAATTCCTCTGATTTGATCATTCAGGGAGACTTGTGTTCATGCTGATTTTTATGTGCCTTTTGATATTTAATGCAGACTTTTGAAGAAGTGATCTGAATTTACAACATCAGCTGTACTGTGTTAATATTCATAATGGCTTCACCTTTCCTTCCAGTAAAAAACTCAAAAAACAAGGAAAACAAATCAGTGTTTGTCGTATTGTCTTTGTCTCTATACAAAAAAGCAACCTCCCAGTTATTTAAAGTTGTATCAGTGGGTAGATGGTGAGGACTGAACTATTGATGTGATATTAAATACATGGCAGGACAAATGGTAAAATAAAAAATGGAAGACGGTATACAAATGTTCAACTGAGCCGTGGAAGGCAGCAAGTGGTTTCCGGAAATTCATCCCTGTGGTAATGAACCAAACAGTAAAGCTCCTGTAGTCAAGCCCAGCTTTACCATTACCCTATCACCTACTTTCCATATTTTCAGCATTTCTACTGCAGAAACTTTATTGACCACTTGGAGTCCCCACTTAATCTGAACCACTTTACATGCTCCGCAGTAAAAATAAACTTTATTGTAAAAGTATAAAGATAACCCAAATAAATATCTAAGAATACAACTGTTTACACAATAAGTGACTGATAAGTAAATTAATATGAATGTATCACAATATATTCAGGTGCTATGATAAATATGAAATCATTGCACATAGTGTTATAAGGTGAAATGATGAATATGTTAAATAAATATGGAAAATACATGTATAATTGAGAGATATGTATTTTTTTATATATGTTTCTGCTTAGTGAATCATGACTTGCATACTTATCCTTCCATTTGTGGTTTTGATTGCAAAATATTTTTGCACAAGTGCATATATGGAATAGGCAAAGCAGTGACAGAAAGGGGAACTGGGAAATCACAGCTGGCTGCTGCTACAGTCATCGGCAAATTAAAGTCCAACTGTGGCAACAACAAGTTATTTGAAACAACGCTGTTTTTAATCAATTACAATTTTACAGGAGAAAGAATCCCAGCAGTAGCACCAAAGCTTTCAAAGGGCATTTGAAAAAAAAATCAATGACTCTCAATTATTAATCAACTGAACCATTAGATTTTTGTTGAAAATCTTCCCTCCCGGGAATAACTTATTACATTGTCTCTTTAAATTTTATGTCACTTTAGGATTCAGTAATGTTTACAAATGTTTTCATCTGGTGCTGGCCCAAATGAGCAATGCACTAAAACTCAGATATCATCAGCTGACCACAAGAATGCTGTTTGGCCCACGTATAGAAAAGATTTCTACACCAGTGAAACACAACAAGAGGAGACAACGTGAAACAAAGAAACAGCTTCACACAAACACACAGTGTCACAGAGGTAGCAATGTAAAACTCTGGTGCAGCGAGAACATGGCAGGATCTTGTGTGCATGTGAAGTTGTAACATTGCAGATTAGAGCTAAATAGATAATTAAGTGGAATTGGTGTATTGCGTCCTTAGCCTTTAATTGCTCCCTGTTTCTTCATCAGTAGCGATGCTGTTGAGGGAGGCTGTGGGCCTGTGCAATGGAAAAGTCATTAATCATAGAATAACAGGGAACATCCTTTGGGGGAAGTGTTTACCATTACAATAGCATTCCAATAAGATTCCTCGGATACCAATCTGAGTCCAGGAGAAACACGTCTCAGTGGATGAGACCAGTTATAGATGCTCTGTTGAGCCTGGGAGATCGATCAGGTTTTGGAAGCCAGATCGATGCCAGGATTTCAAGTGTAACCTTTTCCTTTCCTCTAACCAGTGTGGTGTTGGACAATTAAACCAGCACTGGTAAATCAGATGTTTTCTCTTAGGATACAGTTCAAATGAAAACCGCATTAATAATAATAATAATAATAATACAACAAGTTATGTTAGGAATATGGTGTTTGTAGTTATGTGGTCATGTTGATAAATAGGCCAAAACACACTGTATTCGTAAAATCTGTCTTTTAAATCTTTTGTAAAGACACATTTTATACATGTGCTTTCTCAGGACTTGAGGTCTGAATTCACCTTAAATTGCTTATATTTATTTATTTATTCAATTTTAACAGACTGTTTTGTTGTTTTCCTAATGTTTTATTTTATTTTACTGTCACGCTTTTCTCATCCGTAACATCATTACTCTTTTATCTGTGCTCCACCGCTGTGTGATCCCTGAATGGCTTTTGGTTTGTATTGTTTGCTTCTGTGGTTGTTTCCTATATTTTTGGCCTTAAATTGTTATTTTTTTGACTTGTAAAACAGTTTGTAATGGTTTATCATTATTGATAAACAACAACAACAACAACAACAACAAAGATACATTTCATAAAATACACTTGTGTGTAGGTCAGTTGGTCCAGTGTCATCATTCAAACTGTACACGCTATGTGGGGGGAGTTTCCTCCAGAATACATGTGTCATTGTGGATTCTGTAGTTCAGCCATGTCATGATTTGTTGGCACCTTCACTCAGGAGCGGATTCTTTTCTTTGTCTGAGGGAACTTTAATAAAAGCTGTATTTCACTGTGTTTCACCATCGCTCTTCCACTGAACCCTCCCTCCACTGGTGTTCAGGGACGGGACACAGCGGGAGTTGAACTACATGTCCCACGGAGCAGAGAACTACACTTTTCCCTGCTCGCCTCCTCCTCCACACCAGTGGTTATTCCAACAGAGCTAGACAGATACAACTTCCGACTGCGACCTTCAGAACAAATGTCCCCTTGACGATGAAAGGGGTTGTGCCTCGTGCATGAAAAGACAATTACACAAGTGTCTGTAAATAAATGAGCGTGCGATTCAATATTTTACGTATTTATTATACATTTTTCTGTCAACACATTGATTTGTTTATTTACTTAATTATTTTCTACATTGATTCTTCAATACATTATATTTGTATTCATGAACAAATAGACATACAAATAAATGTAGCAAGACATATGAGGAGGCTATTTTATTTTTCTAAATAAATAAATAGATTATTATGTGATCAAAAGTTTATTATATCAAAATAGTTATTGATATTTATAATATGTTGTATTGATTTTTACTTTTTTTTTTTTTACATCTTTTTTACCGAGCCATTAATCTGAAATGTTGAGCTAACTAACAAAAGCTGGATATTAAGGGCTTTTATTATGAAATCAACATTGATTCAGACTCAGCGTTCAAATAAAATACAAAACAAAATTTACTGAAATTAAAAAATGTGAAAGAGAAAAATCCTATATATTTAGCCTACTAACGCAAATTTAAACGTGATTTAAAACAGTTCCAGTTGTTCCATTGACCTTGTGCTAACTTACATTTCACAATAAAAACTTGAAACTCAAGAACTAGCGAGTCGTCTTTTCCCTTTATTCTGAAAGCGGAGCCCCCCTCGCTTCCGGTGCTGCTCCCCTCGCCAGCCGCGCCAGCTTGACGCCGCCATGTTCCCGAGGAGGGTGAGTTCAGGGAGAGACGGAGGAGCCACCCTGTCAATCACCATGAAGGAGCCATGGCGGTGAGGACGCGGTGAATCCGGTAGTTTCTCTACTTTCCTCTCGCTAACCCTAACCCGGGGACCAGGTGGACTATGCTGCGGGTCACTGCGGGACACCCCCCCCCACTCCTCTTACCAACGCCAACTGGGAATCGCTCCACTTTGACGGGAACCAGCACGAGGCGGCGCGTTTAACAACAACAACAAAAAGAAGAAGAAGAAGAAGAAGAAGAAGAAGAAAACTTCAGCTGGCTTTTTCGTCTTTTTCTCTTTTCGTGTTACTTGACTCCAACTGGTGGGAAATCTGGTCCGTGCATTTCAGAGCCTCGGCCGGGTCGGTGAGTTGGACTCTTCTCGAAGGATCGACACTCAGGAAGGAAAAGCAACTGTTTGAAACGTCCCAGCGTTCCCACTCTGAGCTTTTCCTCTTCTTCTTCTTTCTTCTTTCTCGTCTTCTTCTCTCCTTCTCCTTCTTCTTCTTCTTGTCCCTGCAGGTCGGAGCAGACACTCCCCAGGACGCTCCAAGCCGCCGCCGCGAGTCCCGGGAGACATTCCCAGATCCGCAGCCATGAGCGGGGGGGACGTGGTGTGTTCGGGCTGGCTGAGAAAGTCTCCTCCTGAAAAGAAGTTGAGACGTTACGTAAGTGCACTTTATATATATAAATCCTATTTGTTGCGTTGTGTGTGAAAAGTGTGTGTCTGGGGGGGGACAGGGGACAGACATGTGCAGGCCTCAGCTCCTGCAGGACAACCTTCTGCTGGGTGTGTGTGTGTGTCTCTCTCTCTTTCTCTCTTTCTGAACCTGCGTCTCCTCTGACCTAACCACGAGTTAGCACGTTGGACACATGGCTGTTTGTTTTTAGGCTTTCTGCCTGTTTGGGAGTGGGCTGTTTGTACTGTGTGTACTTCACAGTCATTCCTTGTCTTTTAGTGAGTCCTCCTCACACAGTTGTACAATACAATCTCACTTTGTGTTGTTTGTGTGCTTAATGTTGTGTGCAGACTGTTTTTTATACACAGACCAATGGTTGCAGAGTGATGTTTGATAAACTCTGCGTCCATCCTACCTGGTTTATCTGCAGTGAAGGTGTTATAGTCGATATATTTCATGGTCTGTTTCCTTGTCATAAGTGAGACCTTCTCCAACAGTTCTGTAATGTAGTGTTATCTTTTGTCGTTTGTGTGCTGGAAGTTGTGTGTAGAACTTTTTACAAACAGTCTTTGGTGCAGAGCGAAGGGGAAACACTTTACGTCCATCCTACCTGGTTTATCTGCAGTGAAGGTGTAATAGTCAATGTATTTCATGGGCTGTTTCCTCCTCAGACAGTTCTGTAATGTAGTGTTACCTTTTGTCGTTTGTGTGCTGGAAGTTGTGTGTAGAACGTTTTACAAACAGTCGTTGGTGCAGAGCGAAGGGGAAACACTTTACGTCCATCCTACCTGGTTTATCTGCAGTCAAGGTTTTTCATAGAAATGAAACTGAATTGGTTTTACTGGTGCAGTGCACATTCTTAACATGCCTTCGTGGAATAGGCTGTTTCCTGGTCATGATTCTTCCTCCAACAGTTCTGCAACATACTGTCACTTCTTGTAGTTTGCGTGTTGATTTTTGCATGCTATACAGTCTATGGTAGGCTACAGGAGTGAAATGAGAAAACTTCATCCTACCTGGTTAATCTACAATAAAGATAATTTTCATGAAGAATAAGAATGAACTTTCTCTGGCAGTTTACAGTAGATATGCGAGGTGTGAAGCTGATTAGATAGTTGGCGAGATATGCATTCCACAGACAGACAGAAAGAGAAAGACAGACGTTTGTTGAATTAGTAGATGAGAGAGCCTTCCTAAGTTCTTAGTTATTGACCCATTCCTATATCTTACCCTGTGTGAGGATTTGATTTTCTCAGACCATCAACCCAATGAGCTGAGGGTGGAGCAATGCACCAGTGGAGGACCACTTTCCACTGGATTACAAACATTGGTTACAGAGAGTTGTTCGATTAACTTAGTGTAGTGTTGTTTGTCACAGCTACTGTAACAATTAGTGTTTACAGCTGTAAAGGAAATATAACAGTTGACCATAATAATCATGTATTTCCCGTCTGTTTGATCATAATATAATCTGTAGACAGTAACCTGGTTTTCTCTATGTTAATGTAACCTTTATCATGCTGTCTCCTTTACTATTGAATGTGTATTGACTTGATTACCATAGCCACTGTAACCATAATTTCCTCTAGACAATGTATCTTTGATCATGCCGTCTTTCCTGTAGAAACTGAATGTTTATAGGCCTGATTAACATTTACACTGTCACCTGATTTCCTCTAGACACAGCCCCTTACTACTGAATGCATTGCTCTGATTGCTAGACTAGGCATTGTTGTTTTGATGTGATTAAAGGATCTCAACCTGTCCTGTAACAGTCCCCTCCAGAATGGGAGGGGTTAGCCAGTGTATAAAGAACTGAAATGTCTTCTATCTGTGTGCATATTACAGACTCAACCCTGTGGTATGTACCATGCTCTGAGCATTAAAGTGTGACAATACTGGAAGAGAGTTTTGAGTCTCGTTTCCTCGTTGGTAGTGGGACTATTGTGGAAATTGCCACAGCACAGCCCAACACAGACTGTTAAACTTTCACACTGGTGTTATTCACTCAGATCATCCCATGTTCCATGCAGCCAAGTGATATATAACCGTTGAGGACAAGAAGCCATTCCCTTGTTTTGTTGTGCAGTTGAGGGAAAATCCTTTCAGCCCGCAACATCAGCTCTGACGCAAACCAGTAAATAACTTGTTACATGTTTCCCTTGTGAACCAGTGGATATCTCTGTTATTGATATTGGAATTATGAGGCCCTCAACTTGAGAGGGGGGAGTTTGTTTTCACAGAAACAACATTGGTCCAATGTAATGTTTTTCATTAAAGCAGTAAAACTAAAATCTAGACACACAGACGGGAGGAGCCGTCTCGCACTCATGATAAAATATAATTGGATGACCAGGAAGACAAAATCCTACTTAACTACTTGATAGGGCCATTTGTCGTGTCACTGTCTTCACGGGTCTTAAGATCTTTATTTTTTTTCTCTTGCCTCATTCTGACCTGCCTGCTGCTGTAACAAGTGAATTTCCCCGATCCTCCAACCACAAGTAGAAAATTGGCTTCCTGTTTGTACCCACATGCCAACTGAAGGGTCATGTGATACGCGTTTACAGGTGTTTGAGCATGGATGGAATTTCCGTCTGAGCTAAAACGCTTGTATGGACAGAGATCATCCTTGTTTTAAAATGCTCTTTGAAACTGAAAGTATCGGTATGGCGGTAGCCTGAATGACTCAGAATTGTTCTTTCTCAATAGAATACTGGTGGCGGACTTAGTTGTTCTCATGGGAATTGTTGAGAATAGCTGGCGGGACATCTCCCAGTATGTTGTTATGATCCTGGGAAGTCTTCTGATTCTAATTTCTTCCCGAGGAAGACTTTAATGGTTTACAGCTGATCAGCAAACAACATTATTGTTTCCTTTTATATTTTATGCGACTACCAATTGTTGCTTGTTGTTGTTGTGGCTCTTTGTCGTTGAGAAATTTGTCATTTTAAATCACTGGTTGGCCATGAAGAACGAAGTTAAAAACAAAGGCAACACGTGAAAATGTTTATTAGGGGCTTTAGGGACCTCCACCACCAACCAGTCTTCCATTGGGATTATCAGAACAGATATCGACATCCATTCTTATACCGTGCTGGTTCCATATGAGCTCAAACCAAAAGAGTGCTTTACGACCAAGAAACCTCAAATTTCAAACCTCATTTCTACACCGAGTTCATGATGGATACTTCAGCCATCAGGTTTTCATATCACACAGTCAGCCCCAAACGTAACTTCCATGCATTAAATATTCCCATAAATTTTTAAGTTGGTCTCTCGGCATCAAAGTAGTTTCTTCACCGCAGCTCATCAGCTGGGTCGGCGAATCAAGCCCCTATGGTCCATAATGCAGTACGGCCTCAAGATTTTATGTGCTCTGCAAATGGCTTTTCCTCCATTGACATTATACTGATTAACAGAAAAGTGGCTCGCTTGTACATGGCCCCCCCTCCCCGTGAAAGGTCATAGTGCTTTGTCATATGAGGCTGTGTAATCTGCACAACCACTGACTGTGCTTTTTCTTTTGGCCGATGACAAACTAGTCAAAACTTACCTATCTGGCAACTCACCACCAGCTGTTTGAGTCGGTGCCCAAAACAGACAGACACTGTGGTTTTAAGCTGAGAAGGATTAGTGGGAAAGTTTAAGGGCTGAATGGAGGAGTTGTGTTGGTATTTCAATATTCTGGGGGTTACCGGGCTTTTTTAATTTCCTCACCGAAACAATTGTACAGTTAGAAACTTCCGTATCTGAGACCGTCTGCATTTGAGCAGTTCCGCTGTTGGTATTGGTCACTAGTAATGGATCGTGATGATTCATTGCCGGGAACATGATTCGTCAGGTAGATTTGAATCTGCAATGGTGGTGAAGACAACTCCCACGATCCGGTGCTGCCTAACAGCGTCATCAAACTGTCCTTTTGGTAAAGTTAAAATGGTTTCTGATTACTACTCTGAATATCCGCCAAAGCAAAATCTTGTGGTTCTACTGTCTTTATGTCACTGTGCCATATAATTAAGTGTCTTTCAATAACGTCCCTTCAGAGCAAGACCACTTTTAGGATAGAAAACTAAAGTAGTTTGTTTTTTATAAGTGAGGAGAAGGCTGAGATGTTGAGGCTCTGATGGAAAAAGTCAGTCTTCACTGTTTTTTAATTTCTTGTCACCATCTGGGTGGAAACTACCGTCACATACTCTATAGGTTTTCTATTGCTTCTTAAAAGACAAGCGGCAGAAGTCCCCTGCCACAATTTCACTACCCTTTTCTCCATGGCAGCTGTCAATCCAAACCTTAGGTACGAGTTTAATTATTGCCATTTCAGATGTTTTCTCTTCTTCATTTGTCTCCTTACCCACTGTGGGTCCGTATAAAACCAGTGATATTACAGTTTGATTCCCACAAATATCACACTGGTTTTCAATGATCAGGACAAACCTGATGTGTTTGCCAGCAGTCGGAGAGTGGGTAGATTTTATTTAAATGTATTCACAGTTTTCCCCTTTTACCAACACATGCACACAAAAATCCTCTTCATCTATTGTAAGTAATGCCGCACTAGCATTTGCAGAACAATACTGATTTATTGTGCAGCCTGAAAAACGTTCTTCTCGTGGACAGCCATCTTTTTAGAATATGTATTTTCCAGGAAAGATTTAAGTTCAGCTTGATTAAGTAGTGAAACTAAATTAGCAGTAAACATTTAAAGCACGTCTTCCACCAAGGAGGTTGTCAAAGAGTGACTGATAAAGGAATTAATAAAGTGGGTTGATAAGAGCTAATTGAATTTAACTGATACCAATCGTTTGGCTAGTACTCCATTCACTTATAATCAAGCTGCTAGCTCTAACTATTCCATCGTATTTACCCTCTGAAATTAATAAGATTACAAAGTTCAACTGTTCCTCACATGATTCAATTTTCACCCTGCTTGAACTCAGGCTTCCATGTAAATTGCCTTGCAGTTGTCTCTTATTAAATCTAATAATTCTATTAACCTACAAAAGGAAGATAATTCAGTCACCGTGTAGATACAAGGTTTCCCCCTTTTTAAACGTGAGCAGTTTCATATGAGCTCCTTTTTGAATATCAAAATATTCCTGGTTTTGATTTATCCTAAGTTGTGTTGCATTAACTTTGGGGAAAGGATTCTCGCTGATGTCTCGTCACCAGGGAAATGGATTTAGGCCGAGCAAAATGCCAAATAGACAGTTCTGCCTGCATTTGATAGTTTTCGAAAGTTGTTTACTGAGGTGAAGCGTTTTCACCCATTGTCATAACACACATGTCACATGGTGTTAGTGCAAAATATCATATCCCTTAAACATGCAGTTGACGTAGCTCCAAACACTACCTGTGTCACGGCATACCTGCACTACTTTACTTCACTAAACTGAAAGATGCAAAGCTTTTGTTCGTTTTAAAATAAAAGTTTCTTAAAGTAAATATTCTTTTATTCAGCTTGATCTGAAGAAAAATCTTGTAGTTACAAGAAAAACCCTCTTGAATATTTGATCTGGAAAGTGGAACACTCGGTGTTCTTATAGCCAACATTTGGTGACAGGTTTAATGACCCCAAACAAAACAAACTGAACAGAATAGAACACCGTACAATTATCTGGGAACATGCTGTCACCGTCAATTCTCTACTTTAATCCCCATCTCCAGACTGAGCAGCAGTAGATCAGAAGCCGGAGGCCCCCCGTTTGCCTGATTAACCACTCGGGGCAAAGTTTGCCGGCTAAGGCTCGGCCACTGATTGGTGGAGCTCAAAGGTGAAAGCTGTTCAGCCAACCTGGCTGCGTCTGAGCATTCCCAACCATCATTAGCTTCACACAGCATTGTTGTCCTCTCAATTCTCTACCAAAGAAGTTAGTGTGAAGAGGCCATTCTCGACTCACAGATTGAGAGAAGTGCAAGTAATTTGAATTCAATTGAATATAGAGTCATCTGTACTGCCTGAGTTGTGCATATTTTTTATTGCTGCAATCATAGTGAACACTTCCTGGCCATTACCATCTCATTTAGCGAAATTGTGAACATTTCTCACCATTATTGCTTTATTAGAACTGTTCCCAGCCAGGGTTTGTCATAACTGTATACTCCGCGTTTTTCTCATTTCATCGACAGTGCACTTTCCATCTGGTTCTCCTTTTTTCTCTTTCATTTCTCTTACCCTTCAATCTGTGAGTTTCAGTCAGGGTCTACTTGTAAAACCTTCTTCAAAGCAACATCTTTAAAACCTTGTGTCTCTGGAACATCTGCAGAGTATTATCTCAGGGACCAGAGGAGATGTAGAGATGCAGTTGCAAGGTCTGCACCCTCCTCTTTAGATATGGTTCGCAGATGAGAGTATAAAGTCTCATAATATCAGATAGATATAGATAATGTGTTACTTTAAAGATTCATTTAACAGATTGCTCATATTTCTACTGTGTACAACAACCATTTCAAGCCACCATCAACATTTCATGGCTTACTAAAGACCCATTGTCACTGGAGTTGCACTGAACTCTGGATAATTTCAGATTTTCTGCAACTCAAATGACCAAGTCAGAGGCTTAGGACAATCCTCAGAGTTATTCCTGCTAGCCCTGTATTAAAAACTCCTGATATTGTCAGAATGAGCCCATGTGAGAAGAGAACTGGAGATAATCAGGAGGAATAGCCGTGAATGAGGGGCCGCTTTGATAACGTTTCTAACATGCAACGGACACAAAACTGAAAATCAAACAAATATCTCAGGAAAAAGAGGTTAGGGACACGTAGAAGATGTTGACACAGGTATTAACTTGCAAATATTCAAGATTTGAGAGCTTTTGGTGATAATAACCGAAATCTAACCTTAATCATGTTATATACAGAACAACATTTATGTCCAGCCTCCTGCATGCTGCACTACTCCTCAACTGAACGCTCATATGTGAAGGGCAAACTCCAGATATAGTCTGGAGCCCATTGACCGGTCCTTTTCTGGAGTACATGTCTGAGAACTGCTTTATTGATACCAACATTAATCTCATCCCACATTTACTCTTCCTCTTAATTGATTACAAAGAAGCATGAAACCCAACAACTGCTAATGCTTCTGTTACAGCAGTTGTGTATATGTAAAATGTAAACATTCCATTGATCATGCAGTGCAAAGTTGTCAGCAAGCTATTGTTTATAAAAAATACAGACACCATTGCGACCCTCCAAGGACCAGTGGTATAGATGATGGATGGATATTTATTTAAAAAGTTTATAATCTCTTTGGTAAATATGTACGATTACATGGATGCTGATTTCTGATTATAATGCTCAGCCCTAATTTGGCTGAGCTTTTCAGTTCTTTCCTCCCACTGCACATAGCTTTATGGACCATTACAATCCCTGTAGTCCACTGGCATGTACCCACTGGAAACAGATTAGGATTTTGTTGTACACTTTGTCCAGCCCTTAATAGGGCCTCAGTGCTGGAGCACAGCACTCCAGGGTAAACCGGATGAAGGAAAATATTGAACCCTGAAGGTCCTCCTCTGATGGCTGTAAAGGGAGACTGAGGACGTACTCCATGCTGATCTTGAGTCCTCTCAGCTGTGACAAAATGCATTTACAGTACACACCACATTGACCTTCAACCATTTGCAGATTGCTGGCGAGAAATATGTACGCAACAAATGTGACGCCGCAGTCAGGCTATCACGAAGGCCTAGCTTTTTGATTAAGTAGAGGATTCATTAAATCTGCTTAGCAAGTGGAACAGAGAACAAACACTCCACTTTCTGCTAACCCGCCCCCCCCTCCACACACGCTTGAAGAAACAAACAAACAAGCAACCCGAACGGGATGCAACAGAGGGGTATTTGTGCAGCATTAGCCTCTTAGGCTAACAAAGGGGAAATTACTGGACCATGTCCTGACAACACAGCTCCACAGCACTGCATTTGGTCCGAGCACACTACGGGTGTGTGATCCGCCGCGGCTTGAAAATGGATTGCATGTGTCATTAATTATTTAATGTCCATTACAAACAAATAAGCATTAAAAATTAATATCTGTGCTACTACAATAGTTGTACTTACCAGCCCACTGTTGTTCCAGACACAGAATATCATCACTATACATAGGTGTATCCCTTTCATCGTTGCCACACAGGTGCCCACCATGGAACAAAAGTAAGACCATAAGAACATAATAAATGTATCCTTAACATCTGTATATTTAATGATATTTAGATCTGTTTTATCCTCAAAGTGATCTTTTTATCTGCAGAGTTGGTTGTATAACCCTGGACATGTTTTATGTCCCCAACTGTTGTGTTTGTCTTTGTTATAATACACCAGAGACGTGAACATGATTTTGGTCCGTCTCCAGTTTCTGCAGACTGTAGTAGTGAGACTAAAATCTTGTTATTGCATCATAAAGAAAAACACCACCACACAAAATCCCCCAAACAGATCTATTTTGGACATTGCATTGTGCCTCTTTGGTTCAACCAGCTGTGTTTTGGTATCAAACAAATCCGGCGCTGGTCTGTTTGTCCCCTCATTGGTATGCTGCTGTCTCTGTCCCCATGTGGTCACCAGTTCACCGTCTTTCTGCTCTTCCTGTCATGTGTCTGCCACGTCTTACATAAATCACGTCTCTCCCTTCAGTGATAAAGACTGCTTATGTAATATTTGGCATCCTTTTTGCAGACATCCTTGAGCATATCAACTGTTGCATTTCTCTCATGTCTTTATGCATTTGCACAAGTAGGATCTGTTAGGTTCTGGTTGTCTGCGTCGGATCAGTGGAGATTATAGTTCGGAAGCCACAGAAGTGTTTTAAACTAACCTCAAGTCAGCTGCTATGTTTGTCATAAATGTGACTCACTTAGGCTACATCCACAGTAATATGTAAACTTTTAAACTTCTGCTATTTTTACGACTGAATTCCACACATATTTTAACAGCCTTAAAACAGAGGGTTTTGTAAACATCGCTGAGCCTGGATTAGGTTGAAAACTCTGGTGTGGTGATGTAGTCTGGATGAGAAGAAACTCAGATTTATAGAAACAACGTAGACACCCATGTTTGCCTCCTGATTGGGTCTTATCAGCCAGAACTTGTCCTTCCCTGATTCGTCATGCCCTTATCAGGTGACCCTTTTCTGGTGGAAATCAAACAACAATGCAACATAAGGAATTAAACGATTTGCTGACCTTGTTGTCTTTGCTAGCAGCTATTGTGCATTTACGGCACATGCATGCCCAGTGTACGTGAATGGTTTAGCATGGATAGAGACTATGGCTGACACACAACTAAAATATTTGTCTGGATGGAGATAATTTTAGTTTTAAACAGAAACAAATATGTGTAGAAGTAGCCTTTCACTGTTTCTTTCACATGTCATGTTTTTGTATGCGAACTAAACTCTGTGATGCATAACCTCAAAGTTGTAGTGGAAAAATAATTGTTTAGATGTCTCGTTAGTTCTCCTGTCAAGATAGTTGCTGCAGCTCAAACTCTGGTCTTGTGTGTTTTAAAGAAAGTGAAATCAACTCAAGGGTCATAAAATGTAGAAGTGCTTGTGAATAGCTTTCCAGCTGAAACTGAAGTGGCTCATGTTAGGGGAAGAGTCATTTAGAAACTGTTTGCAAGGTATGTTTGTTCAGCAATCTGTGATTATATTATTTTTCCATTATAGCGAACCCACAAACATTTTCAGGATTTAAAAAAAGTGTGCTGAGCAATATGTCTGTGATTGAGACCGATGCATCAGTGTTGTGTTTACCTCATGGGTGCTGCTGATTATGCTCCATTTCCCTCTAAATGTTTACGTTTCATCATCGCTTAAACTCAATCTGTCGCCTTCATGGCACAATGATATTGTTGAATTATATAGTTCGGTCAAAGCTTTTCGTGAAGCTGCTGTAAACAGATGTGTCTCTTTTTGCCCGGTGCAGCTGTTTACTGACCCGCGTGCCAAGTCCACAGAGCAGTTCGGGGAGTGACTGTAGAGAACTGGTTCTCATGCAGACTTGGTTTTCCTGTTTGAAACTCAGGAGCAGATTCTGAGTTATGCTTTTTGTTGGAATATAATCCAGTTGAGTCGTAAAATGATCCTTTTGTGCTATTTGTCCCTGTGCCAGGTTGAACAGTTTCAAGTGCAGCTATTATTAAACGCAGATGACAGAAAGTATTTGGCAAGGCTAACTGTACACATCATCATGTGTGTTTTTTCTCTTTTGTTTCTTATGATTGAGCCATGTGATTCTCTCGTGTGCATTAATACATTTTCCGATATTTTAATAAATCAAGACTCTCACAGACTTGTTTTACACAGAAAGCAAAAGTAGAATCTGTCATAAGTCTGCTCTTGATTTCCAGAGTGTAGTTGTGGTCTGTTGTGGAGATAGAACGACGACAGTAGGAGAACACATATGGCCGAAGATGGTCGACACTAACCAGACAAATAGGCTGCAGGGGTCTCTGTTCCCATCAGAGTCATGTGTGTGTGTCGTTTGAGGGAAAAAAGGATAAATAGAAGTTGGGCCAAATTTATGATAATGTGCATTCCCCGAATTCTTGCAAAATAGATGGAACCTCTTCAAGGCTAATGGTGTAGGGCTATAAATATGCATGCAGTGATGTGCAAGTTGGGATATACCACAATGGCAATCAATAACTTTGTCGCAATTGTTGTGGACAGTGAAGAGAAAGCAAATGGGATGAGGAAGACTGGAGTGCTCCTCAGAGCAGCACCATTAGACAGCGGCCAGTGAGAACAGCTCTCTGTTCGCTCCCTCTCTCTTTCCGCTCACAGCGCCTCTTGGCAGGAACAGGCAGCAGGAATGTGAGGCTGCTCTGTGCTCCTCTTTGCTGGTCTGCAGGGGTGTGAGCGCCTGGTCCTGGGCTGGGGCTGCCGCTGGTGCTGCTGGCCGCTCGGCTCAGGCTAGGATGGGCTGGACTGCACAGCAATGCAATGTACTGGCTGATTGTTGTTTCTAAAGCACTGGGAGGGAAGAGGAGCCGCTCCCTGGCGCCCCAGCAAGGCATGGCCGCCCCTTCCTGTGTGAGGCGCTGATGGCTACCAGATGGTGGGTGAAGAGAGAGGAGGAGGGGTCCCACACTTTGTCCCTCTTATTCTCTCTTCATCCATTGTGCCGTTTCATAGTCCTATTTTTCTCCTTTTTCTGTGCAAAATCTTCTCTTTTCTTAGCCTCATCTTTATCTCCTTTTGGCATCTGTTGCTTCCACTTCTAATTGTTCCCTTCATAAAGTAGGGTGAAAAGGAAAAGGTGACTGATGATGAACCTGAACTTGCAGGCGTCCCAGGCTGTGTACCATCAGAAACAAAAGATGTCATTGTGACTCACGTGTGATCAATGACTCGCTGAAGAATTGTATGCTTTGAAGACCTATTCATGTGGTGTGTTGTCTTTAAAAGTCTGCGTGTAACATTACGCTTTATTGTCACCGTAGCTGCCACTGCCAAAGAAGTCGGCACACACACCTGTTCAGCAGCAGCGAAGTACCACATGTGGTGCCTGGTGGTGGGTTTGAGAAAGGACTTGTGAGAACTGAGCTGTGTGACCAGTTCACTGTTTAATAACCTGCTGCTCACCAACAGGAGGCCCTCTTAACTCACAGCATACACAGACCTTTATTACCCCTTCAGATGAGTTTCCAGGGTACGCACACATTCATAAATGACTTCACTCACTCGCTTGGTTAAATGACCCCTTTTAACCCTGTTTGCTGATTGACCTGTTTGTGCTTTTAAGCAGCTTCTCCCCCAAGTAGCTTTCGAGGAAGCACAAGCATTGTCTGTCTATACTAGATTGTATATTGTGGCCAGGAAATCAGCGTGATGATTTTATTGAAAACACTTAGAGATTAAAAATACACAGCTCTCTGTAATTGATCAAGGTAAAAGGAAAAATGCAGGCTGTCTCACAAAGAAGGGTTTAACTAACTAATTATATGGAAGGTGGTATTTTTCCATGTATATATTCCAGGTTTAAGGGATTCCTAAGTTTTGATCAGTGAAGTGGGAGAAGGTAAGGGGTGACCCGGGATCAGCAAAAGATTGATTGATTGATTTGCTGATTACATCATTAATTAATTAATTTAGCTCTATATAATGGTTAAGAACATGGTTAAAACATGCCTGCAGTAGTTACCCAGAGTTTAAGGTGACATGTTGAAATGTTTAATTTAGTTAAGCCTGCAAAAATAGGACATTTTCAGTTTAAAATCACAGATAAGCGAACCAGGAAATATTAACATTTGTAACTAAAACAGAAGATATAACCAATGAAGCTCTGGCATTTTTTGCATTACATTGACTCTACAATCTATCAATTATCTAAATAGTTGGCAACTAACTTCCTGTTGATAGAATAACTGATTAA
The DNA here is from genome assembly GCF_963576545.1 of Limanda limanda. NCBI lineage: Eukaryota > Metazoa > Chordata > Actinopteri > Pleuronectiformes > Pleuronectidae > Limanda > Limanda limanda. Next base: position 11,053,731 of record NC_083637.1, read on the forward strand.
TCAATTTGTTTTTTCAACTTTAAAAATTAGATCCCGATGTTTTATAGTGTTATCAGTCACTATCAATCATCTATCAACCAATGGAAGGCAACAGCTAGCTCTGTGTTCTGACTTTTGTTAGTGTTTCCTTTCTTATTCACGTGTGGACCACAGCTTGCGTCTGTGAGGCCTTTATTGTATTGTGAGGGATTTTAAATCAGCAGTTGAATTTGACATCACAAGTTACATTTCGTCTTGATGTTATCAGTGTAACCGTGCCTCGGGGCCAGAACTCATGGACTGGAACATTTCCGACTAATGTGGTGTTTACGATCAAGTTAGTCTGACAAAGAGAAGCTATTGCTGCCAAACGTCTTGTGACTGTGACCTTTTGAAAACTATCTCTTTGTTCGGTTGGCTTCTTTTTATATGGTGAATTTCAACACAACCAATTTTCCATTGTGTCAAAACTTCAAGTTTTGTGCCTTGGAATCATATGAACACTGCCAAATAAACTCAAAAGATTGGATGAGTGCTACGTTTGGATTAGTCTTTTTCCAGATTCTCCAGGGTCATTGAAAGAGACTTTCCCAGGGAGCATTTGTCATATGCTCCAGTTCATACTGAGCCATAGGAGTTTGGTGCTTGAAGGTATAGATGTTCTGAGACAGATTCCAGCTTCAGAAATGCCCCAGATGCAGTTGTAAATGCAGGGTTGGTCATCCGTGAGTACTTAAACCTATGTACTAAGGTTTTTTTGCACTATTGTTGCCAATTACAACACGAATGTTGTCACAATGCATTTGAAGAATCGTGTATGTATTTGATTTTATAAGGGGGCAATCTGAGCCAGGCCATACAACAATGATAACAATCATCACATCCAAACAGGATTAGTAGCATGCAGCTGTAAAAATATGGTATAAAAGTATTTTTTTTAAATGCCCTGGTATTGGATCGGCACTTGGTATTGGCCAATTATTGGAATCTGTTTCAAGAAAGGACAAATGGTATCATCTCATCTTGAAAGTGGGATGATTAGCACGATCAGGGTTTAAGGAAGAAAAGTCTGCAACTGTGTCTGTTCACATTTAACTCCAAAGGTTCACCTGTCGTTTCCCACACACCCACACAGATGCAGCTGGCACTCTAGTTATGCGGTGCTGTGTGATCTGACCCTAGCCGCTGTGTCTGCAGCCCCTTAATATAGCCCACTGCTGTCATGGTAGTTTTTGCCTCTCTTCCCTGGCTCAGTGCTGCGTGAGCACCAATATGTTTGCATGTTTGTCACATCTCGAGGACAGGCTGTGTTGGGGGGGGGGGGGGGGGGGTCAACCTGGAGGCTAGAGACTACGTGTGAAATATTGCTACTGACCTGTGTTATTTCCCAACTTGCTGTGAGACAGACAGTGCCGCAAAAAAATGGATTGCGTCTGTATCGAATTTTCATTAATTTGTCTTTTTAATTTGTTTTCGAATCAGTTTCTTTTGTTGTGTGTCCAAGAAGAAGAGTCCGCAGAGCAAACTAGAGTGGACAAAGAAAGATGGATGGCTCCTTGCTTTCACCAGTGGTCCTGTTGTGGCCACTGTCCTTGATTGCATTAGTGTTACTATGGTGCTGCCTGATATCTTTGGCCTGGCCTCAAGCCAGAGGACGTGGTTAAACTTGCACACATGTACACACACAATCATACTCACAAACACACGCACACACACTGAGAGAGACTCAGGGATGCACCAGAGACCCCTGCTCTCACAGAGTATTCGTTTGCAGCCTGACTGGAAGCTGAGTGCGTGGAGGACCTACTCCTCTCGTCCACCTACTTTCTTGGCTTTTCTCTGAACTTTCCCTGGCACTCCTGTTTTTTCATGCTTGTTTTTGGTGTTGGTTAGAAACCTGTGGAATACCTTTACCCTCTTCGTCTCCGCTCTTAACCCATTGCTTTTGGATAAACAACTAGAGTTTAAAAGGGTTAGGGGACTGCCAGAGCAGAGCACAAGGTTGGTAATATTATTACTTCTCATTAAATAACTATTTATTGATATCACAAGATGTCAATTTATGTGCTGGTAAAATGAAATAGTTAAATTCATAATGTGAGAAAATGCTGTGGTATGTAAACAGTAATTTTCTGTGTTGTGATGAACCACCCAACACTGTGGGAAGCTGCAAAGGGAAATTCCAACACAAGCTTTTTATGTTCCGCAGCTTTGGTTACAGGTGTTTTATGTAATACACCCACTTGCAATTTAGGTTACATTTCAAGAGAAGTTTTGTCTCGTACTAGTATTTGTGTGCAATGCATATAATAACAACGAGTAGCTGCACAAGCTGTATCTTAGTAGAAAAATATGCATATGTGTCAAGTCTTGAATGAGTTCTACAAAGCCATGTTTTTGCACCTGATTTAGTATTACTTCAATTTCAGATATGCCAGTTTTGTTCTCACCTGGCTATTTTTCTTTTTACTTAACTGTTCTGTACCCATTTGCCCTGATTGCACTTTGCACAAGCCAATAGAAGCTGAAAGGAGAATTGTTTAAGCCCCTCTCTCGTCAGCGGTCAAGGAACAGCGTGATCATGTGAACCAAATCTGCCATGCCAAAGGAATGTGTTGAATTCTAACGATGCAGCTTTGACAAGTGCATGTGACTTTGTGCGAGAGCTCAGATTGGCGATGGCAGCAGACGCAGAGGCAGATAGGATCAAAAACGGGAGACGATAGGCAGCACGTAATCGAAAGCAAGAATGTCATGCCACTGTCAAGGTTGTGGCGGAGCAGAGTGTGCAACGTTTTTTAACCTCCTGCTTATCAGGAGAAGGCATTAGAACCGTTGGACCAAACAACGGGGAGATACTGTGGGAATGTGACCAACTTGAGTTTTGGGGAGTTGCGTATCTTGAAGTCAGATGAGCCGGTCTTTATCTCCAGCACAGCTTTGGTTCTCATGCCTGAGAGTCGGCTGCCATCTGCATTCACAAACCGTCCTCAGAGTATGCAGATTGAATAGGGCACTGTACGAACCAGGGCAATTAAGTACATTGAGTCTGGGAATCATTTTCAGCAAAGATTCCCATTGGCTATATACTGTATAAAAGAGCCATACTAATTGTGGTGTTAGTGCATAAGTCAGGGATTAACAGTGTCTTTCTGTCAGTATGTTTCTTTTAGATGAGCAGTTAAACATCAGACAGTCAAACAATTGTTCCGTCAATAAGCGGCTGATGTCATTTTTTACCAATAAATGAATTAGGTCATTGGCAGTTATTTAGTGCCTGGAGTAAAATGGTTCTAAAGATCCCGAAATGAAACATAAACGATCTCTTTTACTGCAATTTATAAATGTACGAATTTGACCAAAGCTGGACCAGAAAGTTTAAGCGAGCGAACATTTACCCCTTTTTCCACCAAATAAACTTTGGTTCTTGAAACTCTGGAAACTATTGTTATGCTGAACTCCAGTAGCGAGAAGTTATAATTACAGATACTGTATCAAGTATTTCTCACTTGTTTCTTCCTCTTTGTCTTCTTCATCCTCTGGCTAAAGATTAGAATATGTTAGTTCACTCTGCCTGTTCACACTAGAAAAGTCTTGGTTCCTTTTGGTAACTGAATTAGGGAGTACTGTTGTATTTTATTTTGTAGTGGGTTTGAGAGCCGGAACAGAACCTGTTCCGTGTTGGTAACAGTAGATGCACAACCTCTGTTTCTCTGTGTCCTATACGCTTAATGTTGTTTCCTACTCTGCAGGGTAAAAGGTATTGATTGGTGACCTGGATTTTGCTCCTGCCACCACAAGCCAACATGGGCTCTACACCAAGCTTGAGGAGCGATAACAATGAATTACAAGAAAGTGGCAAAGACACTTAAGTAACAGAGCCAATTTTGGCTGCCCATGATTTTGGCTTTGCCTATCTCCTCTCACACACAACTACTATATTTAAATTATTCTTATTCAGACTTGTTATTTCTAGGGTAGCTTTATGTGTTCAACACTAATCATTCGCAACTCCACGTTGTTCTCCTCGTCATCATGAAGAAAGGCTGCTTTTAGTTTTGTTTTGAGTTTCCTAAGGTCAAATCAGAGGGATGAGTTTATTTGAATATACATGCATCTTGAAAAGCAGTTAATGGATAAATATGGTGTTGACAGTGGGGTCAGAACCTGCCATTTGGCCTCTTTGCAGGTGAATGCATTAGAGAAACTATGTGAGTGCACGAGAGCTGAGTACGAATGACTTCAGGCTTTTAGAACAAATCTACAGGCATGAACACACACACCCACAGAGGCCAAAAACAGCAAAAGAGAAGGGTAATTAGAAAAAAAAACTGACTTGGTTTTGTCATTTGCATAATAGTTTAGTTGGAAAAATATATTGCATCGTTGCCATTGCTGGCTGCATCCGTGGGAAGGATTCCACACATTCTACGCTAAACATGAATCACTGTATGGAAATCACATGAACGCACACGCAGCACACAACCTCTCAGGTATGTGTTCGCACCACGCACATTCCCTTTCAACTGAAAGTGAAGCAGTATCATCTGAATGTGACAATAGAGAGTGGAGGTGTGTACCAGTTTCAGGGGACTGGTGGAAAAAGGAGGTGTGTCATATTAACTCGGCAGTGGAACAAGCCAAGGCATGCTCGACAGCTCAGCTCATAGAACAGGACACTACCACAGTTAATACACCCAACAACAATCAACATGTTGTGTTTCTTATATGCAAATTCACTGTTCACTTATTCACATATTAATGAAATGGCTTGAAATAATCATTTACTAGAATAACTGGTATTGTATCTCTACTTGAACCTTGTTTTATCTCCTGTTCTGCTGAGTAACCAGGCACCACGTCTTTGAAAGCAACACCACTGCCGACACACAAGTGTGTATCAGAGTCCATTTCCTTATCTCTGCGTGCGGCATCTCAAGCCATTTCCTCCTGGACGGACTCGAGCAGGAGAGGGGCTAATTAGATCATGTCCAAGGCAACCTCTCACTGGCTGCTAAATGTGATTTGGAATCATTTTCATTGGTTTCATTGGATTAGACTGCTGCTGCTCACTGCAAGGATAAGGATTAGGTTAGATGCACACACAGAGTGGACTAAACGAGTTAACATGGTACCTAGTATCCATCTCTTTTTTAGGGGGGGGGGGTTGATCCTGAATTGTATTAAATCAAAAAGCCTTAAATACAAAAACTGTGAGCTTCACTTTCTTTTAAAGAAAATTAAAATGCAGTAAATAATCCAAACACTCTCATAAATAAAAACGCGTACGTCCACTCACTCAACCACAGATGCTTTTGGGGTCAGGATTTCAAAAAGTCATCCATCTCACCATGTAGTGGTCCCCCTGCAGGAAGAAGTGGGACTGTTACCAGTCTGCCGCTCAACCCACAACCTGCTGTGGTGTGAAATCCTGTGCTTCACTGAGACATGCAAGGCTGCCCCACTGCAAGCTCTTATCAGGACTTCACATGGAGAAGATACCTCTATATGGAGTCTGGATTATTGGAGACTGACCTGTTTGTACTGACTCACGCATGTGCAGGAGTGAGTCAAACACCCCTCTGGTAAAATTCATGGTGCACCCTTTGGCATGTGGGCACAGAATGTTGAGCACTGCTATGTGGATATTTTTGGGTTCTACCCACCTATCTGTAGCCAGCATGGTGTAGGTGTGCTGCTCTGAAGAAGCGGCGTGAAATGGGTGTTGGGGTGGGCAGTTGTTGCCAGGGGAGGTGGTATGTTATTTTCAGTCCATTGTGTCTACTTCCTGTGGGTCAGGGGTTATTGGAGCAGGGTGTTGCAGACTTCACGGAGTAAGAGGAGGGGAGGGAAGTCAGCCGTGTAGGCAGGAAAAGTGGCCATACTCGCTCGGCAACAGTGGCTGGTCAGCAGCGTGCTCACCTCGCTTCGCTCAAAACATTTCGCTCCGGGTAAAAGCTTGGACTCTTCAGAACCAGGTACAGAGATATGGCTTGTGTTTTAATAACCACTGACCTTGTTATTCTCAGCTTTTCGTTTTTTATTTTGATGATGTGAATACCGTTTCAACCAATTTAATTAGTTTTTTGACTCTAAGCAGAAGGTCAGAGCTGGAGTAAACTATCAAACAATTATTCTTCCAACATTAGCACGGAAAATATTTTATGCAAAAGTGGGGATGAAAGATTCATGACTCTTACGTAACCAGAAAGCCACCTTGATCGTGGGGTTGTTTTGGGAATAGGTTCGTCAAGAGCGTCAATAATTACACAGCAATTAAAGCACAATAAATCCTTTAGTGAATTGTATAGAAATTGCTGACAATTTAAACTACCAAAATTGATTGCATACTTACAAAGGAGTGTATGTTTATTAAGGAGCATGTGATTACGTGCACTTAATGAAGATCTGGCTGTGTGTTTAAAGGAATCATATCGTTGTTGATCCCAGTTTGTTTTTTTCTGAATTAAGTCCCATAAAAATAAGACAGCGTTGCCCTGGCAAGTAAATAGGGATGATGAGTGTGCGACCACATCCAGCGAGAGCACCGACAGCTCTTGTGTGTTTGTGTTGTATTTCTACCAGAAATCGTGACACAGCAAACTGATGGTAAACAAACTTCATTCTCTTCGGACTTCCAGAGAAGATGTAAATATTCTTTCTCTGCAATAAGGTGCCACTTTGTTCTTATGGTTAATTAGTTATTTTAGTGGTAATTCTATGGATCTGGCACCTGACAGCGTGGAGATGCATGTTATGTTTAAACACAACTGAAGCAGTTCACCAGCTTGTCTGCAGCACTTCTGTGCATAATAAGTAGCTCAGTACAAACAGTTAAAAACAGTCATCATTGTAAACTTTTACTTTTATCTCTGGTTGGTCACTCATTCGGAAAAAAATTATTTCCATGCTATTACAGTTTACAGTTTACTGGCTGCAAACAAGGACGTGTGTGATTGTTGTTTTAGTGGAACCAGAATAAAGCAGCTTTAAGCAAACTGTATATATGCATCATTATTATTTTAGAACAGACAGAGAGGTTCAAAATAGGGATTTGTTCCTGCAATGCCGGTCAAACATTTTGCAGAAAAAACACCTGCAGTATAATGTGAGCAAATCATCAACTTGGGTTATTGAGTTTTCATGGTGCAGCTGTGATTCCTTCTCTGCTTTCTCCTCTCAAAGCAAAGATGTTGAGTGTTTCAGTCCAGCATAGGAAAGACGAGACCATCACTATCCAGGTGCATTGTTTTCTGGACAAACTGTGAGACATTAGCCAAAGTAAGACGTTAATATAGAAGAGATTCTAAAGTTAGAATCTGACAAACCCCCAAATGCGACCACAGTGACAAAAGGAGGCAAAACAGGAAATCTTTTTGCGCAGAGTGTGTTTGGGGAACAGATGACCAGGAAGATAAAAAGCGCTAACAAAGTGGAAACTTCCACTAAGGGATGTTTTTTTGCCTTGTGTGTGTTTTTGCTCTCTTTTTCTCTGTTTCACAAAGCCCCATGTTTCCTGGAAAACACAGTCAGAGGTAGTGAGTTTAGTTTTGATGAAAAGGCGAATACTGCGAGTGCTCAACGGTTTCCTTTTATTAAACGCAGCTACTGACACTTCTGTGCTCCCTCAGTCATACATGATGTGAAGCTGCGTTAATGTTTAAACCTGCTCCCTCTGAGTTAATGCTTCACCCTGTGAGCACAGTGTAAGCCTGAACACTGGGAAGAGAGGCTGGGGAGGTGTTGACAGAAATTTAATTGAACCGTTCTTGTTGTATAACAGGACAATCGAACTACTTCATCCCTCCTTCACTTCCTCAGGCTCTCTTCTCTTACATCTTCCCCACCTTCTCTCTCTCTCTCTGTCTCCTCCCTCTATCTGTGGATACTCTAATGAATGATATGGAATCATTACTTCAGTGAGAGTTCCTGTCCCCGCCCAACAAGAAAGAGTCAGTGCAGCTACAACAGCAGTTGCACAGTTGCGCGGTTGTTTAAGCCAATGGACTAACAGCAGGACCATGGTTCTGGACTGTCAGGAATAGGTCTGAGGAACCACACATTCGGTTGAGAATACGTCTCCAACAAGACCTGAGAGAATGTAATACCTGCCGTTGAACACATTGGTAAGAAACATTATTTCCTCTGCAGATTTCATCAAAGTTTTTTGGAAAAAGCTGAAGTCTGCTCATATTTCTAGTTTATACATCATTAAATAATTCCAGCTCCTGCTTCTGCAACTTAGACCTACTGTCAGGGAGGTAGTGGTTTTCTGTTTTCAGCCTGATTATTTTGTTTGAGACGTAAAATAGTTTGAAGAACCTTGACATTGTCTTGTTGTTGTAGGTCACCTGCTGCAGACCGAGAATTAAGAACACCTGTTCGGCCTCCCGACGTGCTTTCATTTGAATGTTGGTCTTTGTGTGCACTGTTTGCAAAGATAGCAGAATGACTACCAGGGTCTGTGTTCTTTGGACAGTTACCGTAGATTGTTAGGGCCAGGGTCAGATGGCGCCTGGCTGGGTGAGAATTTCACAGCTGCACATGAAAGCGCAGCGACTGTGGGATTTTATATTGAAGGAGGGAGCGATGGTTTGTGTGGTGGAGGAAAGGAAGGAACTTGCTTGTTTTGATCGTAGAGTAGCTGCTCCTTATGGATCGATACACAGATGATGAGCGCACACATATATATATAGGATGATGTCTAAGTGATGCACTCACAGGAGGAGCTCCTTATGTAGACGCAGCTGCTGGAACTTGGTGTTGACCTGATGATTCAACATAAACTGAGCTATAACTTGTACACACACATACACACTGTCTTTACATTACACAACAGATGTCAGTTCACCAGTTTATTTCTGGCAAAGTAGGAATGCACAAATGTTACCTCCACCGTAAACCCAGCTGCGTAAAACAACTGTTCTGTGTTGTTGGTAGGGAGCCAACTTATTAGTTGCCTCTACAGAGGCTGGTGCAGGCTCTCATTGCTGCGCCAGTTTCTTTACAGAACCTTATTATTATAGCATTATATTCTTATTATTTTATAATCTGGTTCTGTAATAATACATGATTATTATTTATGATCATTTTAAATAATTATATCTTGAGAAAATTCTGAAATTGAGGTTCACAACTCTGAAGTCTAAATGAAAGAGAAAAAATCAAATGTGTCCATAATCAGCTACAGCATTTTCAAACTGCCATTTTGCATCATTTGATATGGTAAAGAAAGGATATAGATATGTATACAGTATATGTTCTCAAAATAAAAGTCTGACCTTTCGGGGTGTGAATACTCCCCTTGTGATAATCTGTCATGTGGTATTTAATACAAAACATAAACTAGAATATGGGTTATTAGGAGTATATGTCGTATGGGAGGCCTTGTTGTGTTAATGCAGGGTTAGCTGCAGTCCAAGTGTTTGCAGATGATACAAAATCGATGTCTTGTTTCTGAGGATTTCTGGATTTGAGCTTTGGTTCTTGTGGAAAAATCAAGACTTGAGATCCTCACTTTTGTGTCTCTGACCTGTGTGGGAAGATGGGTCGGACGTGCACAAAGCAAGGATGTGATGTTTCTGTGCAACAAAGCTTTTGTTCTTGTTCTTCTCTCAGAGAGGGAATGAAATGAGGAGGTTGACTCTCACATGGGAGCAGCGCTATGCTGTGGATGTGAATGATAATTGATAAGTTCAGCGACACCCGGGAGTTAATTTTTTGGGTTGTTGTGTGTTCTTGGGATCGACGTGCAAGTGTTCAATAGGACACACGCACATGCACAGATACGCTAATGTTGCTCTTACCTCAGTCGGTTAGTCTGGGTGGTCCTATCTTTAACACTGCTCTCACTCTATTTCTCCTTGTTAATTTCCTGTGCTTTCTTTGGCCTCTCTCCTATTATAGGTGCTAGGAAAGAATACTTTCATGATATAGTTTCCTACTAAATGGTTTATTTTGGCGGATAATCTTTGTCGTTTGTTTGTATGAAGACAGTATTACATGACTGTGCGATACAAAGATATATATACATACATCGTTACCTTTTTGTCTTTTGGACATTCTCCCCCATGGCAATGGTGCAAGCAGGTAATTTTCAATATATGCAAATATATGTGACAATAAAAATAATTCTGATTCTGAAAGAAACTAGATAACTCCAAACCGGAGGACTCGGAACAGCCAAGACAAAACAAGGAGCTTGTAACTAAAAGAGGGGCTTCTTCAGTGGAATGATAGTGTAGGGAAAGTCCGTAAAAATGTACTTGTACAAAAAACTGTGTCCCCACAACAAACTACTAACACCACTAACCTATTTTACTACTTATGCAAGAATTATGTCAAACAGCACACAGACACACACACAGAGCGTCTGTGGATGAGAGCCAAAGCACAGTCGAGTTCTCAAAACAAACCACGGTCTGATGTTGCAACAGGCTTCTGTCCTTGATGCACCTTATCACAACAAAGCTCAGAGATGGGAGATAAAAGCTGCTGTTGTAACTTAAACCTGTACATATATTATCTCACATGTTACAATTTACAGAAAATGTGCTATATCATGGTATATGCAGTTATTTTGATACATGAGATTTTGTATGACACTTGTCATTATTATCCTTCAGTGTTTCTTAGGTGTGTTAAATAATTGTCTGAGGAATTGAGTGTTGGACAAAATCTTCAAATCATCTCTGATTTTCCTGGTTGTTTTTCTATAATTATTTCCTATCTGCAGCTCTGTTGAGGTAGAAGTAGTTCTTGATGAAACTTGATGAAATGCACATTATTTCCTCCAATATTCATTTGTTAAGTTAGTTAAAAAGTTTGAGTACTTGCAACCAGGTATCTTAAGCAGAATACAAAATTGCAGGACCTCAATTTCTGGTTCAAATCTGGGTTTATGCACTCTGCACACTTTTTATATATCCTGACTTAAAACCCTCTAGATGGGGTATCTTTGCAGAATTAGTGTTTGGGGTCACTGCTCTGCCAAGGGAGACCTTTTGTGAAGCGGTCATGTAGAGGAAGCTGTCCATGCTGTGGCATCTCTGACCTCGTTTCTATTGAGAGTGCAGATGGGAAACAGAATTGTAAAGTCTCCACAGGAAGCAGAGGGAGGCTCACATCCAGGGAAGTGAGATGCAAATACAATGATTTGTCAATAATTATGAGCTTGAGTTGAATGTAAATGAAGACACGGATATTTCATTGCTGTAATCTGGGGACAGGACTTTGGGCTTCATTCAATTCGGAAAAGGAACATGAAAGGTGAGAAAAGGCAGGTTTTAAAGCCATCTTGACTCGCTAAATGTCTTCAATGTTAGTTAGGATAGAATACAGTGAAATATCAGTCTAAATCAATAGAACTAAAGAGACAGGTTGTTTATCTTCAATTTTTCTTTCAATCAAGTGTTTAATTGTGTTTCACTGCACTTATTAGAAACGTCTCTTCGTCTGCTCGCCGTCCTTTAGTCAGAGTCACAGTGTTTGTGTGCATTTGCAATAATATTAGAATAGGATATTGATTTGAATAATAGCTGATAGTCATGATTATATTAAAAGAGCCAGACTGCAACAAAGATGGAATAATTGGTTGTAGTAATAATTGTTGAATATGTCGGGGTGCAATCCCACTACATTTCTGTAAACTAAACACAAACCTTCTGGTCTCTGGTTGTCCCTCCCCCTCTGATTTAGCCGTGGCAGTTAAGAGGGTCTGTGACAACCTGATTACATAGAACAGGAAGTCAGGGGAGGGAGCGATCTCAAACTGCCGACCCTCACACACACAAACACACACACACACAGCATCATGATAAAGTCACAACTTAGGCGCAAACAAGACCAAAACAACAACAACAACAACATGCTTGTTCTCTCATAACAGCACTTAACTACAACAACCTTGGAAGGTAGGCTCACCGTTATTTACTGATTTACAAAGCATTTATCATCATCCGTAAGATTTAAAGGTAATATATTTGTCATTTTCAATTATATCGGTTCCTTAGGGTTCACTCTAAGTTTGTGTGATGACGGTTAGTGTTTATGCAATGCACGAGAGGTACAAAAAACATTTACCTGCAAATGTCCAATGCTTGTTTGTATGAAGGAGTTTGTGACACTGGTTGTGACACTGGATGTTTGTATACTTTCAGGATTTTGTTTATTTCAACTCTAAATGAGATGTAATGTTACAATTGTCTTGCTTTAAGCTAAATATAGTCCACTGTGCATTATGTCTAAAACAGACTGAATTGGTAATAATTCATATTAATAGATTATATTAATAGATATTAATATTCATTCGTTTTTTACTGTCACTGTACACGTACAGCGTTCGTCCTCCAACCAGAAGGTCGGCGGCTCGATTCCAGTCTTCCCTAACTGCCCGCCAAAGAAAAAGTGCTGCCCGTAGAATATGAATGTGTGTGTGAATGGGTGATATTTTTTAATATCTCACAGGTAAACACGGATACACCTGGAATCTTTCTAAGGGGAAAGCTGGTGTAGTTCATTGAGGAACTGGTATTCAGACACTTATTTACTCTGTCCTTTGTGCTTTCCAGCTGTTGTGTCAGCCATAGTTCATGTCAGGTCGAGCGTGCAGTGAATTTATCAAACAACATGACGGTGATCCCACCAGTACAAATCAAGAGTGTTTACCTCAGAGTCAGAGGGTGGTGGTAGAATTTGGCTGACTATTAACCACAGTGTACAATGCTGGACCCAGGCATGCACATCTTTCACGGAAGTCCCTTGTCCTTCCAGCAGGCGGAGGGCTGATGACGCTCGCCGAACACTCGCTTAGCCAAAGGACACGCACTCTTACTTGTATGTTAACTGCCCTCGCTGGTGCTCAAGGAAGTAAAAATAGCTGTTTAGCAAGAATCCCAGTCATGTCTCGCTAACAAAGATTGTTTTATACAATTTGCGGCACTCAGCATAGAGGAGCTTTTGTCCCTCCTCTCCTTCTCTTTCTGCAGACCTCGTCACCAAGGCCAAGAGCGCCAAAACCTCTGACGCGCTCGACACTACTCTCTTAGAACAGCCTTTGTTCAGCGCAGTCGTAGGGCCCTGATAGTGAGGCTTAGGGAAGCACTGTGGTCGGCAAGATTGCATATTTGTTTAATGCATTTGTGTCAGACTGCAGTGTCATGGAATTGTTTTGTAGGTTCGTTGCGTTTCTGCGTCAGCAGATGCAGCCATTTGATATTCCAAATATTTGCCCAAATAGCTGAAAATGTCAAATGCACAAATTCACTCCTTATTTTTGTTTCTCCAAACACCCACAGTATGTCCCTCCATGCCACATGATTGCTAGAATCTGACAGTGCAAAGGAAGAGATAAAGTGATGCAGTCGTGTTATTCATGATTTAAAACATTACATTACTTTTTATGTGTTGCTTTGGTCTAACCTTTCATTGACTCTTCCTAAATCATAAGATGTTTCCAGATTCTCCCTATATATTGTCATTTGGAAAACTAATATTTATTAATGAGCTGCTACAGGAAATCAAATTATAGGGAAATATTTTGTAATATAGCAGTAAGTAATGAAATTCATGTATGCTCTTCCACACGGACGCTGAGTAAGATAACACCTGATTCATTTACATTTTTCTCACCTCCGTCAATGTGACCTCATTCCCTCTAATGAGACTGCCCTGCAAAGTAAACAGATCAATACTGGAACTCTGGAATCTATGGTGTGTTTAATATCCTGCTTGTGTGAGATACACTGTGCGAGTATCTTTTTTCTTCTTGTCATATCCACTGTCCACATAAGGTGGTCTGGTTTCTGCGTGGCCCTGAGATGGTGTCTGGTATGGATTTCTGGCAGATGCAATCATATCACATACTAATTTGTTCTGTTATCACCAAAAATCTTGACCTTCTCTCCCCCGTCTTCACCCTGTGCTCATCCTGCACCCCGCCGCTCCCTCGCTCCATCCCCATCGCTGTATTTTTCTGAGGAACAAACAGGGAAGCTGTCCTAGTCAGGATGAGTCAGTGCAGCTGGGTTGCAGGTCATTTACCCACATCCCACTCAGATGAGACAGATGGCCCGGCCACTCGCATGCTGCTTAGTGCTAACTCTGCATCCAGAGTGTGTGAGCTAAGCTAACGCTAGCACGTAACTGAGCTGCAGAGAGCCCAGCTGATGATATAAACAGAAATCTAATGAAGTTTATTGACACAGGTAAAATCCATAAAACTAAATATCTGAGATTTATCACTCATCCCCCTCAGCATTTGAAATGTTTTATTCTTGTGGCTAATATGTGTATTTTCTGACTTAGTCAAGCCATGAGACAAAAGAAAATACTCTAACATTAAAAAGCAGCCTCTACTGATGTCCTGTATCTGCTCTAGAAAGTGAGAGACACGATGGGTTTCAACAGGAAACGGCTGCAATTCAACTCCCACTAGAAACCTACTGACTGATGAACACTGAAAGAATCATCTGTCTTAATTGAAAGGACAACACAAGTATGAAATGGGGAGAGAAGGGAAAACAGGCAAAAAAGGGTCAGGGCTGGACCAAACTCACCCCACTAAATCTTTACATAGGACATATTGGTTTGCTGCTGCATTAGTGTTTATAAATCTCTAATGCCACTATTCACATTTTGTCCGACACCATGTCCTGATGACAGAGTCTTGTGTGATTTCCCAACGGCTGCTGCTGCAGGAATACATAACCCCCATGTGTCTGTACCATTTACCATTAGAGATATAGAGGAGGAGTTTAATTATGCAGTTTAACAGCCTGTGATGAGAGCAAATTCACATTAGCAATTAGAGCACTTAAAGGCTTTTTAAGCTGCATTAAGCTATCTAAACCATGGAGCACAATTAGCCTTCTAAGCGCAATAAAACTGGAGTAGGTGGAGCTTAAGCGGTGGCGTTGGCTGGATGCTTCACTTGGAACTAGTTTCATGTATTTAACTAATGAATTAGACTAATTCCTGTTGTAGGAGGCTGATGTGGTCTCTTTTATCAGCTGCATACCAAAACGTGGAGTGTATTCCATTGTCGTTTGCTCATATCTTACGTGTGATCAAGTGTGATTCCACATTCTCTCTTTCATTTCTTTACTCCCGCCAGTACACTGTATATTTTGGTGATGATGTAGTGCCAAGCAGGACTTTTCTAATGTCTGATATTTGAATGCAGAGGCATATTAACACATATTTATGGGGCTGCTTGATACAACCAAAATCTCATGTTCTGATAGAGGTTATTCCATGTCCAGATTACAATACATTTAATTTCTTGTTATTCCTTGACCTTGGTGCCATGTCTTTTCTCATCTCTTTCCATCCTCATGATTCTTTGTCATATGTTAATATTGCGAACAAGTTTCCTGCATTGTCTGAGTTTGGGCTTTGTTTTGAACTCGTGACTGTACTTTCGTGGCTTTTGTCCATAGACAAAGCAAAGCCGTTGATAAATGATTACCAAAAAGAATGATTAGTGGCACAACAGAAATAAGACTAAAGGGTGCACAGACTTTGGCTTTTGCAATATAGTTCCTGTTGTTTCCAGTCAGCGTCTAAAAGAAAAAGGTTGGCCCCTAATGTTACTAACTTTTTTACTACATGTATTTTCTTTCATGCTCGGTGTTGGTTGGGACCTTTTGCCTTTGGCTGAGTAGGATGGGACCTTTTGTTCCTGGTTGAGTTGGATGAGACCTTTAGCCTTTGTCATGATCCAGTGATGTTGGATCTCGAGGCCTCTGACGGCAGTGTGACTCCACTCAGTTGGCATCTTGTCCCAAACCTCCCACCCTCCCCTTCCCCTATCATAATCCCAGTCAGACCCTCAATACCATCTCTGTCCGTCCCCCCACGGGCAAATATTGGGTCCCTTCCTGTGTCTGACCCTATCAGAAGACACCGGGACACCAGGAAGTGGGGGGAGGGGGAGAGAAAGGGGTTGGCGGGGACAGCTGCCATGCCAGAGGAGCCCTCCCCAACCCAGACCAGTATCGTCCCATGCCGTCCCATTCCTAACTGTGGGGCAGTGAACACTAGACTCCCACAAGCTGAAGTGGGCTTTGATTGTTGGATAAGATAAGCGGCTCCAAATCTGCTGGTGTATTAAGGAAAGCTGAAATGGATGTATCTTTATCTGCCAGTTGTTGACACTGGTATCTGGCGTTGACTTTTTAAGGGTTAACCTTCTGTTCCACGCTGGCTACAATGGAGTATTTAATAGTAAAACCAGGACCAGAGGTGACATCGTCTTCTCTGTAAGCCTTGGGAGGAGGTATGTACTGGTGTGTGGCAAAGATCATGTTGTCATACTGGCCAAATGTGTGTATGTGGCATTGGTTTGAAAGTACTCTGGTGTGTTTGATATCTGTTGTGTTGCTATCAAATGTTTTTACATGCACTTAAAACAACAATGGGTGGAAGGCTTTTGAGTAAGGCTGTTTTGATGGACATTGGTTGATGTATTTTCTGTCAGCCTGTTCATTGTCAGTGATGCCAGGTCTTGTAAGGACATGTAAACTAGTAACCTGTTTCAGTAAAAGTTATTTTAACATCTCACATAAAGTTTTGACTTACAAACAAACAGCTAGTATGTATTCCGGTCCATATCTTCCAGCAACTCTGTCAGCAGGAATGTATTTTGAAATTTAGACACATTTGCACATTAGGGAAAAGTTGTTGTCTCACTGAACGTGCCTGTTCCCTCACTGTGCTGCCAGTCCAAGTCTTCTTATTAAAATACCAACACTTCACGAGTATCCTAAAAAATACGTAGGAGGTAGTAAAGTAATCTGTTCACTTACTACAGCTGGGTGTCACTGTAACAGGGCAAATGTAGTGCATGTAAATGTGTTCTCCAGTTGTGTTCTGATTCCAATTGTCTCCCTCTTACCTTGCGTCTTGTTTCTGTATAAATGTAGTTGAGACTAAATTCGTAGATATGATGGCGCCTAGATATTAGGATGTCATCTCTTATTTGAAGTGTTTTCATTTGCTTATTACCAAATAGATTGTTATTTTAATGCACGTGTCTGGTGCTGAGTGTTGGGAACAAATCAGTGGCAGAAAACAGAGCAAATGTGCACAAGGAAATCTGTGTGAATGTGAATTCCCACAGATGGTGGAGAGATGTTCCAGCTACTACACAGCTTGTCATCCTCGAGCTAGTAGTGTAACCATGCTAATGTAGCAGCAGGTGCAGATTCTCTTGTGGAATTGCAAACCCACTGCTTAAAAATGAGATTAAAGTTTGTTTAAAAAAAAAAATATATATATATATATAAAAACTGTATACCTTGTCTGTTCACATTATGTGCCCTCCTTTAAGGTGAATTTTCTGATGTGTATAGAATAATTCAATAATAATCTAAGAGTCACTTTACTTTGCTGCTGGATATTGCATTCAGAAAGCTGAGAACCAACAGAACCGACCATCTTATCTGATCTAAGGTCATTGCTTGTGTGTGTGTTTGTGGACTGCTATTAGTTCAGTGACCAAGATGTTTGGCCATGCATGTTAAGTCAAGTCATGTCAATAATATTAGCATACAGCATAAACAAACACTTTTACTCTTGACATTTTAATCAAATTCAATAAATGAATAATTTACTACTTATAATGGCATAGTCTGGATCCTTTCATTGACTTGTTTGGATCCTGTACAGGCAAACAAAGACTTTTGTGTTGGGTAAATGAAGTGAGAGATATGTTTACTTCTCGAACCCTGTGTGATAGTCTTTTACATATTTTTGGTTTCAATGTAAATTTGCATATTTTATACATTACATCCATAGTTATTTTGTCTTTTTGTCTATTTGCTATATTTATTGTTTCTTGGAGGCATAATACATGATGCTTGCTTCCCTTTTGCATAATTAACGTGATTATTATACAGTGTTGTTCAAACAGTGTTCATATTCAGTGTCAGGGCATCAGTTTTGAGAAGTGCTGTTCAATTTTTGATTGTGCAGACACTGCTCACAGCCACATGTGTTTGTGATTACTGCATATATTGCCTTGGTCTGCTCGGTCATGATGACTTGATGAAACTCGACAAAAACACAACATTACATTCATTGGCCACGGTCAGCATTTTGTGGTTCTCTTTTTGGACATGCAGACGTTGCGTTACTCCTTTTCTTTTAACTTTAAGTGACCTGTTGTCGTCTGAATTTCCAAAGGAGCTCAACTCCAAGACTATTGAGCCGTTCTGTTAAACAGGTCTCACTTTCCTCTGTCTTGAGTGTACACAACACACAGTTGTCAACACTCACCCTGGGCGGGCCTGGCCTTGCTGTAACCCAAGCTCTTGGTCCTTCTGTTCCCCACAGGGTAACTTGACCCAGGATTGCTTTGTCATGTGCCAGAGAGAGAGGGAGCGAGAGAGAGAGAGAGGTCCCCTCTCCTCTCCACACCCACTGTCTTTATCCAGCCTGCACAGATACATCAGTGTTGTCTCTGCTCATTCACTTCAGCCTTTACGGTTAAATTTGGTATTTAAGCGGCTCATTTGGCCTCTTGTGGGAGTGATTATATAATGCAGGCCTTTTGAGCCACACCGTGTGAAACATGTTCTGCATGTGTGTGTGCATAGTTCGAGGTGTGACTGATGTTTTGATCCTTTTTGTAGGAAACTCTGTGTGTTATCAAATACTTTGGTGCTTTTGTCCTTGTAGTTATTTTTTTATGTATGTATATCTGTGTGTGTGTGTGCAGTCTAAAATCCAGGGCCTTGCAGGGCTGCTTGTTTCTTCATCCTGTTTTTGGAGGAAAAGGTCTGATGCTCTTCACGCTGTCTCGGTCCGGGACCTGGCCCACTAACAAAGGACACCCTGTGGATTGAAAAACAGCTAAGGGATAAAAAAAAAAGAAGCTCTAGGCCCACAGCATTGTTAATACGTTCAAACCCTATTCCCAAAACAACAACAGCAAAGCTTTAGTTTGCATTCCTCTCACTCTGTTGGTATGCTGCCCGATCTATCTGATCTCTGAAGCGGTTGTTTGTTCACTGGGTCTCATCTATCATTTCAAACAGCGCTCGGAAAGTTTCTGCTCTTCGGCCGATCTTCTTATTTTGGTGTTCGTGTTTTTTAGTGCGACACTCTTTGGTTGTTGAAACTTGTACAAAGTGTCCTGACACAGTTGCCCTTGCTTGGGCAACATGAGGAAGTGAAACACTTTTGGATAAATATCCTTATCTCACCACAGCATCTTGTGATCACTCAGACAAGTCGTGCTCTTATTTTGTGGAGAGCTTATATTGAGGAAAATCAACACTCTGTGACCTCCTTAAGCCGTGTTTGAATAAGTCAGTGTTAGATAAGTTCTCTAAAATAAAGCTACACACATACTACGAGCAGGGGTACAGTGTCAGTGTTGTGCTTAAATTATTTGGCTTCTGGTTTTGTATTTATTTTGAAGGCCTCTCCCCTCTCACTGACCTTTTTATCGTTGAAACAGCAACTCCATATGACAACCATGCATGATATGTAAACAGGTTTTGAAGCAGTATTTTTTAAGTAAACAGTGACACAGGGCGACGTTACTGACGTTTCGTTAGTGTGCTCTCAGTAATCCATTACTGATTTATTAAATTATCCCAGATAAGAAGAGCATTGAGTGGTCTCGTCTTTCTCTTTAATACTTTTAATGTACTGTCACTTAAGGATTTTATTACTAAACTGTCCTTTATTTATGTACACTGAGTGGAAGTCATAGATTTTATATGCTTATGTCGCTTTTATCTGTCTGCTATGCCTGACTTTAAAGAGCCATGTCTTATTCTCACAGGCAACACATCCCATTTAACAGAAATGTCCTAATGGCCTGTTTCTCCTTATAGATTTTGTTATTCACTCCAGTCTGGGTGCTAAACCAAACTATGTGGCTTTTGTTCTGGTTATCCCAGGCACATATTTCTGGTTGCAGGCCTTTTCCCCTCTGGCCCCCATTATTCTTCAGCGCGGGCAGTGCAGCTGGTGGGGAATGCACATACACAGAAACCAGCTACGCTAGGACACATCGGCTAAACTAGAAAAATAAAGCATTTGGCCAGCCTGTGGTCAGTTGGGAACGGAGCAGTCATTGTGAGAACACCCATGTGACCTTTGCCCCCATTTCTGTGCTCACCCTGCAGGCATGGAAGAAGCGGTGGTTTGTACTTCGCAGTGGCCGTCTGACCGGCGACCCAGACGTGTTGGAGTACTACAAGAATGACCATGCCAAGAAGCCCATCCGCGTGATTGATCTCAACTTGTGCGAGCAGGTATGGTTCGCCGTAACAACCAGTCTCCAAAGTGAAGGGCGAAGCTCCACTTATACCATTAAGAATTCTTAGGAAAGTCCAGTAGAAGCAGGTTTTTTTTTGTTTATAAACACATAAAAGACACATTTCAAAAAACCTGTCAGGTCGTTTCATGCTGTATTTTTAACTTGCTCCTAGGTTTATGAGATGCAACTTTTACACTCAGGGAGCTTTCATTGTTTTGCTGTAAAAGAAGCTAACCCCCGTCGGTTGATCCCCTCAGGTGGATGCTGGGCTGTCGTTCAAAAAGAAGGACTTGGAGCACAGCTTCATATTCGACATCAAGACCATCGACCGTGTCTTCTACCTGGTGGCTGACACCGAAGACGAGATGAATAAGTGGGTTTGCTGCATCTGCGACATCTGTGGTTTTAACCCAACCGATGACGGTAAGAATGGGCTTGAGAAAGTCAGACACCGACAGCATTGAATGTTTTTTTTGTTGCATCTAGCCACTGTGACAGCTTTGTGTAGTGTTTCAAATGCCAAACTTAATTCACAGACAAGCAGAAATAATTTCAAATCGGGCTGATTCTCATCACCAGCAATGATCACATATAGTTAGAATTAAACTCAAACAATATTAGCTCGCTGGCTCACCACTGTACATTTGACTGGTCTCCCTTTTGACTGTTGTGCCTCTCAAATATCTTCTTTCCTTCTCTTTGAAAGAGTTAGATGAAGCAGCATAATGTGCCAGAAGGCCACTATTCAGCATATTTCTCAGCCAAGGTCTAATGGTCCATGTGTTGATCCATGTGTTGTGTTGAAGCTCATGTTACTCCAGTTCCTAGTGCTGGATAATCAAAGAACTGTGTGCCTGCAGGCCTCACTGCCTCTCTCCTCCGTTCTTTCCCTCTTGTCTCTTGTCTCCCTCTCCGTCTTTGAGCCTAAATGTCAGCTGCACCATTAACATCTCAGTTCTGCTCCTCTTTCTCCCTCTTGTCATCTAAATGTGTAAGCATTTTAGTGTGACAACAATTGGCTTAGAAGTTGCACTAATTCACCGTCTGGCATATCACGACACCGAGATTAATTTAGTTGAAGAATATACTTTTTAAACCTGGCAAACGAGACACCAATTATACTGCTTGAAGGTCGTTCTCTCACGGTATTGTGACAATCGCTCCGCCTCACCAACGCAGCTCGTGTTGCAGGGCAACTCTGATAGTAACACTCGTGGCACTTCTGCTACAGAATATTTGGAAAACTGATAAAGCCCTGATGTAAAACAAATAGCGTTATAATTCAAGGAGAAACTATGTCTAAAGACAAACATCTCTGCAGATAGGCTTCCTCGCAGTTCCTCTAACAAAAGAATGTCCTTGGCTTTCCCTCTCGTGGCCACTTAAACTTCTCTGCATGTGATACCCAGCTCCCACTCTTCTGTTGTGTGCGGCCACGCTACACTGCAGATAGTAGAGGAAAGAACATTAGGTGGGCTTGGATTCGAAAGGCTCAGAGAGAGTGTAGGAGGTATATATAAATGTGCGTATCAGCAGAGGGGATTTCCCCTTTTTCCTGTATGAATCGGCTTTTAACCTTTTTAACCAAGAAATGGAGGGAAAAGGGAAGACGATAACAGAAGAGAGAGGAGCAAATGATGCATGTAGAGACAGAGCTATTGACTGAAAAGAAGAGAAATACGGGACCTTGTGCTGGATAAAAGCAGAACAGTTAAAGAGTGGGAGGAGAACTGTGAAAAGGGAGAAAGATATTTCCCTCGGCTTACGCACCGGCCATCTTTGCTCTGACTGCAGTGCAACAGTTGGCCCGAGCAGCAGCAGCAGAAGGGTTTGGAAAGGACTCTGATATCTGGTGTGACAAAGCAGAGACCTTGAGGAAACGCTGTCTGAGAAAGAGTGTGTGGGTTTCGAAGGCAAACGCAGTATTCAGACTGTTAACTAATAAGAGAAGTTTTGAGTGCAAAGAATAATGAAAATACTTCATCATGATGTTGTGTTTGTGTAAACTCAGAGTTTGCCAGGTGCAAGTGTTGTTAAGGGAATATTGCCACCCATAAATCAGAACCTTCACCTCAAGCCAGACTGTTAACAGGTTTTTTATTTCTCTCAGGAAATCTGCCTCATTGAGGTTAGAGGTTGTTGTGGCTTCATGGATCAGCTGAAATGGGAAACCCTGTGTTAGGGCTGCAGACTCACTGCTTTGATTCAGGGGTTGAATTAAATAAACAGAATACGGGGAGCTGTTCCAGAGAGAAATTTGAGATCTGTCAAGGAGCTGCTTCATCTACACACACCAGCGACCCAATTTTGGACATTACAGAGTTGTAAAGTTGATGTAGTGTCAATCAGAAAGGCTGCCACTGACTGCAGACATCAGGTTGCTAGGAAACAGCTTGGGTCTGGGTTTACTCTCACAGTGTTTTCACCATTTTCTTTGCTTGTTTGTTTTTTTGGTTTACTTTCCTTCTTTAATATCAACTGCACTGTCTCTGTGGCCTTGGGTAAATAGATGTGTTAGAACCTTACTTGTTTGGACTCAGGGTTCAGGAATCATATGTAACCACACATTGGAAAAGTAGAATTTAAAAAAAAAAGTGTGATGTGCTCATAACCTTACACCACAATTAGATTAAGATCAACAGAAAGGTAGTAAATCTAAGAAGTCTAAAGAAAAAGTCTAAAAGAAGACGGTTCCAGTAAAATGAGTCCTCTGGCTTTGTGTTGCCCTGATTAATTACAACAACACAGTGTGTGGAGTGTGTCTAATCCTGATCAGTCATTCACTGATGTGTGCTGAGCGCAGGCTGACAGATTCTAATATTGTCTCATTATTTATGATCAATTCAGTTAATGCACTATAATTTATGACCTCAATCATTTTCCCAATCGCACTTTGAACTCCCATTCCTCATATTCAAAAGAAGAAAATGCTAAACAGTCGATTTAGTGTGAGCTAATCCTGTGTCTTCCTGTTTCTGTTCTCAAGAAGCTGCCAAAGCTGCTCACCAGTCAGCCATCGGAGGCCTGGTAGTGGACACGCCCCCACATCCAGCAATTGGTTCCGGTTTACTGACCAGCGTGCCGCCTCCTTACCAGCCGGTCAGTGTGCGGCACCTGGACTCTCAGTCAAGTTCAGAGGAGCCTCAG
This sequence comes from Limanda limanda, assembly GCF_963576545.1. Lineage (NCBI taxonomy): Eukaryota > Metazoa > Chordata > Actinopteri > Pleuronectiformes > Pleuronectidae > Limanda > Limanda limanda. The sequence continues at coordinate 11,077,129 of NC_083637.1, forward strand.
GATTATCTGTGGCTCGTCAACTGTGAGAGTAAAAAGCCCGAACCCAACAGGTGAGTGTGTGTTTCTGAATATAACTCTACATAATGCATACTATATGGATAACTCTCCACATTCATTTTGCTGCAATGCTCTTCTGTGATATAAGCTTCTCCCTGTACATTTTTTCAGCCCATTTGTTCTCGTTGTGCGTTTCATCTGTACTGCCACTCTTGTCCTTGTCTCTGCTGTGTGGTGTGTGTAGCTCAGTGCTGCTTCACTCTCCATTGGAGGGAGACCAGGAGTATTTGCTCCTGGAGGAGTGTGAGAGCAAGACTCTTCCTCCCCAGGCTAGTCTGTGAGTGGCCAGCCGTCCAGCTGGAACTGCCTGCTTGTGTGCTGTGCTACATGTGTTTATATAAAAAGAACACTTCATACGCTCAACTATGACTTACATGGATTTAGCAGATGATTATTAGTGATCGTTTGATGAGAGGGGTTTCAATCTTTAGCTACTACTTTCCATATCCAAACTGACTAGCTTTTACATAACTTACAGTATCCTTGTATTGCCTGCATGTCCAGAAATGACCTAACTGCCAATGACTTGTCCACTTTACCCAAAAAGAGTTACTTGTTTGTGAAAAAAGGCCAAAGATCAGTGATAAGAAATGTCTGAATGTCCCTTTTAGACGATTAACGATGGCTTGCAAACAGAGCCGTGAAGTTTGAACATGACTTTGTGAATATCTGAAATTCTCTACGTCGTCATTGTCAAGTATATTAACTCTGCTTCGGATGCGCCGGGCGTCCACACTACTCCTGTCGCTCTGTATTAGTCTGAAACAGAGATGTATGACGTAGACACCCACAGCTTCTCTGGAAGAAAACAAACTTGGATAATTAATCACAAGTGTTGCTGACCCTGTCGTCTTTGCTAACAGTTGTTGTGCTGTTAAATTCTGCATTTTACTCCTTGCATGCGTAGGAGACAAGCTAATAGTTTGAACAATCTGACAATACCCGCGTACACTGGCAAACACATGTGCATGCCCAGTTTATGTGACTGGTCACATGATAAGCGTTTACGGGCGTTTTAGTATGAACAGGGATTCAAACTGATACAGAGCTAAAACAGACGGAGATGGTTTGAGTTTGAGACGCAGTTGTATGGATTTAACCTAAATCATCATGTTTCTTGTGGATATTTGATTCTCTGGTCTTTATGTTTTCTTTCAGAGCCCATGCTGAGTGTTCCAAGTCCACCTCTTCAGAGACAGACCTGAATGACAACCTCCCCTCCCACCGCACCCCCACGTCCTCCAGCTCCTCATCTAAACACACGTCGCACAACGGCTTCTTTCCCCAGCACCCGGGCCCTGCCTCCACCTCTCCCATCTACGACTCCCCCCCATCACGCGGTGCCTCGCTCACCACCGACGCCGGCCTTTACCACCTCCCCCGCAGCTACTCGCAAGACACCGTTCTGCTCCCTAAGTCCGCCTCCTCGCCTCCAGCCCCCCCAGACGGCGGGGATGCCTCTGAGCTCTACGTCTTCAACACGCCTTCCCGGAAGCCCTCGATGGAGTCACAGTTGCGCAACCTTTCCATTAGTTACGATATTCCACCCACACCTGGTGCAAACTGTACCTACCAGGTGCCCCGCACGTTGTCGTCGTCGACAAGTGTTGGAGGCTCAGAGGGCGGGGGAGATGTAGTCCCCCCTCCAAGACCACCCAAGCCTTCGCTCAGTTCCATCTCAGGACCCCCACCACCCCCTGCTGAGCGCTCACCCACGGACACCTACTGTGTGCCGCGCTCAGCCTCAGAGACTGATGGGAACTACTGTGTGCCTACTAGCGCCGGGAATAAGACCTTACGCAGCAACACTATTGGCACCGTGGACAGTTCACGCCTCCGCAAAGGTTTGTGTCGGAACATTTTTTTTTTTGGGAGTATACATTTCATTTGCTTTGGAAAACTATGAAAAAAGAAAATATGCTTGATTATCCTCCAATACAACAATCGTACAATCACACAGCCGATTTCCTCTCTAAAGTCTTGACCTTACTTGTGCAGGGATATTTTTCTTCAACACTATAAACTGACGTGTTAGGCGTTTGCTGAGCTGACGAGTCGGCGTTCACCCTTTTCACTTTCTTTTGATGGATGATAAGAGATCACCGGAGCTCTTGGCAGGTTTTCTTACAGCCGCAATCCTGGTTTTCACCTTTGCTCTTCTGTTTTGTTCACAATCTATTCAAATTGTCAAAAGCTTATCAGATCTTAACACAGACCTGACAGTTTTTAGCACGTGCCTTCAGGGTCTCGATGATAAAGGAACTTGGCGATGGTTTGTGCAGCAGTTCTGGTCATAAGTACACAATACTCAGATTTAACATATAAAAGCAAGCAAGATGGGTTATCTTCAAAAGTCTTCACTTGCCACTGATAGCTTTAGTAGCAGGAGGTGGTTTGTCAGGAGGACTTTTATTGTTGTGAGACATGTTCACAAGTCGATATTGAGTAACAGCAATGTCTCTCCAGCATCATCACCTCCTCTATGTTTTTCTTTTCTTTTTATTCTTCTTAAGAAGGATGCTTGCAATGCCACATTTGCTTTTTTTACACTGAACCAGTGTTTTTTTTTTAAGATCACATGCTCAACAAGCCATGTTCTGGAATCAGGGGCATAATGTGTAACACAACAGCATCGGCTTTGTCCCTCTAAGCCGGCTTGTTTATGCAGATGTTCTGGTTCTGTGACCTCCTCCACTGTCAGCTTAAAGGTGGAACAATGTACCTCCATTCTGTTTTTCTGTATACTGAATACTTTTTATACAGAATTACGAGACGTACAACATTCCCACCCTGACCAGGCTGTGTTACAGGGGCGCAGGCCAGGAGTTTAAATATCGGTCATATCCAAACTTGAGAAGATCTAGATTGAAGATAGATTACTTTTATCACAGCAGTTGTTTCAAATTATAAAGTAATAAAGTTAATCCTAAATAGCAGAAATCTTTATATCAATGCATAATACATACATTAAATAGTATGTTCCCCCATTAGCCGTCCCTCTTGTGGTGACAAATGTCATTACAGAAAAATTTGTGGCAAGATGATTGCAACAAGTCTCTGGTGAAACTCAGTTCTCAGTCTGACCTGTGCCCAACACTTATAAAAGCTCTTAAACTAGAAACCATTGCACGCACACATAGTGAATATCTAAGGTTCGCCTGATTCTGAGTCGTATGATTTCACGCTGAATGGGGTTAAGGCTGCGGTGAATATTCCTCTGAACATGAGAATTGATCTCCACTCTGCATGTTGATGACCAGGGTGTCCAGAGGTGTTAGAGAAACCAAGATGAAAATTCACTGTGAGGCGTAGGTTCACTTCATTTCATCTGATCCATTTGAGACATATTTGTGTGGATTTGTTGTTGTTTGGAAGAGGACATGTCTCCGTAATTATTCCCCGTCATGGTCTCACCCACTCAGTCTTCCTCAGCCGACACTTTCATTTGCCGTACACATGCTCTTTCTAGCGCTGTTGTGGTTCTTGAGGCTGTAAGTGAAATGCATTAGTGACTGCATCAGTGTATAATGAGAGTTCCAAAAACCCAGTAATGTACCTGACATTAGAGCCCTTCCCTCTGTGCCACTAAAAAAAAAAGACTCTCAGTCATGATACAACATATTTGATCTCAAAATGAAGGCATCATGCTAAGTAATGAAATAATGAAAACTATCATTACTACTGTTTTTCCCATTATCTCCAAGTATATTGCAGCAATGTGCATATGTGGTGATACGATGTGTTTCTCTGCAGATTTTGGATCCCAGGACTGCTACGACATTCCTCGATCATTCCCTTCCGAAAAAACCTGCTCGTTTGATTTCAATGAAAGCTTCAACAGCTACTTCGTAAGTGATACGCTCCTAATACTGTTGATCTGTGCTCTGCTTGTAACAAGGTGGCTGACACCTTAAAGGGGAACCTCTCCTGTGTTGTGCACGGCAATACCTTTTTTTTTTGTCAATACCCTATTTTCATTTCTACGGCTGCATTTTTTTCTCCTTGCTCCATCAATTCATTGTTAATTGTAGAAACATCCAGGATGATAGACCAGATTCAGTTTTATACTGAAATTGACTGAATACAGAAGTTTTTATACTTTTTGTCCTGCTGCTTGATATCAACAAGACTAAAGAAAACTTAAAACAAGAGCTCAGTCAGCTACTCTGATGATTGTTTCAGTTTACTTGTTGGAATCTGTTGATCCTGTATGATCAGCAGAATGTGAAATTCCGCTAAGTCTTTTTTGAGCTAGTAGAGCTTGTTTTTAAACTGCCTCTGTTTTGGCCCATCCACACTACAATACAGCCTTTGAAATTTGAAAGCTGTCCCTTATTTTGTTCACGATCGCGTGTTTTTGCTTTGTCCTCCTCAGAAAAACAAAGGAATGATGCCAGTGGGCAGCCAGTCCACAGAAGAGGTCGACCAGAACTACGTACCCATGAGTGCCAACTCGCCGTCACATCATCGCTCGGGCAGTTTGTCAGAGCCAACGCACGAACCCAACTATGTGCCCATGACTCCAAGCACCATGGAGTTCTCCTCTCTGGGAAAGCAGGTGCCCCCGCCCGCACACATGGGATTCCGCTTGAGTCCCAAGACCCCCCCTCGCAGGCCGATACTCAGCGAGTGCCAGCCCCCACCTGTGGACCGAAATCTCAAACCTGATCGCAAAGGTGAGAGGATAGTAGGTCTGTGTGTGTGTGTGCGTGTGCATGTGTAGCTGCGACTTGGTCTGTTAATATTCTGTGGTTCGTTGCTGTGGGTTTAAAGTGCGCTGACGTCTGTTCCTGCTCTTAACAGGTTTCACTCCGTTCAGTGTTCACTAATGCAACTACATGCTCTGTCTACACTCATCTGCTTTTGTCATACTGCTGGCTCATGGTCATAAAGCCATCATTTCCCACCATTCTCAAAGCAATCTCTTTCTTTATCATCATTCATCGGGAAAGGATTCTCTCTCATTTTGTCTTCGTCGGTTCGTCTGGCGTTTTAAATACCACCATCCACCTCTGGGTCATTCCTCCACCGCCGCCTTTCACCACCTCGATGAATAAGTTTGCTGCCCGCTACATCTTTTTATATCTAACACAGTTCACCCCTTGTCAAAAGCACTTTTGTCACAAGCTCAAGAGGCCCTGTCGACCATTTTGGAGGGGGCCGGCCCCTGTGCCATGGAGTGACTGAAGCCCGGAGTGGTCACCTCCATCCCCTTTGTTCCCGCCATCTGAATGGAGCTCTTTGATGAGAGACCTAATAGCAAAGGGGAATTACAATCTGGGCAGATTGAAAGGCTGAGTAATGGGCAGTAAGAGAAAGAGTTGAAGAATGACAAGGAGACACAGAGTCGTCCCATAGGCAAAACCTTATGCCCTTATTTGGGGCTGTTTTTGTCTCTGAGGAAAATGGGACATTTTATGGAGTTTTAAATTTCTCACTGGGGAATCCTCCCATGCACAACATACCGTTTTCCTCAGTGGCTTTTTTTCAGCAAACTCCAAATTTGGCACGCATCATAGCGGGACTATCGTGTCTTAAAGATTTATATAAAGATTTTTATTAGTCCAAATCGTCAACCAGTCCAAGGGAATTGCTCATGTTTCATTTAAAGAGATATTACTAGGAATCTTCAGTACTTATAAAACCTTCATGTACCCTCACAGTCTAGAAACCGTGCGATTACACCACAATAGAATATTTATAAATTGAATTCTGCAGGTTGAATAATTTGTGGTATGTGCACTGTTACTACATAAACTCAGGTTGAGCATCGTCATGTCTGACTGATCAGCATCTAAAAACTAGAACTATTGGAATCATAAATGAGAGAGAAGTCCCTGTATTTCAGATTTTCAAGTACAGGTCTTGATCCACTAGATGTTGAATAGACATTTGTTTTCCATCATATCCAGAAAGGTATGACAGATAAAAACATATTGCCAGTATTTATAGTTTTGGTTTCAGTTTTTGGCTTTACTCTCCCTATTTCACACTTCGTCTTTTCCCTCATATTTTTGTTGGGTTTGACTTTTCTAAGTTAACTTTAAATTCACATTTAACACTATTCACCGCAGCATCTTGTTTGACAGACATGTTTTAGGAGAACTCTCAGAATCTGTGGTCAACTGTTGTACAGGTGTGAATACACGCAAATGCCTCCGTATATCCATTTACTAAAACTACATTCAGAGGTGGTCTGGGACACATGACCACACACTTACTGCTGTGTGAAAACAAATGTGTCCTGGGCCGCAGATGAAGGACCACCTACTCAGCTGACGTCCCCTGACCTGTTATTTATTTTATCATATTATATATATATATAAAAGTGATATATTTTTATAGGTGTAGATTCAGCTCTCAGTACAGTTGCTCCGGGTACAAAATGGTGTTCGCAATGGGAGCTTGGATTTATGATAATCAGACTAAAACTGATATCAATGAGAAACGCCACTTTTCAGAAGAATTTACAGGTGGAATGTTATGCTTAAAGCAGAAAGTATGGATGAGTATGTTTTAGAAATAAGTCAACGATCACACGCTCTTCACATTTATTCCTCGATCATTTCTTTATTCACCATGAGCCATGCAAAACTCATCCGTACTCTGTTTTAATTACACCCACTAAACTGTATTCATCCTTTGTGCACTTCTTTCTCTGCTCATCTCGGCCGTGTGTTGTGAAGGCTTTGACATCTGTGGTCAAGGCCAGTCAGCGGCTCGTCGACAGCTTTCGTTTTATTTCATTAACACCATTTGTGTTAAATTAACTCTCTCAGTGTGAGATTGTGGCACATCTCGTTCTGATCCTTGTGTTAATGTGAAGCCACGTGCCTCCTCAGTGAGTTTCTCTGTTCTGCAGATTTGTTTTTGCTCTTCTCAACATGACATGATTTCTACGTGTACTCTCCCAGTGCTTATACACTGCTCCTTGTGCATGCACAGCTGTGATGTCAGTCTTTGTGTGGGAAGCCGTGGTGCATGGATTGAGGTGCATGTTGGGTACTATGGGTCTGCTGTTGTCATGACAATCATCCTCTTGATAACTGTGCTGCACAAACAGGTGATTGGGTGAACGCTAGGGTGTCGGTGAAGTCTCGTCTTTTGCTTTGCTTTGCATGGCAGAGCAGTTCTTAGGCAGGCTTAAACTGTTGTGATCACCAAAAGAAAGTATAATAAGTCTTCTTTCACCAATCAGGTCAGAGTCCTAAAATAATAAGAGCAAAAGGTGTTGGTTTAGAGCGAACCGACTCTCAAACCGTAGGTGAATTCCCAAGGGGACGACGCAAGGGTAGGTAACCCACACTGATCTGCCGTTGTGTATCTGAAAACTTTCCAATGTTGATGTGATCTGTCCAAACTCTACCTCATCTCGACTCTTTGCATGTTGTAAAATCGTGTTCTGTGGGGTTTCTCTTGTCTCTCAGGCCTGTTGATTCTGTAAGAGATTAACTGGGTGCACACCAGAATCCGCTAAAACACAGGTTAATATTTACTCTCTGTGAAGAGCACATTCTATAAATATTAAATCGACTGTCGGGAAGTTTTCACACCATAGTTGGATTGCTCTGGTCACATAAATTTGAGCTTCGATTTGATTTCTTTTCATGTGAATCAAATATGCACAAACATTTGCTCCAACTTTCGACTATATGTGTCTGAGGCGGTAGCAAGTAGGTCAAAAGTAAATAATGTGTTAGCTTATTCCTTGCTGCTTGTCAAAAGCTGCTTTTCCACACAAAACTGTTTGTTACTATACAACAGTATAACTAATCAGTTACTTAGCAGCTAACTGGTTCTTTCTCCAGTTAGCTGCTACCACCACTATACAGGCAGCATCATCACAGTCCAGAATGTAAAGCACACCTAGCTACTTAAGCTCACACTTCCACAGTCCACCTGACACCTGGGTCGGATCGAGGTTCATTCACATTCCCCCAGAGGGAGAATTCAAACCAGACTGTGAAAACTCTCTAATAAAAGCAGGGGTACCATGGTGTGCACTTCATGCATGTTGGATTGCACTTGTCACAGTAATGGAGCTCAAGAACAGCTGCAACTTACCTTGAAAACATAACTTTTAGAAATACTTTATTTATATATATCCCCTCATCCAAGTACCATAAGTTACTAACAGTTCTCTTTCCAAACAGTTCTTGTTTTGTCTTTTTTTTGTTTGCCGTTTAACATGTTGTGCTTTCAAAATACATATTGAGATGAAACAGCCACAAAAACACTCACATTGACTCTGGGAAGTAGCAGATAGCTTCTCAGGAAGAAAGGAAACAGTGACATCATCTAATTATAGAGACACAAATATCCACTCTCCTGCTGGTTTGCATACAGCAGGTACTTTGGGCAACAGAAGAGTGTTCTCTTTAATCTTATTTATGGGTTTATTCATTTATTTGAAGATATAAATAATGAAATTAGAAAGAGTTGCACTACAACAACAGGTTATTGTATTATTTGTTGTTTTGTTGATCACATTTTCAGATTTAAGATAAACGTGGAAAACTAAGAGCCACATTTGTGCTTTTTACATGTAAATTCATCATGTGATCATTTGTTTTTAATCTGCATTAGAAATAACTATGATATACAACACTAATGCACACACAGGTTTAATAACTCCGCTGTCGAACCTTTCCACCCTTATATTCTGCACATGTACATGAAGTATGTGTCTTTAGCAGTGTATGTTTACCCTGATTCAGGAAAACCCGCTCCACTGGAGATCATACCGCTGCCAGAGTGGGAGGAGCCCTGTACGCCCATCCGCTCGCCTGTCACACGCTCATTCGCTCGAGAGTAAGTATCGAGACATTCTTGTGCAGAACTTTTCGTAAATTTTCCATTTTCTAACTACTAAGGGCATGTTCACACTGTTCTCTGCTTCCCCATGAGCCTTGTCTGTGTTTTTAGTTTGACATCCAGTGGGGATGCTGTGGAACAACTTGTGGAAGAGTGTTGAGCTTCTCAAAAGTTGAGAACTTTTTAGAGAAACATTAAATGTGGGACAATGAAAATAAATTGCTGCTGTTCATCTCCTGGTGATTAAAGCCGGTGATGTTTTTATGGGAACTGTGTGTGTCTTGTCCTACCTGCTCCTTATGTTACCAGCATAAAATGCAGTTGTAGATTTCTTCCACTTTCTTTAGGATCATGTCTTTTGGTGTGAACATGCCTTTTTTTTAATAGTGGATACAATTAACAGAAGAAGTAGGCACTAACCCATCATGCATTACAGTAGCCACTTTGTGACCTAAGAAGCACTGTTCCTACAAACAGGCCTGGGATCTGCCTCAGGGCTACATTACACTGACTTCAGTTTGTTGTCTTATCGGGGATGAGGTCTATTTCTGTGCTTAGTGCTGCAGGAACTCTCTGGGCTGCAGTGGTTTATAGCTGTGGCTGTTATGTCTTGTATTATGTTTTATACTCACAAGAGACTGCATATGCCTGGAAGTCGGTGTGTAAACATTGTGAATGCTGCTCAGTCTCTCTAGGTTTCCAATGCCAGCGAGACCCCCGTCAGTGCATAGCACGGCCTCCAGCACTGACTCGGAGGAGTGTGAAGAGAATTATGTAGCCATGGTCCCTAATATGTCCACAGACGAACCAGTATGTAACACATAACTATCCTCTGATATAAGAAGTTGCATGATTACTTTTTTCTGTACTTCTCAAATCACAGAAAAGGCTACAGAAATAATTGTGATATTGTGAATGTCTCATTTGTTTTTATTGTGATATCAGGTAATCATATAAAATATACAGATGCGCCACAAATATATTTTAAGATTTGGTAGGAGGTAGATAAATGTTCTCAGGGTTGGACATAGACATGTTAATCTCCAGTCCTTGCTCCTCTCCCTGGAGTAAGTTCTGGTTGCTGCAGACGGACTCCTCGACTATTTAACTCTTTCTTTGCAGCTTCTTCTTCTTCTCCTGCTGCTCAGTTTTCCTTATCCTCTTATTTTATATTCCTTTGCTTTTCAGGTTTTTTTTCAGATTGTTTATTTTGGTTGAATCAGTACCCTTACTGTAAGTCAAAAGACCCTGTTTTGTTATTTGGGGGGATGGATAAAATGGAATCAAGTTGAAGTGTTTTGTCGTCATCCAGTAGTTGACGACAACAGCATTTTAAATTCTAAAGAATAACACTGTCGACATTAGTTTACACTGATGTGATGACGTTGCTGTCAACAGAGGATTATTTCTCTTACAGTTTGGGTATTAGATGTAGAGTTTTCCTATTTTTCTTGCTCTAACAATTTTACATTTTTTCCCTACATTTGCTTGAATATGTTCTGCTAATTTCCTTTTCTTTCTTCACTCACGCTCATTTCTTTCTCCCTTGTTCCTCATTTCTCTGACCTCATCAGGCTCTGGCTTCATCCATCTTCTTTTTTTCCTGCATTTTGTTCTTGACCATCCTCTGTTCTCTTTTGTTTCTTCCCCCTTTGCGGCTACTTCCTTCTTACTGTGTGTAGAGAGGAGTCCTTCTACTGCACTGTCCCCATCACCCCTGTAAAGAGGGAGGTGGAGGAACTTGACACCATAGAGGAGGTGAGCAGGGTTGCCAGGTTAGACATGCATGGCCTGCCCTGTCAGAACACGTGAGGTCAACAGTTTTTAGGTGTTAGCAGATGAGGAAGTAGAAGGAACAGACTTTGCTTTATTTATTTCAGGCCCCAACAGCAGCTACAGACTGTGGCTTGAATAGTTTGCAGTGGTTTTAGCCGTCATATACCATCACTTACCTTACATTTAGTATATTCTAGTTCTGTCATTATCCTAGCTCTAATAACTCCACACCACTTGTAGTTTAAAATTAACACTGCCTATAGGTCCAACACTGTCATTGTTGTCAAGTGTGTTGTCACAATACTAGAGTTTTGACTTTTTCTACGAAATGTTTTTATCCTTAGATATAAAACAGGAAATATAAAGTGTCACCGTAACACAACTTTATTCTAATTTAAAAATATGGAAAGTTCCATAAAATATCCAAATAAGGTAATTTTTCAGCTCTAAAATATAACCAGTCACTCTAAATAATATAAAAGTAAATCTAAAAAAAACTGATGGAAAAAAGTAATCGTTTTAGTTGGCTTTGAGAGATGTTGAATCCATCATTGACATGTGCTTGTTTGACATGGAACCATCTTTGTAAAAATAAGTTAACAAATGTGTTCCTATTATGAATAAATGATCAACTTCATCTAAATACTTCCACAGTGTACAACTTGATTTAACAACCAGTTATATACATGGACAGTGACTTTGTTGAGGACTGTGTAGTCAACTTAAACGTTCAGTCCTCTTTGGCATCTTGGAAACGTCTGAAACTGATTGTAAACCCTGTGAATATGGAGCTAAACACCAACTTTACTCTAATTCAAATATCAGCTTTCAAAGATATTTTGGTTATTGTGACAACACAGGACTTTATTTGAATATGCACTCTCTTTTACCCTTCTCTCAATAAAAACATCCTTTTCTGGCTTCTGTAGAACGTGAAGCTTGTTGCGCCCATGACCGCGGATGGTGGTAGCAGCCCCATGGTGAAGCCAAAAGGAGACAAACAGGTGGAGTACCTGGATTTGGATCTTGACCCCGGCAAGTCCACCCCACCTAGAAAGGTAAGAATGCACCTCGAGCCACACTTTCACGATCAGAGTAAAAAGTTGGAAGGATTCTCAAGTCTGACATTTACGAACTTATTGGTTTTCCGTGTTCAGATGAAAAGCAATGGAACTGGTATGGCAGCATCAGATGAGCGTGTTGACTATGTGGTTGTGGACCAGCAACGAACACAAGCCCTTAAGAGCACCCGGGAGGCCTGGAACGATGTCCGCCATTTAACAGAGACAGACACCCTTTCCAAAGGAGCCAAGTGACCCTGTCGCCTTAACCACCAAGCCACCCTCCAAACCCACAAACCACTGGGCCATTCCCCCCTCGTGCTGGCCCTGGTTTGTGCTTTGGGCCGGTCCAGCCGTCACGTTCCACCTCAACAGGATCCTTTGTGTGTTTGGGGCCATTGGAGCTTCATAGCCACTCAACTGTCTTTAGTTTACATTGCTGTCAGGCCAAAAACAGCACTGTGTGTACAGTTGTAGGAAGACGTGCGCGCCAGAAATAAGCTGTGTGCAGTGTGAGAGCAGGTGGAACGACTGGACTTGTCCTCCAGGTTTGACTTAAGTAGACTCATGAACTTTGAACATTCACTGCCTCCTAGATTGGATTCTTTTTTCTTTCGTTTTGTTCACCTTTCAACAGCCGGATGCGCTGAACCAGAGTTAACATTTCCTTAAATTATAATGCTGTTTGTTGTTGTTTTGAAGTGTAAGAGAAATCACTTGATAACATGATCATAACACAATGCAACACTGGTTAGCAAAGTAAGCGGCGTTTAACTTTCAGTTGATCCGGTTGGAGTGGGGTGAAGTTTCCCTGGGCGCCATCCACAGCTCAGTTTTACTCCCTTTTTAGCAGAAACTGTATGAGGCAACTTCAAAGCAGATCCCTAAGGTTTTTTTTTTAATGCAAAGGCAGTTGAACTTGTTCCTTTTACATGTAACCAAGTGCTCAAGTGAAGCTTTGGATTCACTCAAGGTTTAATCCACTGAACATGATTTGATGTCCATTTACTTTGTGAGTGGAGACGCTTCAATCTGTTAAAATGGAAGTGCAAAGACTGTACAAAAGTGTTATGTATATAAACAGGAAAAGTGTCCTTTATTTGTATGGAATATCCAGTGTGTTTGGCTCGAACGTATGTGGATTCTGCAGGGTAGAATCCTGTGCCTTTCTACGGTGGTATCAGGACTTGTGATTAATGAATGAATTACTGTGAGTTTTTAGAACGTGACAGGTTTTCTATAAGTTATGCAAAGGTATCAAACTTAGGCTACAGAGAAAAAATATCAGGTACTCCTCATAAATGCAAACTAATACAACTATCCACTTCTAATTTATTTCTCAATTTATTTCATCAGGTGGAAGTCATGTCCACTTTTAGCTCAGTATTGTTGATTCATATGGAGGAACATTGGCTATAGTCTGTTAAAATGCTTAGTTTGACGAACGCCGGTCAATTAGTTTCACAAGTTCATTGATATTCCTCATTTCTCTCTCCTCTTAGGATTAATTTAATTCTAAAATTGAACAAGCTTACAGTGTTGGGAAAATCCGACTGCCTCATCAACTTGATACATCTTTCATAGACGGTGAAAAAGTCTTTGTCTGCGTAGATCTGTGCTTTACTAACCTGTGAACTCTCAGTCCCGAGCATGTGCTGCCACAAGATAAAATCATTGCTGTACATATTTTGCCATCGGTTAGATTAACATATATCATTTGAAAAATGTGCCTACTAAGTCGTCTTCATTCTACTTCACTCTTTCCTTACTGCAGTCTCTTTGTGACGCAGACTGCAAAGCTGATGACGCTTTATCTTTTTTAATGAATCTCAACAGAGAATGTAAATTTTAAAAGTTGACTAAATAAAATCAAACCTCTTACGCTTGTGTTGTGTTTTCAATATGATTCCCTTGTGATTGGGAAATTAAGAATAATGATAGGAGGTAAATTCTCCAATAAGCTTGTTTAAATGTTTCTGTCTTCATTCGAATCGGATTTGGAAAAGTGGTGATAACATTGCACCCACACGTAGACACACATATAGACACGCTTGCACACGTATTTTATTTTCCAATTTAATGGACAATTGACTCAAAACTAGTTTGTAAAGAAACTTATGTGGACATTTTGATCAACTATAACCTGGAAATATGGTCTAATCATCTCAGCACAAGACAATGAAACATGACCCTTTTCTACACACAGACCTTTAGAAATAGATGCAGGTGTAAGTCATAAGGTGAATGGCAGCTAAAGTAAATTTTGCTGTTTCAGTTTCAGGGCCATGGCAGTTTTTCATATGACACCTGAACTGAAAGGAGCCATTGTCCAACAACAACATTTCTATGTGCATTTCCCCTCTTCTCTTTGGATTATATACAACATAATGATGACAAAGCTAACATTTTAAGAATCATAATTGTTTATCTGACATATTGACCTCTTAAATGGATAGTGACAGCCTGAAAGACCAATACAATAACGACATATTCAAATATAAAGCCCACGGAACTTTTTCACAAAGGAGGTCTGAAAATTCAAACTTCTGAGTTCTCTGGAAGGCAGCATGACTCAGGCTGTCCAATTAGCTTGATAACAGAACGTCACTTCCGTCCGCCATCTTGGTTTGATGGCAGTCACCCAACAACCCTCCATGGGGGCAAAGTGGGGAGGAGCTATTGAAATGTCAGGCCTTGGTTTGTGTTTCACCTGCCTAGAGACTCAAAGAAGTTTCTGGACGTTTCTTCAGAACAGAGGTGAGTTTCTTGCTAACACCATACACTGTTGCTAAAGTTAGTGTAAAAGAGATTAGCCTTTATCTTAGCAATGGCTAGCACCAGTTAGACATTGAGCTAATACACAGAGCAGGAAGCAAACTACAGCCTTGTTCTCAGGTTTGTGTGTTCAGGTCAAAAGCTGTGTCTGATCTTAATGAGTGCACGGAAATTCACTCAATAGGCCGTTAGTAGTTTACAAAAATATATTCACTCAAACAAAAAAGGTAATTATGTAAAAAGACAATTTAACTTACAATTTATGAAGAGCAATGCTTTGTACGTTCTTCATAAGCCTTCAAGACTCTACTTTAGCACAAATGCTATGTTTGCTGTGTTTCTAAATACAGGTTGTTGGTTTTTATTGCGTTTTCAACATACAGATTTATTAAAAATAATTTAATAATAATTTGAATGCATGTCTGCTGTATTTGGACATATTCGCCACAAAAATAAAAATGTTCATCTGTCCAGGTGTGCCCACACTTTTGCATTAGCTGTAATCAAATCATTTTGCAATTCCTTGACACCAGGATTCAGTTGAAAGCTAGAAACTAGACACTTATCTTCATCTTACATCAGGGACTTTTGTAAAGTTGTTTGTTAAAAGTTAGATGCAGATGTAGAAAAGAGGTAGAATGTCGGTGAAAAAGCTATTTTACATTAAGGGTCAAACGCTCCATTGGCCTTGTGGTTTATTCATTCTGCTTTAAAGGATAATTCAGTTTAGTTGAACTTCCTATTCCTGGTCTTTGTTCCCCATAGAGCTTTCTGCAGCATTGATATGTTCTGAAGTCTAGCCCCAAACCCAAATCTCCTCTCTTGTCAGGTCAGAGGCCAGAACTGCAATTTAGAATCACTTCACAAAGCCAAAATGTCAGAAGTGCACTCTTTTTCATTTTGCCTGCATTGACCACTAGATGGAGTTGTTGTTTGAAGAAGTGTCTGACTCTCTTTAGCCTCCAGTGCAGTCACTTCTCCTGAAATCCTCTTGAGCCTCTTTTCAGCTGCAGAAGCCTCAAAACAATTACAATTTCCTTACTGTGAACTTCAGCTGCCGAGAGGCTCCTGTATTCTTTTTCTTTTAAGTTACTTAAATACTCTGTGGGCCAACAGGGCAGTTGAATTCTAATTCAAAACTCAGAGGTCCAAATCTGGCTGTTTTCAGCACATCGTGTTTATTAAGCAAATTCAGTATTTTGCATCATATACCGTATCAAATGGATGCTTCACAGAGTTTCTTTAAAGTTGATTTGGGGGTAAAAACACATAACCTTATTTCCTCTATTTGTCATGAGCAGATTCCAAACTTACATAATGTGCTTAAGGCTGTAAATATAGTTACATTTGAGATAAACTCAGGGTTCTTTGTGCCTTTTTTTAAAGTGAAGCCTGCTACTATTTGATCCAGCACCATTCTTCATGGATCTCAGATATTTTCTCTTTGTTGGGAGATAACTAGGGGTTAAGAACATTAGTCCTATTATTGATCACAAAAAACATAATCTGAAGCCCTTTTTCTCTTTCAGGCCTTGCATGAGTGTGACCTGTAAAATATTGGTCCCATTTTAGGTTTGGATTCTGTAATTTGTGTGTATTATTCCTTCAGTTTGACGTGATACAGAAAAGGACTGATGCATTTCGCTCGACAGCTTCTTACCATAGATTTATGTATTCAGTGCATGCAGGCCTCCAGTTTGCTCAAAAGCAACATATGGGCTGACTGACCTCACAGTCATATCTAATCACATGAATGTAATCAAATAAATCTGTTGTAGTCCACATGATGAGATATACTTCATTCTAAGTCTGTCTTTCGTTTGAGTGGGTGTCTGTAACCTTTAATCACTGGGCAAATAACCTAATTAAACCCAATGCCGTTGTCATATTGCGATGGGATTATAAATTGCTACTCTATGCAGCAGACTGTAAAATGCTGCCATCGCATAGCTTCATGCTCTGAATTTGTAACATTCTAACGTCACTCAGATGTGGCTTTTCAGTGTTCATGTGACTGATTGGTTGTTATCTGCTCATCGTGTGCTGGGTTGTCCAGCGGTGCATGCGATGTCCAGCAGGGTGATGGATAGTATACCCAGCTGGAGGGAGGGCTTGTGAGGGGGACTCTGAGAAGAACTAATTTCTGTTTCATTTTGAGGTAAGAATTCCTTCAGTGTTCATTGTTCAGGAGGTGTGTGTGCGTGTGTGTGTGTATCCATGTTAGTGGATGGGACAGGGGCCAAAATACACATTGAATATGGTTTCTGTCAGTTTAGGTAGTTCTCACATTGCTGTTTGTTGAAGTGTTCTTTTTCCTGGAAGATTGGCTTTAATTAGCTAGTTTATGGATAAAAATAGGGTGAAACATCACGATTGTCGAGTTCGCAATGCAACCTTCTTATCGCGGCTCCATTCCCTTATAGCAACTGCAAAAACTGTGTTTGCAAAATGCACAAGATGGCGGTTTTGGTATCCGGTGTATATTTCTGTTTCATTTCGAGATAGTGGGACAAATTGGAGATTCTTTGTCTTTCTTCACAAACAGTCTACGGTCAGGAGGGATATGGTTTCTTATCAAGCTCCTTCTAACGTTGGCTCAGCTTGTTTTAAGTTAGGATCCCTGCTGTGTTCATGGTTCAGACAGTTTTCACCAGGGGCTGATTTAATTGAAAAAGTCTCCTCCTCTCCAAAACAAATGAGACAGGTTATTAAAAGCAAAGAATAAAAAAAATCTGTCTTTCTTTGACACTCTTGGGCGGACAGAGGACATCAAGAGAGGCTGTTTGCTCAGCTTGTTTCTCTGATAATTTAAGATCCAGACGTCAGATGACTTAAATCTTGTGAAAGGTTATAGTTATAAGGTGATAAAAAGTGACAGTGACGTGACTTTTAATGGTAAACGGGAGTACTCGCCAGGGTAAAGTACTCTGCGGGAAAAGTTTAAATGCCCGGCCATCCAACTGACGGCTGGCACTTGTGGTAAACTGTATGTCAGAACTAGATTAGTGATAAAGTCATCATCTAGACCCATGCCAGGGTTATTTTTATCTGCTACTTGATCACAGGGACCTGCACCCCCCCATCTGTCAGTGTGTTTCCCACACTGCTACAAACATGTAACATAGCTATTTATACAACATTTTTCCACCTATCAGTCACTATAGCATTAAAATAAGTGGGGAAAAAGGTAAATTATAGAATTGTGACTTAATTCGTCTGGTAATGGCAGTAAAAAAAGCAGCTATTTCAGCTTTGGCATTTATGTTGCTAAGCAAACATTTTCTTCTTTTAATCAGTCAGAAGCCACACTCTGTTTTTGTTGTGACAAAAGCATCTGAGTCACTACCTGTGTGTCATAACCAGGGAAAGCTCGACAATGAAATGCAAGTTAAACCCGCTCTGCTTGTTTACATGTGTGAGTCTACCAACAAATTCATAGTTGTGTGATGGCGCAGCCTGGGGAGCCTCTTTGCTGTATATTGGGAAGTGTGTGAGTAATGGGCCAAGCAGAGAGTCTCTGGCTTCTAAACAGGGCCAACAGAATAATTATGAGGCGAGCTGAGCGGCTGTTCCCTGACAGCAGGGAGCCTGTGAGCTTTATTGAGCCTAGCCTGTCTCTTTGGACCTCTGCCTGGACTGATGGGAGCCGTCTGCAAGGTGGCCCGAGGTTCTGTCTTGTGGGGCCAGTTACACGTGTCGGGGGACAACTGTGATTGTGTTTTGGCCTAAATGTCGATAGGAACAATGATAGAGGGTGGCACAAATGAACTCGATACCAATCGGAGAGGCTGTGCAGTTGAGGCTGAAAATAGAGTAGGGGTGGGGATTTTAATGAGAAATTACAATGGTGATCTTGTCAACAAAATCCTCCTAACAACATACCTGGGCAATTAACACCATTAGCACCAGTGAAAAGTCAGCACTATAGACTTCAAATTATGCAGAGCCATGTCATATTAATGGGGAAGTGTTGAAAATAAACATTCCTCAGGAGACATGCTTGCCCTAGTCGGCAGCATCGGGCTGCCAGTGCAACTAATTGATGGGGTAGTGGCAGCTGCACGTGTCCTCTGGAAACACTTGGAAATGGAGTGTAACCTATAATTATGAAATGTAAAATGTTAAACAGTAGATTAAATATCCATTTTTTATTTTAATCAAAGAATAACCAAAAAATGATCAGATTTATGGTTTAGATATGTTCTGAGGGAGACATTTTACTCTAGACTTATTTTCCATATTTCAAACTAAAGTTAATGCCGTAAAGCAATAAGTTCTACTTTCATAAAGGTTATCATGTTCTGTATTTGTTGATTCAACTTCATGGTTGGTTTGGGGGCTTTAGTTAAGGGTGCTGATGAATTGTACTTCTAATATTTAGTCTTGCCCATTTAAAAGGTTGACTTAATAATAGAAACATCTCTTTGTATAACAAGACAATTCAGCAGCAGTTAAAACAGTTTCAACACAAGGTATCTCAGGGCTGTGGTATCACGCTGCATTAGTTTTATATAGATGTGGCTAACGGACTGGAAAGGGATATGCTTATAGCAATGTTTCTCTGATTACCCAGCATCCAACAATAATATTAGCCCGGCCAAATCATTGTTGTGGCTCTGGTTTCATCTTTATTTAAAATACAGAAATAGTTTGACGACTTTTGAAGAACCAATTCAAGCAAGATGTTTTTAATCCTGGTGTTTGTGCACCAGACTTGAAAAGTCAAGGGCAGGGAGAATAATGAGATGTCCAACTGTGGCAAATTCTCACAGCTGGTGAGGCATAGCAGAGCTTCAACCAAGACGAGGCAAGTGTATTTGTGTTGCACATTTAGACAAGGCAATTCAAAGTGCTTTGCATAAAGTATGAAAGGCATCCTGACAAATTGTAAAAGCAACACAAGAGAATACAAAACAGAAGTTGGGGGGGAGAAGGGCCTTAGAGGTGACCAAGAACCTGATGGCCACAGAGCTTCCTGTTTGGAAGTGGGAGGCCTTTCCAGGAGGGAAACCATCCCAGACACGATGCTAAGATTTGGATGGCCAGGCAGCCGGCTTTTGGACGAGTCCTTGTTGTTCCAACTTTCTGCCATGTGAGAATTATGGAGGGGTCTTGAGAATTGTCACTGCAGCAGAAACGTTTCTGTAGCCTTTTCCCCAGATCTGTGACTCGACACAATCCTGTCTCTGAGATGTGAAGCTTGGATTTTACTCCGATAGGTGCTTTATAAAAAGAAATGTGCCTTTCCAAGAACTGTTCAATCAATCAAATGTACCACAAGCCATCGGGATGCTCCATAACAAAATATAAAAAAAAGTGGTGGGTTACTTTCTGAGAGATCCATTTGTTTCCTTCAGTTTTCATTTTGCCAGTATTTATGTCTGAGCTGGATAAGCCGCACTTCAACTTACCTGTCTCCCTGAATGACCATCCTGGATCTGGGATGGACTCCTGATCAAATGTATCTCATTACAGTGTTTCCTGGCAGCCCTGTACAGAGTCATCTGTTTACTGCATCTGTCGCTTTCCTGGCAGCCAGTCTGTCATTTTCTTAACCCTCAACCCACCCAGTCAACCTCTCATCTCACCCACATGCCATCTATCTGTCCACTCCTCTTTCTCTGACTGCCTCTCCCTGCTTTCCCTGTTTCCCCTTCTCCATTTCAAAACCTCTAATCCCGTTAAGGCCGAACCAGTGACGGAATCTAAAACATCTCAGCATGCTCAGTGCAAGGTGAATCCAAATATGTTATTTTTCTCTTCTGTCCTGACAACATCATTTTCTCCACCTCATTCCACTCTTGAGAGTTGTCTTCCCAAACCATCATTGTAGCATTGACGGAGGTGGATGGGCACCAAAAAAAGAATAAAAAGATTTAAGATTTAACAAAATCAAGCAGAGAGCACGATGGAGAGTGTTTCTATGCAAAGTAAAGATGGTAACTTCAGGGTTATTTTAGGTATGTCTGCTCAAATATTCAATCCTCAGTCTTCAATCTTTGTCGGTGTAGATCGTATTGTACATTCGGAAAGAAGCATGTTTTCTGTGTGTTTCTAGATCAATGTAACCCCCCCTTCACCCCTGTCAAATCCCCACCACTCAGCCTCCCATACCTGCCCGTGCCCTGTCTTTGACATTATCCTGTGGATCCCACTCCCTGGAAGTGCGCCAGAGGAGAAAAAGGTGAATAATTTCCAAAAGCCTCTTTCTTTTTTTCTTTTTTTTACCTCCTTGCCCTCTCAATTTCAGTAAAGCTGGCTCCAATCAGATTTAGTAAGTGCTTGAGTTGTTGTGTTTGATTACAATGTCCTCAGCAGAGATTTTTGGACCTGTAACACCATCACTCTATTGAAAAGAGTGGTAATTGTATTTAGAAAGCAGGATTCAATGGGCAATCGTTATTCAGATTTTTCAGTTTCACTGCCTATATTGCACATTGGCACAGGTCCATTAACTACAGTGATAGTTATTATATTACCAAGGATATAACTGCACAATTCTATTGCCCCAGACACTGGCTTTACACTTCATAACGAGGTGCTATTAATTTTTAATAGCTGAACGAATTTGCCTGAAGATGATACTAAATTTGTCCCTCTTGATAATGCACGACTGTGCTTGGTTTAACGTCAGTCACTCCACGCACAAGGACAAAAATCAGCTCAACAGCTTAGAGATTTATTAATATGGATTAGCTAATAGTCAGCATTGTAAATGATCTGCTTCTTAGGGACCCCCACAGAAGAGAAGTTAATGTTGGTGCAGTATTAATTGTTGGGGAGAAGGGGATTTCAGTTGTACATGTTACGATAACAATCTTTGATCACGCCGCTGTCTGAAGATGGCTTCGTATGTTCTGCCTCCAGAGTGCTGGCTCCCTCGACTCAAATATAGATCGGCTCCTTGACTCTGGTCTTGGATGTATCTGGATATGTTTCTGCAAGTGCTTTCACTTTTTGTTTTGTGGCGTGTCAGCTGTTCATTTGCGAAGCAGGTTGTCTTACACAGCATCTCAGAGCTCGCCAGAGTGACAGACTGACAGCAGGTGTTGCGTCACGTCATTGTCAGGGAAAAGTTGGGGGGGATCTATTGAAAAACCTCTGAGGCTTGTCGACTTTAAGCACCTAAATTATTTGTTGTGAAGGAAAAATACTGAATTTTCCTTTCCTTTCAAATGTCCCTTTAGATTAAACAATTCATTATATTTTAATGATCTAGAAGCTAAGGAGATTATGCTAAAAATATCAATCGTGACTCAGCTGTTTAACATCTTACCCCTTACAGTTATGCATTATATAGCATTAGTGCTATGATTAGGTAACTGGCCTTTCAACATTACAGTTCCTGTGGAGTAAGCACGACACCCGGAGATTAAAGTTCCTCGTCGTTACGATAGATTTCCTTCTATTAGAGGCCATGTTTGAGATCAGTAGCTGTATAATTGAGTTTCTTAAATGATGTTAAAAGGCAAAATTAACGGTACGTCAGCTGTTTAATGGGGCTTTCTATGTACTGGATTTCTCTGTAGCATTAGCTAGTTGTACAGTAGGACTCATGACACTGAAAATGTTCAGTCTTTGTTTGTACATCAAGATGCGTACATGTTGTTTCTTTGTGGGGCTATTTGAGTTAGTGTTTTAATTACACAACTTGTATTAACCCAGTGTAAAGCTCACCAGTTTGTTTGCTTGTTTGTGTAGAGGGTTTTGTATGTGACCCTGGCGAGTGCTTATAATTTATGTTTGTGCAGAATGATGATTGTTCATAATGGCAAACACAAACAACAGAGATGACAGCGAGTGAACTTGTAATGATGGAAAAATTATGTAATGATGGACAGCATGTACACACAGTGGTTGTACAATGTTTCCGTGTAAGGTAACTGGGTTTTCTTCTGCATGAGAGCGTGCTGAATGCAGATCCCTGTGTTGTGTTTAAAACCTTTTCTTTAGTTTCCCCAATGCAAAAGTAGTGTGCAGCAGCATTAACCCCCACTGCCTACCTCCTCACCTTTCTGTCAGAGACGGAGACGCCATCAGATGAGTCGCCAGAAGTGTTTAGAGCATGGGCTTGGTGTTGAGGGACACTCGAGAGGAAACGCATCACAGCTGGGCTGGTCTGTGTTTTCCCGGTGAAAATGGCTATCCATCTGTGTAATAGGCCTTGTCAAAAGTTTACAGAGATTCAGCAATTCCCTTTAAGACCAGCGTTGGCCATCGATAGGGGCTCTGATAAACTGTAAGAGCCCATTGAGGCAGGTAGCAGGCTTTAATGCACAGTGATATCTTGACAGTTGCTCCCCTCTCATCAGCTTCCATCTCTAAACCTGTCAGTCTATTGTGTCAGTGCACTGTCCTCCTCAATACCGCGGCTGAGTTGTGAGGGTATTCATAACATTTCTAAAAGAACTTGCTGTTTATTCAAAAGAAGGATTGAGATCGACTTGACGTCTTTATAGCTTAAAGTGAATTTTTATTACTGTTGATGTGCAAAAAACTACAAATCTTAAGTCATGGCGAACTTAATGTATTTGGGTTTTCAAGTGTTGCATGGACAGGCAAGCAATTTAATCTTGCCTTTAGCACTTGATGAGTTAATCAAGAAAATATTTTGTAGATTAATCTGTAAAGAAAATTAAATAGTTGTTATTCACAGCCTTGATCTAGGAGGTATTGGTGCCTCCCTCATCTCATTAGTTACTGAGCATTGTTCAGTACATAGAAACACATTTATGTGTAGACACATAGGAATGGTACCGAACCAGAGGCCATTTAATGCATTGTTTGATGAGTGATGAGTCCAAAGGGCTTTACCGGGGAAAAAAAGTATTAAGCAGATACACGTACAATACATAATGTTGACTTAAATACTTGCTCTCAACTGCAAATTAGCAAAGTGATTTGTGCAGGCAGGGTTAGCCAGTGGCACTCCAGCTATTTTGTGATACAGCTGCAAAAACATCTGCTCAGACGAAACTGACTTCTTGTGCTGACTGTGCAGAAGTCAAAACAAGTATACGACACGTTAAGACGGCACAGAGAGGAGGAGGAGATTACCCTTTTGTTGCTGTATAGCTCTTGACCTAGGGTTTGGTTCATTGCTATATGAAGAGCTAAACAGAAACTGACGGAGGAAGATGTCGATTTCAGATACATTCTTCAAACAAAACCCTTAATAAAATCGGCTTCAAAACACTAGTTCGGCCGTCACAATATGAATAAACCTCTCACATTTATTATGCTTTCATACACACTGATGAAAATCTGCAATGCATTCACAACACTCAACACAGTGCAATGCTTTCACACACTTGGATGCCAGTAGAAAACTTTTGAAATGAATGATTCTGAAATTTCAAAGGTTCACAACAGTTGATGTTTACTGCAAAGTAAATTCAATAACACTCGTCAAAAGTGGTGCTTGTGGGTGCATTAGTTTTAAATAAAAGGTTTTTACCAGTCTAAATAAAAAAAGTAGATTTCATTCGGAAGCATTTTATTCACAAAGATGGGTATTTAATTATTTATATCCTTTATTTCTGTATTATGTCGTAAGGAATAGGGTACTAAAATCTTAAGCGTTTTTAATTAAGTGCAACGTATTTGGATCCATGACCATCTTAAATGACCAATATACAGTTTGTGGTAATTATCCTTAAAATGAGTGATTTCAAATATCATTAATATGGTTATTCCTGCCCTTTTAAGGCATTAGTATAAAAATAGGTGGTTTGAAATGAGTAACTAACATGTAATTTGTCAAAATTAATTGAGCTAATTCAAGTTATTTATCATACTGTTTATACGGTTTCCTTCTTTCTGCTTCATTTGCTGGAAAATTGAAAATAAGTTGTTACTAAAAGAGGCTTTTTTTAAAAAGCCCAATTTGTTAAGAAAAACTGTGCAAATTGTCTGGTGCTTGTTTGTATGCTTGTTGCAAGCAGCTCTATTTGCATGAGCATCCTGCTTTCTTTATTGTAACCACCCATTGTAAGAGGGTCGGGGCAAAGAGAAAGGGCCACATCAGTTTATATGGTTCAAATAAATCACACCGTACAAAGTACTGGCACATTGTTAAGTTATAGGTTCCCTCAACAAAAGCAGTTTCACACTTGGCCAATATGAATAGCAGTGAAACATCAGGACAGGAATATGTTGAGGGATAGGTTTTATGTGTCCCTGGCTTGGCATTGTGAAACGCCTTTTTAAAAACTGGAGTCTGTCCAGTTGTCAGTGACAATGATGCTGATTTATTGGAGCAGAGGAAAGAGAAGAAGGACAGAGGCTACGTTTCCCTCCAAAGCCTTCCATTTGGTAAGTGATGCTTAGGTGTTCACTTTTCTCTGTTGACATGGGCCTGGAGCCCAGCATCATCTGCAGTAATGCAGATGAGTGGATAACATGACACTCTGGCTCACATGCTTTACTAGCTATGCAACACAGTCTGTGGTTTTTAATGAATAATCATGCAGTTCTTCACAAGCAGCTGACCCAGAGAGATTTGGATTCAGCAGTAGAGATAAGGGAACGTTTTCACCAGATCTGAGTTGATTTGATAAAATATCCTTTTGATGGTATAACACTCACCTTGGTCAAGCAGTGTTTTACTCTTTTTCAGAAGGAGAATAAATAGCTGCAATTAGCATTTAAATCCAGTTCACCCATTAGATTTATGCCACAGCAAAGGTGCAATTATTTTCTTAATTGTGTTTTATGAATTAATTTGTTGCTATATTTATGGATGAAAACCTCTAATGTGGAAGAAGTCAGACTCATTTGTTTTTTTTGGGTATCTTGTTGCAGGAGCACAAAAGTAAAACCATTGGAGGTCTAATTGCTTTTTCATTTGCACATTATCCATAGGAAATACCACTGCTTATCTTAAACACACACTTGTTGCTGAGGTGATCGTTTCTCGTCATTAATGGGGTAAAGGCTAAAGTCGAACTACAAATTGTAAAGAAGTCGTCACAGCCTTTATTTCACCAAATCAAAGGAGAATTTGAGACTTACTGTCCTTAGAGATTCAATACGTTTAAATATATTTTCTATTATAGTCAGAAGCTTCATATATGGGTGTTTGTCACATCATATTGCTTTTTGCTGCTGACATTAGCCATGTTTACCTGCTGTTGTCATGGCACATTAGTCCTTATGCAGACTTAAATCAGCACAATAACGGTGATTGTAAAATTATCCTGTGCTCGTTTTGTCTTTTTAGAAGGAAACTCTCATTAATTAGGTCTCATTACACAGGGTTATTTGGTTTGTTTATTCCATACAGTTTTTAATGTTTTACCAATGATGATAGCGATGACAATAATGAGGAATAATTCTACACAAACAGAGAAAAAGGCACCAAATACAACCAAGTGGTATGAGAGAACAAATACAGAATAATTCCTACACAAATACACCTTCTAGTGCAACACAGGTGCGAGGTTGCCCACAGCAAAATCTAACGTAGAGGATCAAAGGAAGCGCTCAACAGATATTGAGCCGACACCTGTCTTCTCTTGTAAAAAGTCTGGTGTAATTGGTGACACCTGCGTTGTCACAAGTTTATTACCCAGTGGGAAAACATTTCCACACTACACCCAACTATGCATCCTTTATGCAGCAGTAAGTACGCGCTCATGTCAAGTTTGTTTACAAGGAGGTACAATTCATGTTTTCCCTCAGGAAATTGGTGACCAGAGGTGGTAAGCCTGTCACATCTTGCTGCAATTCTTGTCATGTAAAGTTTGGTTCATAGGTTCGGCTCTAAACAACACAGTCAGGGTTGCTTTACAGTTTGTCATATATGGTTGTATTTGGTATGCTGCAGCACTGCTACTTGGCTGTTTGGTCTCCACACCGTCCTCCGGGACCAAGCATTTTACAGTCTGTCGGATCTCCCCTGGCCACTGCTGCCCACAGCTCAGACCATTTAAACACTGCCTCCTCTGCTTCCTCTTGTACTTCCCAAACTCACCCACTCTGGAGCTGGGTTATTCCTCATAATGTTGGCTAGGGAGGGTTGTTCAGCCTGCCGTGCTGTGACTGCTGCAGTCATTCTCAGAATCTGTTGATCGTGCTCCGGTAAACAAAACAGACGCTGCATAGAAGCTTTTCACAAAGTGGCTGTGCTGTGGAGCTGCTGTCGCTTCACGTCTGTCTTCTTTTCTTCCCTATGTGCAGAGACACATAGGGAGGAGGGACAGGGAGGCTTGATGTGACGAAGGCTTCATGTATGGGCTTCCTGTCATAACTGCTCAGACTGGAAAGCACTTAGAATAATTATTGAATTAGTTGAGTGCAATTTCAGCTTTTGTCTATACTAATTTACAAAGATGCATGCAAATGTATGCAAACACAGACTAAGACAATGTGTAATTAGTTTTGAGAAGAGTTTAATGTTTCATTATTTAATAAGTGACTGCAGTGGGTGAGAAAGTCAGCAACGCAATGTTAGAAATAAGAAGTTGATTTGCAGATAACCTGTGCATCCAACCGGGGAATACGTTCTCGGTTTTGAAAATTAAGGTTATGAACTGCCATAGTGTAAGAAATCACAAGCTTGATAACGTCAATGCGCTTATTTGCAAGTTAATGAATTGTGTGTTGCTGTGACTGAACCATCCGTAAGAAGTTATTTGTGCTGAGAAAAAACATTAAGGACTGCTTGTCAAGTGTGTAGTCCTTGTGATACAGATTAAGTTTATGAAGGGTTTATTGGATAATCACATACTTGGCTACACAATCAAGAGATGTACATTTCAAGCATATGCAGTCTGTTGTACTTTCAAAGCTATCCGTCTATAAACAGATGAGTGTAATTAGTTCTGTCATTTCAAGCCAATATGTTTTAAATGCCAACCAGCTTAACACATTAATGCACAGCATCAGTGTTACAGCAAGAAAACATGTTTATTTACGCGCTTCCATACACACACAGATACAATGTTCTACTCAACCAGTCACACAAATGCAGTTAAGTATCCTTGAAAATACAGTTGTTTCAAGTGTAGTTCATGTGACTTAGCAGCTCAGGTTAAGCTCAGTACTGATATACAAGCTCTGGTTATCCAGGAAGGTGATCTAACATGAGCAAACCAGAGCATTTGCACATTTCTTATCCAGTGTAGAATCCCTTCCTTCCCAGTCCCATGCCTCCAAACAGCTGTCGAGCTGAGATGAACGGCTCCTTCTAGATGAGATGGAGCACATTCATTGTTACCCAGTAAGATAGATGGGTACATTTGCATGCATTGCTGTCAGTTTCGGCACTGCCAGGCTTCCCTCTTCCTTAATTTCTTTTTAGGCTGTCTTTCTTTCTGTATTTTCCATTGTCTGGCTCTCAAAATGGACTACTACATACAAAACGATGGCTAATGTATTATTCACAGTTGAGTGACAGTGGTTCTTTATTTTTTCTGCTTTAAATGCAACTGTGGTGGGTAAAGAGATCAAGTAAGTCCATGGCTAATTAAGTTCATTCTGACAGAAATGACTTGTGCGGTATTTCAATGTGAGTGTCTTCATCATGTTCCAGCTAATTACTGAAATGAGATTTGTGAATGAGTTGACTAACAGAAATTATATTAATAATGTCTGAATGTTATGCTCTGAGATAGTTGAGGCAATCTAAATTCTGGCATTTTCACTTTAAAGTTTTAAAGTTGTGATTACAGTATATACACATAATTCATAGTGTCGTACAACAGATGAACGAAGGACCGTTCAACACACATTATTACAGAGGGCAGATAAGCAGCAGTGCCAGTGTCAGGCCAAGTCAATGACAGTGAGCAATTATTAGAAAATGTCACCCCTCCACAGTTAGATCTATATCTATAATATCCTGTCTTGTGTATGAGACATTAACTATTTGTAATAATAATCACACCTTATGGGCCGGAAATGCAAAAAGGAGAAAGTACAATAAAAGGTGTGTCTAGAACATAATTTTAACATCGTCCTGTGCCAGAATGAATGTATTTGACACCGTAATTTAGTGGACCTCCACAATAACACTGTGGGCAGACATGAGAGATGTGATCATAAATACAAGGCCTATATAAAGTAAGTATATAAAGCATTTGAATTGTATCTGTAGTTATAAATATTTCCATTCACTCGGTATACGCTATAAATGGAGCACTCTGTCACTGATGAGCATGGGAGCTAGAGGGAAATATTTATGATGGAATTAGATTCTCTTTTTTCCCCGTTTGAAACTTGAAAACTGAAGTTGCTGCATGGATTTGTTGGAGATGAAATGACAATTGACTTTCAACATCTGTGGCCACAATCTGTGGTACTCCAGAGGTAGCCTTCTTTGTTTGTTCTCCATATGCTCGGGCTCCTATGAGATGAGTCATTGGGTGTCTGAAAGCAGGGCTGGTGTTGTAATGGAAGCCTAACAATGTCCCCTGAGCACTCAGCTCACATTGACAATGACTGACGGATATGTTCTGTTGATCAGACTTTAATCTCGCTGGAGAGTACTGCCTACTTCTCCTCATGAATACTCATCCTACTAATAATTCCAGAAATCTGTCTCGGTCTTTCTGTTTGTCAATTTTCTTGACACACACTCATCTGATTGAGTTAAAACTTGGTGGGTGTGTTGCAGGGGATGCTGGGAAGTGTAGTGTCGACTGTGAAGTGTTTGTGATGTGCGGTGGTCAAAATCTAACCCTTCTTTTATGTTAAACCGAAGATTGTATTTAAAGATAGAAGACATGACGTCTTTTCTTTGAAAGTGAAGCCAAATCATTTGGTTTGCCCCCTGGTGGCTGGCTGCATTATAGATCATGAAACATATTCCCTGTTACTGGATTGGACATAGACCAAACTAAAGTACTCATCAAATAAATGGTTCTCAAAGATGGTAAATTTGGTTTTATTTAGTTATTCGATGCTATAAAAACAGGGTGAAACTTCCTGATTGACAGCCTAGATTGATTATGGATTTGAGGTTGTTTATAGGCAGGACCTCGATACCACAGCTCCACCCCACAATCGCTACTTTGCTGACTTTCACCCTAAACAAGCTCACCATTGTAAAAACCTTTGCTTTCACTTTTGTACAACCACAGAAATTGGAATACTCCCCCTTCCATCTTTATATAAAGTCTATATAGTAACTGTTTTCCCCATTGGTGCAAAGCAACGTTCTGTGATGTCACTGTCACCCGGTCGTCGTCAAAAGGTTTGAAATTAATGGAGGGTCAGGGGAGAGCTGGGTCACGGGATGATGTTGAGGGATTAGCTTTACACCGAAACCACCGTAAAACCGCTCATTACTCATTCTTCCTCCTGTCATTGTGAAGTATTGCTGTCTCTTCCAGTCTTGACATGCTCTTACCAAATCCACAAGGGGCCTTTCGTCTAACTGCTGTTTCCTTCACAGTGCTGTTAAATGGCTCATTAGTAAGGCGGAGGTGTCATGCGCTGAAGGACTAATGTATCGGCTCTGCAGCTTTACCTGGCCTGTCATATCCATAAAGAATGGAGAGCGGAGATTAGTGCTGTCAGCGCAGCTCCAAAAGACAATTGTCTCTGAAACGAGGAAAGTGATGCATTGAGGATATTTTAATTATCTTTTGACATTAATTAAACAATTATGTTTGATGAAGATGTCAAAGGTATTTCGCTTGATGCTGTTATGAAGTGGCAGGGCTCCGTGTGCACACATTCAGTGTTTGTCTTTATAGAAGGTTTTTGGAGCTCATAAGCGCCAAGTCAGCCAGAGGGACGCATGCAGCCTTGGTTATTCTACAAATACCCAACTTAATGAAGCCAGTTTTTAACTTTTTTAATATCGAATTGTGCTACAGGGATAGGGGGCTTTAACTTTTTTTTTAAATTGCAGACTCTACAAAACAGTATAGTACTAAATGGTAATACCAGGGGTCTATAAACTTGACTTAATACTGGCAGTTCAGTTCAGTGAGACGTAAGCTGAGCACCAGGGTCACTACCACAGAAATATGGTCAAACTGTGGAGTCACATGACTATAGTAACAGAGGACGGATTAAACAACAAGGTCGACATGTTCAGTCACTTACAGATCAGTTTTACTCAATTCGAGGAAGCTTATGTTATTCATTTAGTTGGACAAAATGCAATCTCCATTAAAAGTAACTGTTTGCTTATAGTATGACGAAGCGGCATTTGGCTCTGACGTATCTTGTTTATGAGGACAAAGGTCTTAAGTTGTGCAGTTATAACATTACAGGTGTGTAATTCATTAGACACAAAAAAGTACCTTACATCACTTTAACATAAATGCATAGTAAGGTAAATGTATATCCCATTATTGTACTAAGCCTAAGGTGAAAACAGAGCTGCTTGAATAGAGGAAATGGAAAGGAAGTCCCATTTCTTTCTGTATTGTACAATTTCAGTTTTAATAATATCGCTTGACAACGCACTGAAATATTCTTTATCAAATGTTGGAAAATAATATATTTTTGCAATCATGTCTAAGATTAATATATTTCCCGTGTTTTTTTTTATAGCCTTGCAGACTAATGATTCAATTACTATTTATTCTGATCCCTCAGTACTATACATAGCATTTTTTTTTGAAAATGTGAGTGGCATTCTGGATCTATAGTTTTATCGATTAGTGGTGTCTTGTAAGCCAGTGCAGGATTATTGTTTGTATTACACAGTTATAGAAAGGTAATTTAGTCATTTGGTATGAGTTATTGATTCAAACTCGCACTGATGAATGACTGACTGTGTCAATCAACTTATATGAAGAAATAATATAATAAACGCTTTACCACCTTCTCTCTCTTTAATTTCAGTTTGGTATTGTTTTTAATGAGATAATAGAAAATGAAAGATATTGCCAGTTTGAAGGATAGTACAATTCTAATACAATTGTAATTAATAAATGGTTAAAAAAGAAAACAAGGCAAAACACACAGACACACACACACGTGACCTCTCTCTCCTCCTCCCTGTATACATCCCACCTTTCACATCCTGTCGTTCTTGGCTATCAGTTTGGAGGAAGAAATAGATCCTCTCCTTGCTCTCCCAATCAATTTACGTCTCACCAGCTCACCAGGCTTCTCTCTGCCTCGAGAACACTTGGTATTCACCAAATGAAATAATGGGCCACCATAAATTCTGCAGAGAGGCACTGTCAGATTCACTTAAGAGGGAGATCTTTATTTAGGGAGATCTCCTCTAGATAACTCTTGATAGCATCTCTTACTGTCACCGGTGCCTCGGTGTGACTTCTCTCCTCTCACACCTCTGTTTTCAAACCCTTTTAGTCTCTGAGGGTCTGTCAACAGTAAACAACTGGCGTTGAGTAATGTGTGTGCGTTTCACTTTAATTGAATTGTGGAGCTTTCTAAAACAATTGATCCATTTACATCATAGTCATTTCATTTGTTGCACCATTTCTAGTGGAAGTACTTTGATATTTTGCAGTTTTAACTGTGGTTCAAGTTAATACAGTTTACCGTTCCTCAGTTAACTCCCCTACTGTCCCATGATATCTCCTCTCACTTTTAACAAACTACTACGTGCTGTGATATATCCGAGCACTCTAAATATAGCAGTTTCTCATTTTTTACCCTAAGGCAGGAAACGGCATCTCAGTAGACACATAGCTCTACATTCACAGAGTCATTGAAATTCATGAGGAGAGGGGTAGAAAACAAGGCTAATTTTTCAAGAACAGGTTCACAAGCACTAGGGCCATTTGTAAAACCTGTTCACATGAATACACATGAAATAAATGTGTACTCTGCTGACATGCTATTAATAAAAGGCCCCTGTGTTTGATATAGAGGCGAGGCGAAGGTATGTGCACGGAGGGGGTGGTGGTTTCTATAAATGGGTACAGGGGGGAGAAGCCTTATCTCGGGCTAACTGATGTCTTTTGGGCTTTTTGACTCCCCTCAGGTTGCTCTGAACTCCTCTTTATCACGAGTGTTACACACCAGGCGGATTAACCAGCCAATCCTAGATCAGGGTGACACGAGGATCGATTATATCCTCTGATGACTTATTAGGATGAAGCAGATCTGTGCTGGTTGGGATATAAATTAGATTGAGTGTGAGAGGAAAGCCGCCAGGTTTCCACATGAGGTGAGCGGGGAGTTCTTGTCAGCACATTCCATGAAGTGCATTCGAAGTGGTGGGTGGTTTTGCATGATTACGTAGCACATTGTGACAGCACACGAGACATTTAAGATTGGCCTTTACATGGCAGGCGTCTTGACTTGTTAATAAGGAAAAGCAGGGGAGTTACTTATCACATTAACAATGGCTGTGTAAGTCATGGCAGTTTTAAAATGATACATTATGCATAATGCCAGGACTCTGAATGGCCAAACTGAATTCAGCCATCCCTGATTTTATTTACACCTGCATGGGCTTTGCTATTCCTATAACTAATCGCAGAAGTAGAATTCCTTTCATTGTGGCATTGTGACGTTTTGTCCAAAGCCCTTGATGAAGCGGTCCAACCCAGATGGATGATGCGTGTCCACTTCCTCCTGCCATGAAGAAATGAAGCCAAAGCATAACTGTTAAAAACGCCGCCATCCTGCACCGATGACATCATGTGGAGTCAGTCTGTGCAGTAGCGATCGGGGGGAATGGCGCCACAGTATCAACGTCCTGCAGATTCATGCGCTTGACTA
This sequence comes from Limanda limanda, assembly GCF_963576545.1. Lineage (NCBI taxonomy): Eukaryota > Metazoa > Chordata > Actinopteri > Pleuronectiformes > Pleuronectidae > Limanda > Limanda limanda. The sequence goes on from NC_083637.1 coordinate 11,110,272, forward strand.
ATCGCGAGTCAGTCTCTGCTGTCAATCGTAACATTTTACCCAGATTTTTATAACATGAAATGACAAATTAAACTTATCAAAGGATTAAACATACATTGGTGTTTGAGAACTTTATTTCAAGCATACATAGTTTGTTTCATACCTCATCCCTTAACATGGAGGAGCTAGAATTTATGACATACTGCAGCCAGCCGAACAGGGGCTTTCAAGAAACTTTCCCTTTTGGTCAGCTGTCATGTTGTCCATCTATATATACAGTCTGTGGTCCAACCATTCCCTTAGCTTTTGGTTACAATGACATTCATACAGCGCAGCGATTAGTTGTGATGTTGACGTAATAAATGTGGATGTACAAAGTACTTTGTCACGTCCATCATGGTTCAATAAGCACTGACTGTAAATGTTTAACCACGGCCATGCTCTTCTGTATTCCTATATTCTTTATTTTACTCACAATAATTCACTTGATTTAATTTTAGGATGGGCTTTTCAACTCTAGGTTTCCCTTGACAGTGTGTGTTGCTTCAAACTTCTGAAAGCTGAAAGCAAAACTAATCAAGAAGAAGAAATATTATCCATTGGAAAGAGCCCGTGGTGGTGCCTGCAATCAGCAGCTCTCAAACATTGGCTATTGAGTCAGTGTTGATGCTTGGAGCTGTTAGTTTACTAAGCAGGGGAAAAGGCTGATGATTACCTCTGGCTGCCCCCAAACACTGATCTATGTAACCTGCTGTGTCTACTGTTTCCCCATCGACCTAAAATCCCAGTCTGCTGAATTACCCATCTGCTCGTCTGCTGGCATGTAACACAGCCCAGTATGTGAGATTAGTAGATCAAGGGGAATGCATGACTTTCCTCGACCCGTCCCCGAGCTCCATTTGTGTCCGTATCTTTAGTGTCGCTCGGTCACTGTGAACATGTGCAACATTATGAGTGATGATTCTTGAACTAAAATGAACCGTATGCCAGTGTATGTGAGTTACGAGGAGTTATAGTGATTCCCTTTTATCTCGTTTTTTCTTGCTAAACATCATGTGAATAGGTGAATGTAAAATTAATCTTGTAACATTACTCTGGATACCCTGAAGCAGTAAGGAACAGGAGCGGAGTAATGTGACACACCACATTTCCACATAGAAGAGGTGGTAGACGTCTGACAATTTATTGGAGGGCATAATGAAGATATGTTCACCGCCATGTGGAATGTGCATAGCAGTGCATTACACTGTCATGGTGGGAAAAGAGATTGCAGGCTCGTGTTCACCAGGGAAATGTGCCAATTATTAGATAATGTTCCGAGCAAGCAGTCATGGATTAAAGCTTTGCAAGAGTCAGGATGCTCTTCAAATGAAGATGGTTTGATTAGCATACAGTCAGCTCTTCCAGCTACCACGAGAACTATGAGAGCTAAGCCGTGGATTCAAGCCCTCTCCTCTGCTTTGTTTGCAGCTCCTGTACAAGAGAAGCCAAATCAGAATCCTTAATGCTCTTCAATTTTACCGTACACTCATTTGGACAAGACTGCATGTGATTCACATCATAATAACAGTGCTTGTATGGAACATTTTAGAATTTTGATGAGTGCAACAATAGATTTAGAGTCGGACCTTATATCTTGGTATTGGAAAACCTTGTCTATTTACATTATGCTTTCTGTGCCTTGGTAATGCCCTTTCCTATTCTAATAATAATTATTATCTCCACTAAGTAATCTGATGGTTATTTCTCATTTCAATTATATAATCAGTTAATTGACTCAGTGTTGCAGCTATAGCTTCTATTGTCTTTCCCTTATAAGGCTGAAACAATACATTATTTAATAATATATAATTCATAATTTGAGTCATCAATAAATAACCAACTAATGTCAAATGTATATCGTACACCTTTTTATATTTTGTCCTGTGTGGAAAACTGAATTTTTGACCTGCAGTAAAATGAGTCTTCTCACCTGTCTTTGTTTCCAGAATAAGAGCAAAAAAAAAAAAAAGCTAGCAGTACTTCGCCCTAAATCTCTTTTTCTGTGAAAATAAAGGTCTCTCTTATTTTTCATCATAATTGCCTCCAATGAGCAAACCAATCATCTGTTCCCTGCATCAACCCTTTGTCTTGATTTCATCATCTTAAAAACTCATTTTTGGTTTAAAAAGAAAAAAAAGAACAAATGGATTTCTATTGTGGCAGAAACGCTTGAATAATAGTTGTGTGAATTTTGTTTTTTACTGGTTCCAGTGGAAACAGAGGTAAACGAAGACCGGACTGTTGTGAACTCCTGTCCTGCAGTTTGTGTGTCTCGTGATAACACACACTAATGGTCCACCCGTGGCGTTTGTTGATCTTGTTGCTACAGGGTCTGTCTTTTCACCACAACATTGTCAGCCTCCCATAAAAAATCCCATTGGGCTAAATGAGATGCATTAGCCTTGTGGGGAACATACTCTTCATCAGCTCCCTTTTTAAACGGGAGTGATTAACACATCTTCTTTAATAGTGCTTCGAGGAGAGGCTGCTCTCATTCTGGCCGGCAGTCATTCATCATTAACGTAAGCAGTGAACTGAGGCAATAATGACAATGATTTTTCACAATTCTTAAACAGAAACACTTTGATGAGGTCTTTGTGTTAGAGCATTTTTCTCAATTGCTTTAACACTAAAGTCCACAATCACGTCATGTTTTCAAAATAACACTCAATTACATTATTGCCTTTTCATCATCAAACTCATTGGAATTCATCCCCTGAGTGCTGATGCCAAATTCCATCTGAATCCATCCAAAATTATTCAATATATTTTATTGAAAAATAAAAGCCTTCAACCTTATTGTGGCACTTCAGACAAAGTCATAAAACCAAAGTCAGTAAACTGGAGACGATGAGTGAATCATGCAATTTTGGCAGAAGTGGAGAAACAAAAGTTGTTTGAGCATTTAGAGAAATTCTCAACTGTATTATTTTGTGTTAGCACACTGCTAAAAGCGGGAAAGATTTAACTTGGAAGATAATGGTGATCTCTTGCTGTCAATGAGCTGCCATTTTGTTAGTGTTGTTAGTGCCGAACAAAGTCCCCACTGGAGACATATAACTCTGTAAATGACTCCGCTTGTGCTTTTATATTTGTTTGTTTTGTCTCTTTCAGCCCGATTGTTATTACCATCAAAATAATTGTATTGTTTTATTGCTCCACACCTTCATGCATGTTTGTGAGTGTTTTTTTGTGATGATAATATTGACACCAACATAATTTAATCAAAATGAGCTTATTAAAAGCCCTGCTATTAAAATACTAAAGTGTCAATAGAAACAATCAACATATTGGTAATTTTGTCATTGGTGTGGCCTTAGCATTCGTGGAACCAACATTTCCAAAATGTGCTCAGTGAATTGGTCAATCTGCCTGTTACATGTTTATATTTTGAGTTGTTTTGAGTAAAAAGGATTTTTAGGGATTTTGTAATGAACCAGGAGTTGATAACAGAATAGTTTTACCTGATGACCGCTACAAGAAAGGGCAGCGGTTCAACAAAATAGTGAATATGGTGTTATTAGTTTTAGGTTAGGTGTTGGAAAGATGTGAAAAATGACTAAAATGTCCTTTGAAATATGAATTTGCATTGACACAAATTATTGTCCAAATATTAAATACTTTTTTTACCAAACGCTTTTAAGTTTGTTTCTCCTGTTATCAGTAACAGTAAGGATGATATAAAGCATTTCATGTGCATCTAAACAATATTTTTAAGAAAATTCTAAACAATAGAATTACATTTGATATCTATTAATTGGTCTTTGAAATTATTGCAGTTGCAAAGACTTTTCAGCCGTTGATTACAATTCAAAGCTTGTTCCCATCAGACACGTCACTGTTTTTTAATACTGAAAGATTGAGCTAATGAGAACATCTACTGCTGCGTAGACAGAGAGAAAAGGAGAGAGCGGTGTGTGTGTGTGTGTGTGTGTCTGTATCAGTGCACAGTGTCTCATACAGCAGACAGCTCATAGAAAAAGAGATGACACACTGCTGTCTTCTTTCTCTTAAAAACCAGACAGGCAGCAGGGGTCCACCACTGCCAACTTCTACCAAACGGACTCAGTATAATACAGATAATACTCCAGGCTTGTGCCAGACTCCTTTGTGGTTTGAGTTTAATTGTAGTGATTTATAGGAGTTCCCGGACTCAGTCCCCTCAGATGCACTTGCTTGCGAGAGAATTGCATGTTTTTAAATCAGATGATACCATAAAACCAGAAGAGTTGCCGAACTCGCTCATCAGGTGAACTTTGTTATACAATAGTTTTTTAAACATTCAGCTGTTTCTGGATAGTTTGTCTCAACACAGCCTGCTGGACTAAAGGGAATTTTAGGGATATCAATAAAACATCTGTTTTTTTTTTTAAAGAATATTAATGGCTACCTATAGATTTCCAAGTAGTGTGTTGTAGATGCCAGATTCATTGTTGACTTTTACCCAAGTGCTGATTTTCCATGAATTAGTAAAGACGTTGGGCAAAGGGTATTTTTCAGTGTGTATTAGCCACTAAGAAATAACTTGAATATATATAAGTTAAATTGCTTCTAAAAATCTAGTCAAGAAATGTGTTTATGGTGAAAATCAATTTGATTAAGATTACGTTTTATTGCCATGTTTCTGATTTCCATCTTGTCATTTTGCATTTTTTGTGGGCCTTGATGGGTTTTCTGCTTAGTCTAACAGTATTTCACCCAATACTCCTGCAATGTCTTTTGAGATGCATCACAGAAATCTTTGTGTGCGTGTGTGTTCTCAATGCACTGAAACACACACCAAGCTTATTTTTTCATTAGTTATTCATACAGGTCTCCAGAATAACTTTTGACGTTGGCTGCACCAGTGCACCAGCACACAATTTAGGTGCACCCCAAATGTTCCACTGTATAATAAGTAATACACTTATTGTACCTTTTCCTGACAGTTCCCACACATATTGGTAATTTCTTAAGGGCTGGATATCGCTACTGATTTCCCAGACCGACTTGATAAGTTTTCAATTCGATGTATAATTTGATTCAATATAGATTCATTCAAGGATATTTCAGTGTAAAATATCATATTTGACTTGATATGAAAGAAATTGTATGACAACAAACATTTGTTGCACATTATTTTGTCCCAGAAATGATTGTGATGCCTGATAATATTGTCATCATGTGAAACCATTTTTAAACCACTCGTAAATTAATAATAGAGCCTAATCATGCAAGTACACGCTTTCAAAGAGCAATTAACTTAATTCAAAAAAAAAATTCAGTTAACAAAAATTGCTCTTGAATAAATATTTAAGGCACAGGATATATGTATATTACATTAGGTTAGTATTTCAGCATTTCCCATAGAATTGTGTGTGTTTGTGTCTTCTCGTCCCTGTCACTCTTCACACACAACCCAACATTTATTTAGTTATTAATCGATGGTGTCTGATCATGAATATGGATAGTTCCTTGTCGCTTTAACACTGATGTCCTGGCGTGTTGTGTGTATGAGGTGAACTGTGTGCTCACAAAACGCTAGACATTTTTTAAACTGTGGAGCAAATCAAACAAACACAAAGTAAACTTCATTACTGTTCAGGTCCTGATGACTTGCGATTAGTGTTGGTGTTTATTCATGAAGTGTAAAGTGAGCGCAGGTCAGCGGGGGGATGGAGGGAGGACACACAGATGGAGCTGCTTCACGGTCTGTGTATCTGCGTGTGTGAGTTGGAACTCTGCAGAGGAGATGAGATGAGGAAGCGACACGACTCAGATTAAATACACACCAGCTAAATGTGTCCCGCTCCAGTGCGATCAGGGAACATTTTTTGTCGCACTTCCGAATTTTGGTCACTCTCTGGAGCCCTGTCCTACTGTGATTTGGAATATTTTGAAAAATATTTATCTCTGCAAACTCATCATTTTCTTATGTCTCTCCTCATCACTGCCTCTAGCTGGATTTAAGATTCTGCAGAGAACGACTGAGTTCCAGGTTCTCGGGTTCACTTAAGTGAGGCCGGGTCCTGGTAACAGACACTCTCATGTGCACCCTGTGTGACAGGCGCACAGAAAAGCCTGATAAAGAGAGTGACAGGGCTGGTACAAACTTAATGGATTTTTCGACAGCTCAGAAAATGTTAAAAACACTGTAACAGTATTGAAGGCTCATCAACTGTATCCTTGACATGGAAGAGTTACTTATCCCACGTCTGTTCTGCAATTGAACCGCTTGTAAAGTTAGTGTTCTATCAAATTGTTCCATTAAGTATCTGCTACTTCACTTGTCAATCAGGATTCTTTGGGGGGGGGGTTACAAACACACATAAAACACAGAGCATTCTTGGCACATACTCTACAGAACATTTCATTTTGTTTATTTGGCATCATCAGTTTGCAAGCTTTCAAGGTTTCACAGCTGGAGATCTGTTTCATGTCCTGAAAGTGCATTTCACAAAGTTTTGTTTTGCGATCTTATTGAGGCTTGCGAGAAGGTTTTTACTTTTCCAATCCGAAAGTTGGAATGTAAATTCAACCAAACCAATAGCTAATAGTCTGAACAAAAATATTCTATGCAGGATTTCAATAGGCAGCAAAAATAACCGTCAGACTAAAACTGTGATGGGAAAAGTGATGGGATTTTAAACATATTTCAAACTTTAACTGAAGCCTGCACAGTCTGCTGCCTCTGCTCAGCCACAAGTTTCTGTTGTCCGTGGTCGTCTCCTCAGGGAGGCTTGTTGTGATATGGCCCCTTGAAGTGAGAAAGAGAACTACAGGCGATCAGCTAGCACATAGTTGCCACCCACACACCATCAGTTTTGGGCTGACAATAGGTTTTCAGGGAAAATAAAAAAATAAACTCAAGGGAGAGAATTTTTAGCTTCACTGCCTTAAGCTCCATATTGTCAGATGTAGCCTTATATTGTATGTGGTCTGAGAAAAGAAGTTAAATGTGGCATTGCAGCAGATTTACAGAGAACAGAAAATAGTGAGTGAAATGCTTTTTGGGATTGGGAACTGGCTGTTCAGTGTGGTCATGTCTCTGTTTAAACAATTCACTTGTATTTAATATATATGATCTGTATATCCTGGTATAACAAAATACCAGAAATCTCTAGAAACTACTGGATTATTTTTTCTATCTTAAAGTGTCTACTCATTCCAAAATTCTCTGTTCATCTGACTGTTCATCTTATCGGCTTCACGGCTGGTATGTGTATTGTTAAGGGCCCAAGGAAGTGCGCGGTCGAATCTGGTGCAATTATAAGAGAATATTAAAAATTGATGTGTTCAATATTAATACATTTTGAAATCACGTGTCCAGTGCTCTGTAGCAACAGGGTCTATCAATCATCACAATGGCAGCAACAACATATTCTCCAATAGCAAACAGGCCATTCCAAAAAGGCATGTTTTAACGAGGACTATAGTATTAAGAGTTTAAAGTTAATTACCTTTAGATCACAGTTTAAAGCAGTTTAAGATGTTTTAAGTGCTGTCTGTACATCCTGTTTGTATGACATCACGGTTGAATCTGTTGTAGAGATTGTTATTGGAGCTGGATCCTATAGTTATTGAGTCCCACCCTGACCTGTGTGGGGCTGGTTCCAAATCATAACCAGTCTAAGTGAGTTTTCTTTGTCTTCCAGTATGTTACATTCTCTACAGTTCTGATGAACCCAATCAGCACCAGTTCAATCTCTGTCTAAATCTGTTGCCTGCTCCTATGTCTATTGGTGGCAATGCATTTCATGTCATCTGTACTAATTTGCCAGAGTTTAAGGAGCTAGGGACGGGAATCGGCAGGGACCTCTCGATACGATACTATCACGATACTTAGGTGGAGATATGTATTGCGATTTCTGTGGGTATTGCGATTCAGTAAGTATTGCGATTCGATATTACGATTTCCTGGGATTTCTTTTGGTTATTTTTTTTTTTAAATACTGGACCATGGAAAAATGTTGAATCATACCTTCAAATACAACAGTCAAATTCACTTAGAGCTTTACCAGTTTTATTTCAATTATTAACATTAACTTAATGACTGCCGGGCATCCAATAGAGAAAATAAATAAAAATGTGCCCTATTATTGTATAGCCACAGTCAACTGCACACAAACTGACAGATTAAGAAATGTATGCCACTTAGGCTACTTTTAAACAATAAATAAAAGGTGAATTAAATATAATGAATACAAGTTTACTTTAAATATAACCTTTGAAATAAACAAAAAGTAGGCTATTGTTGTTTGCATGTAGGCGATGCAAAGCTAGTGCTTGGGTATGTTTAGATTCTTGTGCAAAAACAAGAGCTGGTCAACATGCTCTGGAGTGATGTTGCTCCCCCCAAATATCCCCCCCGGTTTAAACCAATAAATATGTTTAAAAAAAAAACAACATTTTTTTTTTTTTTTTTAAATCGATTTGGGAGACAGCATGGCGATTTAAAATCGTCATTCACAAGAATCGCGATTTGTAACTGAATCGATTTTTCCCCCATCCCTATAAGGAGCCCGTGTGAAAAATGTTGAATGCTCGGCTAAAGTCTTTGTAAAATTAGAACAAAGCGGCAGCATCAAAATTCGAGTTTTCTTATCTTGCATTGGTCTCTTTAATTCCACTGCATTTCTTTCCTTGTTCCATTTTCTCCTAATTTCCAAAGCTAAAATGTGGGTTAGACAGTAGTGTGAGTCACCCGGTATCATGTCCTCAGCTCTCAGATTCTCCCTCTTTTCATGTCACTCTCTGCAGCTCGCTCTCTTTGCCTGTGGTGTCTGGGGAACACAACTCCTACTCAGCATTGCCCACCTGTCTTCACAGGCAAGCATCTTAAATATGTTTTTTTTAAATAGCAGCTCCAATGTTTGACTTTCCCAGCGAGTATTTAATTTTGGGTCTGCAGACACTATTCCAGGCCTCCTGCCCGCGCCACACCGGACCTTTCTTGGGCCTTTTGTCGTCCCAATGTTGAATCTTTATTTCTCTATATCACATTATTCCAGGGTATATGGGATGGTTTGCTGCATTTGCCTCACCACATCCCTCTCCTCTTCCTCACCTCGATGCAGGGCACCCAGTGGGCTTTTACCCTCCTTTTCAACTCACTAGGTGGTCTGCAGCACTGACATGTCTAACTCAGTGGAAATGACTCTTCAAGGGCTAAGAAAGCCCTCAGAGATGATGCGATTTGCTTTCAAGAGAAATCCTCCTGTCACTGTCCCAGTTAGTCAAAGAGCAAAGGAGTTGTCAGGTTTGAAACACACAGAGTTGTCACCTTCAAAGAAGAAGTGGAAATGTTGCCGATGGTTTAACTCCAACTATAACGACCGCCCTGACTTACAAGGAAGGAGTAAGATTTATTTCCCTGTTTCAGCGTTAAAGCATCAAAAGAAATTCTAATGTTGCATTCATTTGATTTCAAATTTGGTTTTAAGGATTTAAAAGGACAAGACATCTCTAGGTACTTGTTATTATTGCATGTTTTGAGTTTGAAAGAAGGCCAGATTAATTTGTACAATACTCTCTGCATTAACTGTTAGTCTCTCTCTCTCACCTACTCTCTGTTTCTGTGAAGAAGTTTCATTATCTGGTTTTATGTAAATACAGACCTCAATTTATCCCAGTGCAGCTTGTGTGCTGTGAGTGACGGACAAACCTCCAGTCACACAGTCAGCTCTCTGTCACACAGAGGCACATGTGGCCTATAACAGACTGTTTTAACCTTTGTTTGGCACAAGTACTGAATTTCTAGTTGAAGTGTCACCACTGCAGTTTGCACCTGGTGCCTTGGAAACAATGAATGAAGAGATGTGTCCGTTAGAGTGCCACATGGAACTAGCTGTCCATTTCATCAAGTTAAAAATCAGAGAACCTGGAAACTCTATCATCCACTATTTGAAAAATCCAATTTTTCTTTGAACACAGTACAATCATTCTTTATTACCATGCAGCAGACATATCGTCCTCAAGTGCTCTCACAATAATACTTTGGCATATGCTGCCAATATTGTTTTCCATCTGCCATTGATTGGAGAGTAATTTGACCAGACTCTGCAGACATTTTGCATTAAGCTGAAATATTGGTACAGTATTTAGCATGCTGTGCACATTTTGTGTAGAGGGGAAAGAATGTGTGGGTCAATTCCTAGTCCTGTCTGCTCTCTTTGTAATTATCAATTAGGCTTTATTTCCCAGGAGAACAATAACTCACTCCCACAGTGTGTGTGTGTGCTGGAAGACCCTGATAGCATTATCTCGGTAGTGTTGCTGCAGTGTTACATTCTCAGGGAGATGGAGAAATTAGTAACTCATATATTATATATATCATGTTGCATACACGTACCATTTTCACACAGAAAAGTCCACATATAATACAATAAAGGGGAGTTGGTGAATGGTTCTGAACATTGTTTCTGTTATACCCGATCAAACTATTTTCAAGGGATAGTGAGTATACTACTACTACTAAATTACACTTGTACAACTAAAATCAGACAGCTAAGGTTAATTAAATGACATATGATATATGGTTTGCCCTGACCTCTTCTTCATTTATTATCCTATGTCCCATTATTCATGTGTTTCACAGACCTGAGCCCTATTAAGATGACTAAGACCCCCTTCTCTGTTTTGAAGGGCTCCCTTAGGCACCCTGAAGCTCAGATTCATCTTCTTTTTTTTTTATTGAGAAGAAATAGCTAGATACATGATCTGCATCAACCCTCAACAATGGTTTCTGCTGTTTCAGTTTCATGGATGGGTGTTTTTATAAACTGATGCGGTAAAAACAAAAACATCAGTTCCACAAGGTTGCCCGTCTGATATACTTGTGTTCACAGTATTGTCTCTTTTAACCGCTGAACAGTTTCAGACAGCCAAGTGGATTCATTTTTAGGCAAACACAAGGAATAAGGGGTTGTGTGGCAGCTTTGGTTAATTATGGTTAAGAATGGTGAGGTGCAGCATGCTCTCCATGCACACCCCTGAATGACAGTTGCACTCAGAGGGACGGTAAAAATGCGATAACAGTTTTTTGCCCAGAATGGTGGGATATCTCCATGTTCTTCTGATGACCCGTATGGCCATGACTGATTGGTCTTTTGTCAATTTGTTTGGGAGTGTACGTAGTTGTTAACTGAATTCATCTGAGCCTGCTGAGGTACAGCAGTCTTCAGGCAATCTGAAGGACAACCTCACATTGTTGTAAATACAGAGTTCGTAGCAGTATGTGAAAGTATGAAATGTGATTTTTCCAGGTCTGGATAAGTATAAAAAACAGATGAGTGCAGATGGAAAATATTTGTTTCCAAACAATTGCCCCTATTCTATTTTTTTATTACTATTTTTGTAATGTTTCTCATGGTGTTTGAAACAGACAGCCAGCACAGCCCAAAATATAAACCGCTGTGTGAGAGATTGCGGTCCAGGGCGAGCCTGGTGTGCGTTTTGCAAAGCAAGTTGGTTCTCAATTCTTGTTCCCTGGTGAATTTTACATGAACATCCCTCCTGTTACTGTAGGCGTGGGAGGTATATCGTTATTTAAATTTACATGACAAAAATCTGAATTACATTCTGCTGGTTTAGCATTGCAGCTTGAATAAATTGCCTTGTGAACTTGTCTCCTCTTAGCTAATGTTTACAACTACAGTGGGTGCAAATTAGAGATTGGTGGCCAGTTTGCATATCAAACGAATCTGAGGAGCAACTCTTTGGCTTTGGTGCACTGGGACGTGTTTACTCAGCAAACAACAGTTTAATTGGGAAAATAATTTTCCAGCTGCTATAGATTTGAGGCAGAGGATGTGTGTATGTGTGGGTCTGTGTGGTTTACAGTATTCAGTACGAGGCTTCTAAATAATTAAAACCAACCAAGGGGAAATTAATGGGCCAAGCTTGTTACTGGGCTCTATCACGATAAGACCACCGACCACACAGCCTTTTGCACGGACTTATCAGGATTCACTATATGTGACGGTTTCCGTTCTGTGTTCTGATGCCTAATTGATCCTCATGGAGTTTGCAAGCAGCGAGAGCTTCTTGCAAAGTGCAGGAACTGGAGAAGTATTGACAAAATGTTGGGGAGACTCAGATGGAAGTACACATGCTATTGAGCAGGAAAGGCTTCCTTGGGGCCATCTTGATTCTCGATCAATGTTATGGTATGGGATGGAATGCAGCCGGAAGCTTTCTAAACGCTCCAGTTCAGGAGTGTAGGTTTGACGTATCTGCCCCACATATAGATCGACTGAGTAGTAAATGTAGGTGAAAGCACTAATGGTCGAATGCCACTGAATACTGCTTTTCAGTTACATACAACCTGCTACCCTTGGTGTGTGTGTGTGTGTGTGTGTGTGTGTGTGTGTGTGTGTGTGTGTGTGTGTGTGTGTGTGTGTGTGTGTGTGTGTGTGTGTGTGTGTGTGTGTGTGTGTGTGTGTGTGTGTGTGTGTGTGTGTGTGTGTGTGTGTGTGTGTGTGTGTGTGTGTGTGTGTGTGTGTGTGTGTGTTAAAGATTGGAAGGTAGAGTTATTAAAAAATAAATTGGGTAAAACATCCAATTCAAGATATCTTCCAAAGGGCAGAGGAAGTGGCAGCATCTAAGAGTATCTTAAGATTCAATAAAAAGATGCCTGAACCATTTTGTTGTTTCAGAGGGCTCGCACCTATTGGAACAAAACAACTATATCTATACTTTACCAAGTCAACTGTTCTGTCCAACAACCTCTTACACATGCTTCCTCTCCACTTCCTCTTCCTTTCTCCCCTCACGTCTCTTTGGATGAGGAGTCATTAGGACTTGGGCAGATGCACTTTGTCAAGGTGGCCACGCAGTCAGAGTCTGGCTGAGCTGGGTGTGCACAGTTTTGCCCTGACAAGCATTGAACAAGGGATGAAAGAAGATGAACGAGGGAGCAATAGAGAAGTGGGGGGAGCTGAATAGATGCCAGTGGTACGAGAAATTGGTAATGAGGAATAACATTCAAAGAAGGTAGCAGATAGATGTGTGCAGTCCAAGGTATTAGTCTTGTGTGGTACTTAGTCTTTTGTCTGGTCTATAATTTGAGGAGAGCAGCTTGAGTTTGCATCAATTCTAAAAGGTAGTTAAAGATAACATTTCCCTTTTTATTCAAGTAATAGCTATCCTACTCTTTTTACTCTGTTTGTTATCTTTTAGAGAAATTAAATTGAAATAAGTCCACTTCACTTAGCTGCTAGATTCTCAAAGGGATAGTTCACCCAAAATGAAAATTCACTTGTTATCTACTCAGTCCACAAAACACCTTTTAGAGTTTCAGGGGCTTGGGATAAACCTGAATCTCCAAATGTGTTTTGTAGACACAAACACTTCACCCACCCCTCCATCGGCATAGTGGTGAGTAGATATTGAGTGAAATTTCATTTTTGGTTGAACTATCCGTTTAACTGCTTCTCTCAATCGACCTCTTGTATTTTTTAACATTTATATTCTTTTAAAATGTAAAGTTTTTTTGTGTTTGATCTGAGTTGTAAACGCTTGCTTTGTCTGCAATATGCAAATGAAAGTGCTGTTTTCCTATTCCTTCCTTGTGCAAAACTTTCTGGAGTGCTTTGGTAGAAGCAATAAACGCATGATAGAAACTGTATGGGGTAGTGAAGAAAAATGGTCTCCGGCCCCAAAGGAAAAGTTTCAGCGACAGTGGAGCACCTAGCTGCCTTTGTGTCAGGGCCAGTTGTCGGAGCAATCAGGCACCCAGCTGGACTATCATTTGGTGCCACTGAGGTGGTTTCAAAAGTAATATGATTTCTTGCCCTGCAGAAACAGACTAATCCTTGTGGGTGTGTTTGTTTGACCAAGAAAAATCGAGAGGCATAAGGATGGAAGTTCAGGACAACTTGATATTTTCTTGACTGAAAACAAACACGATATTGCCCCTCAGGTGGAAGCATTTTTTCTTCCAAAATCATATGGTATTGCTTTCAGTCTTTTCTGTGTCAAACTTTATTTCCCCATTGCTGGTATTCTTCCTTATGATGAGAAAGGTTACAAAATCATCAAGATCATAAAAGGTGCTGCTAAGACTGTGTATTCCTTGTCGTTTTCTAAATCGATCTTGTTTCTGAGCATGAACACACAACTGAAGGACTTCTTCACATTCTTTCAAATTAAATTCCCATTATAAACCCAGCCCGCCTTCTTTAACAAACAGGACGCACACAAAGAGAAATTCAATTTATTAATATTGCATTATATCATAAACGATTCCCTGACTGACATCTACTGAAAAGTTACAGCTCGGAGACTTGCCCTGCCTGAAAGCCTCAGTTGGGATATAATAAAACAAGTGTGGACATCACAGTGGGTGATGTAGTGTTGAATGTGACCTGCATGCTGAGTACAATTACCTTTTTTAAGAACAGTTGCTGCCACTAAGGTTTCATCCCACAGGCACAAACCCCTGTGCAATGAAGAACCATTTTGTGCAAATTTGTATCTGAAAATCTCATTAGAGGGAATAATGAAATGGATCAGGGACTTCTCCTGTCGGTTTTGTAGACTCAGTGTTGGAATGATTTAGTTGGTAAATGTGTGCTTAATTCAGGGTGCAGAACACTCATTTAGCCTGCAGGTGGCTAGTAGCTAGTGATGGGAAGTTCGGATCTTTTTACCGACCCGGTTCTTTCAATCTCGTTCAGTAAAATGAACAAATCTTTTTTCGAGTCACTCGTTCATTTCAACGGGGGGGCGGGGGGACTGCGCATCGGGACTGTTCCATAGGCTCAGTCAAGGAAGCAGAAATGATTCGTTCATTTCCCTACTGGGTCTTCGGGTACGAGTCTTTGGATCACTGACAGTGCAGTGTAATTGTTTGCCGTGATAATTAAATGCCAGTGTGATAATAAATGACAATTTCAAACCATACAAACTGTAATGTTGTACTTTATTTAATAGAGGTTTACTTTAAAAAATATGATCTGCAGTAAACTGTAAGTGTAAATGTAAAGTGAAAATAACAAAACCAGTCATTATGACTTGTGAACGAATATAATTCACGTCTTTCTATACTAAAAACACCGAGTGTTCATTTGTCCGGGAGACAGTGAACGTCCCTCGCTACAGCTCCAGCGCTCCTCTACTGAGCCAATGCAGGTCACGTGAAAAAAGATCCAAAGACTCGTACCCGAAGACCCAGTCGGGAAATGAACGAATCATTTCTGCTTCCTTGACTGAGCCTATGGAACAGTCCCGATGCGCGGCCACAAGAAAATGAAAGAATCTCTCTTTGAGAGGACTCGTTACTCCCGAGTCCTTGTAAGGATTCGTTCATAGTGAACGAATCGTTCACGACCGACACATCACTACTAGTAGCTAGAGCATTGTAAGTCTAGCCATGCCAGGTTGTGTGTAGCTAATACAGCATATATACAAAAATAAGTCTAAGCCATGTGTCTGATTTACGGCACCGTGGCTGACATGTGTGTTCAAATTGTTTTTCCCCCACTGTGCAGAAAAGGGAAATTTGCATGTCCACCCTGAATCATGTTATGTCAAATAAGATCATGTTATCCTGAAACATGCTAAGGAACACACCAAGTCTGATTTAGTTTTGATTTCTTTTACATCTCTTAATCTCAACCGACTACTCACGTTAAGTGCATTGCTGTCTACAACTTCATAAAAAAAGGAATTGATATAAGTGTTGGTTTGCATAAATAGCAGTGAACTTCCATTACAAGTGGTCAAACGAGGGTAACCGTTGACATGTCATTGCATTGGAAGCAAATGTGTGTATTGCCATCAATGTTTTAGTTTATCTCTCCCCCTGGTGACAGCTGTGGCCAGAGGCATTATGTTTTGAAGTTGGTTGACTCTCTTCTTTTTATATTCATCCAGGTGTTGCTCCAGGTGACAGACTCTCATCCCTTAGATCAAATTGGTAGGATATAAAAAAAGATTTATTGTAACGTGGCCCTTTTATCTCTACCATGACATGAGGGATGCTTCAAAATCCTAAATGTGATTATATGCCATCGAGGCTCCCAATGGTTAGATTGTCACTGAGCGGTCTCCATGGTGCTGCCAACACACCAGCCCTCACTACTTCACTCATGCCTCAGCAGATTTATGCTCCATTAGGAAAGCCCAACCTGCAAGCAACACAAGCACCTCTGTTCCCCCAGTCTTATTTTTACGAGTGTTCTCCACTATTGTCTTGGATTCATAGCCCACCTGTCCTTTGAAAAACAATACTGAATAAGTGGATTGTGAAATTTGATGACTGTTGCTCTTGTAATCCCACATGTCATTCGCTGAAATGAGCCTTCGTCTCTTCTCCTACACCACAGTTCCACTGGTGGTTTGTCAATTTAAATTCATTATAGTTGGTGCAATTCCCCACGATATATTCATTTGCCATTATTTTTTACACACGGTCTGCAGTAGAAAGAAAATGGGTATGGCTATCAGGAAATTCAGGGAGTATTTTGTTTTTTGTTTGCTGACAAATGCTAGAAAGGTTAAATGGAAATAAAGATCTACGAAATGTCTATGCAAAGCCAGCTATCTTACATCTGAACCCAAGAACATAGTGTTTACACAATCAGCAAAATATCTAAAAAACATCGTTCTGCACTCATTGTTGTGCTATGCTCCTGAATAATAGTGTCTAAGTCATTTTTACTGCTTTCTACTGGATATATTGGAGAGACATTACATTGGCTCACAATCTGGTCACGGCTCCATCAGGTCAGCTAGACCAGGGCTTAATTAATTAACTTAAAGTTAAGGAATCTCAACTACGATTTGTAATTCTCCACTACGATTTTTAAGTCCAAGACAACGTGTGGAAGATGTGAATTTGTTGATTTTGCCATTTCCGATAAAGCAGTGCTCTTCCCTGTACCGTTCCACTCTTCTGACTCCAAATTCACTCTCAGTTCCCTAGTTCTTTTAAGCTTTTAATGCCAAAGACCCACTTTAGTACCCATGAACACAGGGGCCTTACTGTAGAGGAGTCTGTGTTTTTAATATCTCCTGCACAAATATTTTAGTTTCCGCAGCTTCTGTCCCACAAAAGTCAACATCTTCTTCTCAAACATGGTTAAATGAAGAAATAAAAACTCTCAAAAGACTGTTCTGGAAGGCAGAGAGGAAATAGAAGAGGGGCAAACATACCGATTGCTTGCTACTCTCACACATCTGATGTCCATCCTCCCAGAGAGATGTGATGGACATTAACATTATTTCTATTACAAGTTAATCGCAATTAGGCAGCACATTAACACACAATTCAGAGAGCTTTATGTTGACTCTTGCCCATCCTCAGCACTATCTTATTACAATTAAATCTCTTTGCCGATCCCATCATCCACTGTAGCTGTTTCAAAATCACCCACCTGCCATGTAGTCTTCATTCCCATTTAGTTTTTAAAATAACTAATTCTGAGGGTTGGTCCAAAAAGTCATTGCTAACTGCCCTTTGTCACCCCCCCAATTTTAGAAATGACACAGTTTCCCCCCTTTTTTAAAAAAAGGCTTTCTCTGAGTCCTTTTTATTTCCAAAGTGGTTTGGGGCATTTTGCCTTTATTGATTGGGCAATGTTTAAATGTGAAATGCGAAGAGTGAGCGGGAAAGACACTCAGCTAAGGGTTCACTCGGTGTCAGAGAGCTCAATCCTCCATAGAAGGTGCCCCCTAGCTCACTTGGTAGAACAGGTACCCAGTTCCCTCTGTTTTAAGCAAATTTAGACCCATTGCTCTGTCGTCCCACATCTTATCTCTTTTATGAACAATTGTCAAATTTTGGAAACATTTAAAACTGCTTTCGCTCTCTGCATGGTGCTGTGACTGCTCTTGTCAAGGTCACCAATGACTTGCTTGCCGCTCAATTTTACCTCTCCTTTACCATAGCTTTGACTTTACCACAGAAGACCACAAAGTCTTAATCAGCAGTCTAAAAAACTTAAGTAATCAGATGTTGCTCT
This sequence comes from Limanda limanda, assembly GCF_963576545.1. Lineage (NCBI taxonomy): Eukaryota > Metazoa > Chordata > Actinopteri > Pleuronectiformes > Pleuronectidae > Limanda > Limanda limanda. The sequence goes on from NC_083637.1 coordinate 11,128,238, forward strand.
GGATTTGTTTATCTCAACTGATGCTTCTGTATCATGCTTGGAAAAAAAAACCCTACTTTGAATGATCTTTTTTGGTGTCCCACAGGGGTTAATTCTTAGACTCCTTTTATTTGCTAAATACATGCTCTTGATTTTCATTGCTATGCAGATTTTATGCAAGTATATCTTCCAAAAAAGTGTGTTACCCCAATGTGACCATGCATCATTACGTCATTATGTCCTGCTTTCGAGAAATTCACTGGATTTTCACCCCCCAGCACTAGCAGCATTAACAATCTAAAAAAAAAGAGGCCTGTAACCTGGTGTCTACCAAAATAAGGTCAGTCGTTTCATCGGCAGTTCTAGACAATGTCTTGTTCTCCTCCAGACTGGACTGTTGACGCGCTCTGTTAGTACAGTATTAGCATGAAAAACATCCAAAGAGTTTGGCTTACACAAAATGCTGCTGCCAGGCTCTCAACATATTCACAACAAAAGCAACCACATCTCATCCATCCTTGCTGCCATTAGTAGTAACCTGTGAGTTATTTGACTTGTTGTTGAGATTTCACTGCTTGTTTTGAAAGCCTTGGATGTTCAGGCCTCCTGCCTACGTCTTGGATCCTCTTAGTCCCTTCATTGTGTTCTATAGTGTGTTTTCAACTCTCTTTGAGGGCCACTGGTAATACAACCCTGAGGGTAAATTAGTACTGCAGCAGGATGTGTTATTTTGTTCTGAGTGAAACAAAACAATATATTATAAATATAACCACAGTTCTCTAAAAGGAGGTAAGAGGAACAATAGTAGCTGGCCCAGTTCATGGCTCTTAAGACGTTTTGGTAAAATACAGACTAGAAATAAGGGAGATACTCTGGACTTGACAGAAATATATCCACAGGGGAGGGCAATGCCACCCATAACATACAAAGCACTCACTGATCAGACAGGCAAGAGTGCAGATACTTGGGTCTGCAAAGTGCTTCCAGTCCCACAGGTGCATACAGTATGATGACCCCTCTTCATCAAGCAAGGGTTACATCCACATCCTATCAGATCCTGTAGATATCTGGTCTGGAAATGTTCAATTGCTCATGTGAAAATAGGAGTAAAACTAGTTTTTCTTGTTGCTACCAGTTAAAACAGACAGAGGAAAATAAACAGACAGTACAACTCACAGCCTTTTAAGTGCATCGTGTATCCCTTAAGTGGTGGCCCTCTTCCTCCGATGGAAAACAGAGGAAAATAATCCAGACTGTGATAACTGCACAAGAAGGATGACTTGGACATTTTCCCCATTAAAACATTGATGAATATAAAAACAGGAATGATATTAGTTAGCTATGAGTTATAATGTTTTTTACGTTACGTACAAATCTATACTCATAACCTGTTTGAGATTACATGGTTTTAGTAACATGTGTTTATAAGGATAAAAGGACCTTAGTCAGTGATGTATAATATTACGTTTATCCACTAAGGTGCTTGATATTTCGTACGAAGGCAATCAAGGCTACAGGAAATCTCAGCTGCCTCACAGCACAACTCTTGTAATTTGCAGCCCTGAGCTGTGCTGTCGGTTTCCTTCAATACTATTGGATGGGTCGTCAAATTTAAAAATTAGAAAATCGTACAGAGTATATTTGCCTTTAAATATTTAATATTCAACCAGACACAGACCAACACTGATATGTGAAACCACATATTGTACATTCACAGCTCGGCTTTAGTACACACACACACCGACACCCTCGTCCCTCCGGCCATACTCTCCATCACTCAGAGTTATGGAAGCTACACGGTACCTTCCGGAGCAGCCACAGACTCATCCCCATGGACCTGTCGTACATGGTTCAGTGCCTCATTTTCAATTGTTCTTTAGACCCTCATAAATCACCCGTGTTCGCGTGTGTGCGTGCGTGTGTGCGTGTGTGCATGCGTGCGTGCGTGTGTGTGTGTGTGAGAGAGTGTGTTTCCACATGTTATGGTCTCTACCAGCTGTTCACATATAAGCAGTGTGGACTTTTTAATAACTTGAACCTCAAGCATGCACCTGTCGTGTTCCTCTTCATTTACACCTCTCAGTCGACATTTGAAGGCTGACTTGTGTGCACTTTCTTGTATGTTTCCCCTTGATGATAAAGTTCTCTCTCTACACACTCTCATCCTTGTTCATACATTTTCAGGCTCATGAATAATTTAGCCTCTGTCATTTTCTGCTTTCCCAAATTGTTGATGCTGTTGACAATTATTTTTCTTGTCACCGGGTCTCAACCATCAGCCCACTTCCTGTGTGCGTGCAACAGAATGACCATTAAATACAAATACCTGTATTAAATACACAAATAGAGTATCTTTTAATCATATCAGTCTTACACAGTTTTTGTCTGCAGAGAACTTACAAGGATTCTGGGGAATATTACCTATGGCTCATTTTGAGTTTATCCTTTTAACCGCGACGCTGTCCTTGCAAGAACTTAAATCCAGTTCATGGTCCAGATGCATCTTATTTCATCTTATTGCTGTTGCTCTTCTTTTATTTCCCATGAAACCTCTTACATGTGCTGCTACTGCAGTGGGCCACACAGTTGATATGAATATAAAGTCTCTCAAAACAACTATAGGCTTGTGGCCATTCTCTGCATATTCCACATCTTTACCCTGATGCTGCTGCCTTTCCCCGTAAATAAATCCTTCAGTTTTCAGTCCTCAGGGGTAACTTCTGCATGTAGCTACTGGTCTTCTCTTTTTAGCCCTCAATGTTTTTAGTTCTCTCCCACAGAGTAAAACATCTGCGGCGTCGGCCCTTTAACCCTCATCACCAGATAAACTCCCGTGTCAAATGGCCTGGTTGGGGCCTTTGGCAATTTAACACAAACCATTCTGGAATTCCATTCTGTCCAACCTTTTCTCTCATGCAGATATTTTCCGTTTTCCTCTTGAAGAAGATTAATGATAATATCTCCTTTTTAAAATATAAAATATCAAGATTAAAGAACATCTGGTGACCACAAGAACTGCAAGTGTTTGGCTTGCAGGACTTTGTGTTTTCTCTTTCAAATGTTTAAAATTTAATTATAAAAGTAATCTTACTTACTTACTACTTATTCTTACTTACTCACATGCAACCTTTTTTTTTTTTTTACATGTTATTGTAAAAGCCTGACTTCTCCCCACATAGCTTTTAGTGGCAGTATCAGAATTAATTATGACCAAATGAGTTCCATTGAAATGGTCATTCGATCTGAACCAGTGCACAGTGCCGTTCAGATGATGTCATGAGTTGGGTTGGTTACCATGGTACCATTATGTGCAGCTTACAGTTTAATATAAATTGCATGGTTTTGCTTTTTTGGACAACTACCAATCAAAAAACTTCCTGGGGTCCTTGAGATCCACATTCCAGTTTGAGGATTGTGAGATGAACAGTTGGTGAGAAAATCTAAATAAGGACAGATTGACAGTCTGGGGAACAAACCTTCATCAGCCCTTTTCTGTAATGTTCAGGTCCCGTCCTCAAAGAGGCTGTTACAGTGATAAAATCATTTCCAACTGCGACTCTTTAAATCTCTATCAAAGATTAGTATCTTTGTCTCATTTCATTGATGTGTATGGCACAAGATATTTATTTGGGAAAAGGCATTCACGGTTATGTAATTAATAAAGCTGACATTATTAATTAGGCCTGCAGGGGATTTGCGTAATTGCATTTACACTGTTAACTTTAAAAGATAAGCCACAATTGCTGAAACATCACATTGGATGAATATAAATATTTGAGGAGTTTCCTGGAAAAAGTGTGACATCACTCGGCTGTGATTACGCAAGTTGCCTTTTGTTGCCTCCAATATGATGAGACATTGTGTTGATGTTCACTATGAGTTAAAAGCATTGTAAAAATTAAAAAAAAAGATGTTCCTCGTAATAGGTTTAAATCAATATTATGTTGTCAAGATTTGTGTTGAATCATGTCACTCTAAATGTTTTTTTTATAGTTTATTTGATCTCAAATGCTGCTTAAATGTGATGTGAAATCAAGGCCTGACTCATAAAGGCTTGATTGTATTTGTGTTCTTGGTTAATTAGTGAAATATAAACAGAATTAGAGGAATATATAAAAACACGGGGGTTTTATAGTAGATATTTTTTAATGTTATGGAATCCATGAATCATTATCTATGAGTCAATATATGCATTGAGTTTCAACTACGAAACACTGTATCTCAAACCCCCTTTTTCAGTAACGAGCTCTCTTGGTCCCACTACTCGTGTATAAATATATATTAAACTAATTTCAGGCCTCAGTGTGTTGGTGGCAATTCATCTATAAATTGCTCTAATCTGTTTACAACATTCCGAGCCCTATAGTCATTTGAGCAAACAAATTGGGTTTTGGAGACACCAGGAGCAGAAATGTGTCATCTTGAGACTTGGACAAGCAGAGAGGATGGCCGCCTGCAGAGGTACATAGACTATACAAGGATAATCCTTAGCCTGCTTTACTAAGGAGATGCTAGACACAATTCCTGTCAGAGGAGAAAGAAAGGCAGTGAAAATGATGCATGGTCAGGTGACGTGGTTGCAGCTGTCCCTGTCTGTCTTCAGGTTGTAGAGGGATAATCACAAGTGAGACTGCTGCCAGCCGGCACAGATCCTCATAGGGAATCTGCTCACTTTGTGGCAGCGATGATATACAGTGTACGCTGTCTTCCTGCTGTGGCATAATAAGAAATAATGCAAATGCTTTTGGCAATTGTTGTCACAGGATGCTGTGTTTACAGTAAGCCTACTAACTCAAGTCACTATGGATTCTGCCACCCAGTGAGAGTGTATAGGTTTTCATGTGGAGCAGAGAAGGGCATGGTGGGGCAATATCAAACTGGTTTTATTGACCAAATCTGCAGGGAAGGTTGCACAAGGGGCACATATAGTGCTTTCATAAGACTCTGTTGTCTTTGACAACAAATCATCGAACAACAAAGTGCAGTGGCATTTTGCAGGTTGAAACTGTGAGCTGAGTGATTGATTGTCAGTTTGAAGTCACATTTCTTAAACAGTCAGTCGGCCATCAATCATTGTCTGTCCTACAGGGAAGGCATCGGCTGGACTTCGGACAGAATGGTTCTCGCTCTTTGTCACCCGAACCCCCACATACATTCTGCCTCTTCCTCCTGTGGTTAAACATCCACATCATACACATGTGCACTTTTGAGGGTGGACTCAGGGCTTTGCAATATGATCAATATCTCAGAGATGACCAAACACATCAGTACTTGTAACTTCCAACTGTTCCTGACCATGTTAATTGAAGCCATGTCTGGTGAAAGTCGTATCAGCAGCTGTTTTCTCCTTCCAACTTCATGGTTGTTTGATTCATATATTGTGCCGCAGGCAAAAGCCTGTAGCAACGTTTGAGTCTGTAGTTTTGTTTTGAGCAGTTTTTGTGGCTCTTATCTGTTGAGTCTCTCCGTACTGTTTCCATGATTCCTACATGTTGGTAAAATAGTTTAGTGTTGTTATGAAGCTGTTGTGGGGACCAGAGACTAAAAGAGGGCCGCCTGCGACATAAGTAGCCCTTCATTTAGGAACAAGCCCCATGTTTTGTCTCGGGGGGTTTCAGTTCTTCTCCTATCCAGAAATACAGCCTGTTTCATCTACACTTTCCATGTTTGTTTATGTTGTCTCCATGCAAATTCCCTGCTTGCAGCACTTAATGTGGAATGACCAAAAAAACAAGACATGTTTTCTTATGAAGTGTGACATACACGATAGAGCATAATATGAAACAGGAGATGTTTTTCTATCCTTACAATAAACTTTATATTTTCATATTTTAGTAACAGAGCCATTTTGATAAACAAGTTCTCAAGCTGGAGTTTTGAGTAGGTTCCCTCTCACTTAAATTTATGTCTATCTACTGGCGGGAAACAGTGAACACAGCAAATAGAAAAATGATTTAGAGCCCTCTCTACGTGAGGACCTCACGATTTTTATTATGGCACTATACTTCCCTATTGATTAAATAACATTTATTTGAGCTACAGTGTAACGTGCACTAAATCCTTGAGTGAAATTACTCAGCGCAATGTGTCCACTGTGATATAAAATCAATGTCAAAGGGGGGAGAGAACTGCTGGACTTAATGGTACAGTTTTCTTAATTTAAATGATAAATGCTTCAAAACGCATTGTCTTCATTAATATCATTTACAGCTTCTTTTTTTTTTACTGCATACCCATCTTTCTGACTTATGGTTTTGATTTCAGACAAGATATCTAGTTGGGGCACAAATATACCAAACATATTTCCACATCTGTGCCCCACATTGGAATCAATTTTCTTCAAAGTCAAGCAGGGGTATTTCAGGAGCCCCCAAGCTACTGTTATGGCCTATAAACAGACTCTGTGTGTGTGTGTGTGTGTGTGTGTGTGTGTGTGTGTGTGTGTGTGTGTGTGTGTGTGTGTGTGTGTGTGTGTGTGTGTGTGTGTGTGTGTGTGTGTGTGTGTGTGTGTGTGTGTGTGTGTGTGTGTGTGTGTGTGTGTGTGTGTGTGTGTGTGTGTGTGTGTGTGTGATATTTAACGTGACTTCTAAATAATTAAAACCAGTAAATGGGAAACTAACGGTTCCTGCTGTTTCCTGCATTCTGTCATGATGAGAAAACAAATCCTGACAATATTCCACTGTTCTTAGAGTTGTTTGCGTTCATGATGGGAGATGCCGAAATCCTGACATTCACCTGACATTTATTCAGAGAATGGGCTCCATACAACAGCCTGGATATAGACCAAATCAAAAGGGGCCTTCTACATTTTTGATGAAAGGAGATTTCTTAATCAGATTTCTCTCCAGTTACACAAAACGCCCCCAACACCCTGGATGCCTCTCATTCAGTGGTCTACCTTCTCATGTGCTGGTCAAGCTGACTTTCTTCTTGGACCTCTAGCTACCCATTAACGGTACCTATCAACTTCAGACACGTGCAACTGCAATATTGACTTGCCCTAAGCACTGATAACATCTCCATTTAATCCACAACCACCTAGTCTCCAAATGGGGGTTTGGTATATGAAGGCGAGACTTGGATGCTGACACATTTCTACCAGGACGCATTTCATCTTTAATTTTTGAATTCCAGACAATAGGGCTGCAACTAACGACTATTCTGATAGTCGATTAGTCACCGATTATTGAAACGATTAATCGACTAATCGGATTATGAATGACACAAATTCTCTATTGCTCTTATTTAGCAAGCAGCTTTTAAATTTAGCTAGAGGTTGTTCGAGGCATGTGATGACTGGAAATAAAGGCAATAAATATTGATACTTCATTAAAAAAAATGTCTTTTAATAAACTTTTTTTCATATAAGGGTACTGTTGACACAAAAGCAAAGACAAATCAAGTTTTTGTCCATTTAAAAGCAAGGACAGGCAAAGTGCTAATAAAACAAATCAATTAAAAATCAAGTATTCATTTTTCCTGTTAACAAAAAGGACAGGGAAAGTAACAGCAATAAAAACATCAACAAACGAAACTACAGTCTTCTTCTGACTAAATAATTGTGATTAAAAAAAGACGTTTGTCAGGCAATAGGATAACATAACGCTTTTAAACTCGTTAAAATTCGTTTAAACCATATTTTTGTAATGGATGCTAGAATCCTGCGCGCAGGTATATACGTGTATATATATCATCTGACAGAGGCGAGTCGGCATCGTCTCCGTTACGAAGTCACACGTGCATCCTCCTCACATGTGCGTGTCCTGCTTCCATGGAGAGCAGGTCCACTGTACAAATACTGCAGGTAGTTTTTTTTGGGCTGTTACGGGTGAAGTTCTCCGGAACTTTTTACTTCTGGTGCGCAATGCTGCTGCAGCGGAGGACGCCATTGGACCGTGTTTTGACGCTATTGCACATGCGCAACTTTCAGAGATAGGAAGGAAGCAAGATGGCTCACTCCTCAGTTGCTTTCATCAGCACCTCCGGTAAAACGACGTTTAGTTCAACTGCACGGCACGAAAAACACGTGTTATGACGTAACCAACGAATCATCGACAAGTAAATTCGTCGGCGACTATTCCTGTCATCGATTTTTGTCGACGACGTCGACTAATCGTTGCACCCCTACTAGACAAGTAGTCTCTTAACGTGAATTATTTGGCTGAATTGTGGATCAGTGGAGAGGAATTGGGATCCCAGAACAGCCGTAGCTAAGGTATAGGAACAGATGTGAGATTGCGGATGCATACACACACCGTGGTAATTCTTGTTCTTAAAGAAATTCAGCTCCGCTCGTTTAAAATTCAGTGCTACTCGTTGTCAGTATCAAGCTGAGTCATGGCTGGGGCTCGCTTAACTGACAACGCCGGCTTCTCTGTGAAAACAAATGCCACAATGAGCGCTGATGATTGCCACATGTATAAGTCAAATGTATGCAGATTGTGGTCAGGCTGCTTTATAATATTTGTCACGACCCCACGCTTTACTCCATTTGAATATAAATCCAAACAACTAGAATTTCTGCAATACAAGGATGAGGAAACTATGCTGCTGTTGGCTGCACTGCAAAACAGGAAAAGCTGAACACCTCTTCCCCATGCTGTTGTCTATAGAAGTCTCATGAATTATGCAGAGGGCCCGAGGATTGGGAGGTGGAGAGGAGATGCCAGTTTGAGCTTTAAACATAGAGTATTTGACATTTGAGTGAACATGGACTGACTGTAGATCTCTGCTTTGACAAACACATCCCTCACTTTACTATGCGTTTCAGCCAGCCGACTTAATTTTAACATGTCAGAGTGAAATTTGTTTCTGTGTGTGTGTATTGTGATATAAAGGTATAGGGTTCGTATCAGGACTCTTCCAATAACACAAATCAAGGCTGAATGGTGAGCTATTTAAGAATGATTTACCCTGTTCACCAATGCACTATTTAAATTTACATTTACAGTAAGATTTTTTCCACTTTTGACAGTTTTACAACCAGAGTAGAAAGTTTGTCGATAATGAGTCTTGAAAGTACCAAAACCACTCCCCCTGAAACCCAGCAATCCCAGTGTATTGTGAAGAGTACCCTTGAAAAAGCTTCTGGTCCCATTTAAGTGAATTCAACTATATCCGGACTGCAGCTTTGACCGTAGGTGCTGGAAGCCCTGCAGCTTCTCAGATTAGGCATTCGTCTCACTTGTCTGATAATTACATGCTGATTTGAAAACGATTGTTTTTGAAGAGCCAGCCATTCCTAATGAAGCCTTATCCGATGCCTTTAAGCTTCTAAATGGAGTTCAATCCCTCCGCACTTAACTGCTTCCTCAGTTTAAATTCAGATCACTAATAGTGCGCACTGAACTTTTTAACTGTAGCAGGAACATGCATTAAAACTTACATGGTATTTAGATTTATATTGAAAAAAAAAGTACAGCTATTGATAAATCTCACAATCGCTTAAAATAAAAAAGACAAAGCAAGCACAACAGATAAAGTAGGCTAACTCACAGACACACAAAGTAGTGTCTGGTCTGTCTCTGCAGTAAACGCACCCAAAAAGTGAAAGTACTCACGAGGCACTGAGGACACGATTTAGATCAGATCACTTAGACCACATTCAGAGAGTGTGGGGGAAGCATGGTGCCACAGCCTTTTTTGCAGATTATATGCAAATGTGTCCCGAGCTGCATTGAAGAACCGCCAACTTAACAGATGTCCCCGGAGCCGACAAAGTTTCATGAACCACAATAATCTTTTAGGACTTGTCAGCATTCCCCATACATGGATATATTTGTGGCCATCAACACAATATTAACAGGGACTGCCACACATTGTTTTTCCAGTGTTTTCTTACCATTTAAAATGCTGTGGGCAGCACATTGCTTTGCTCAGCCCCTCCTTGTTCCTCTCTCTCTCTCTCACTCTCACTCTCTCTTCCTCTCTCTCTAAGACGCACATATTAATTTGACAATAAACCTGGCTGTCATAGTAACATTGGCTAAAAACTACAACAGCAAATCTTGACAGAGTGAACGATTGGAGCTGCAGCTACTTGACCAAACAGACAGCAGCCAAAATGAAATTGCAGTAATCAGTTTCTTTTTGTTTTACATTCAATTTAAATGTATTCAAAATCACCAGCAATTGGCCAATAGTGAAAGCTACGGTCAGGTTTGTCTTTATGAATGATTGTGTGTTTGTCTGCTCAGCAAATAATTGAAGTGAAGACTAGTGTAGCACAATCTACTGGTGAAATTGGTTTGTTGAAATAAAAATATATTTTATTACAGCCAGCCTGTAGTTGTATTCCATTAGGTCTTCACATGACAACTGATGACCATAAATGCTGCTGGAATCTATTAAAGATACAATTTGCTTTCATTGCTTTTTCTAAGAATAAAATACAAAGTGTTTTAAATTCAGTTAATATTTAACTGTAACAGAAAATGAGACCTGTAAAAACTTTCAACAGTTATAGAATGGAAAGATAAAACAACTGATAAAATGGTTGGATGTGGCAATATAAAGCGTTTGTTAAAACTATAAAATAGTATATAAATAAATTTGTGAATAAGTCAAAGTTGATAAAAATCAGGTTTATGAAAATAGGCCCCTGAAAAGGACTTTAAAGATGAATCACCAGTCTCCTTGTTGTTTTACAAGTTTAGACCACAAGTGCTTTTTCTTCTCTGCAGATCTACAATGAAGCGACACAACTAAGTCAGGAATCTTTTATGTTACTATAAGTGTAAAAAGTATCCCATGAAACTGCTGGGGCAAATAAAGACTGTGTCAGGCCACCACAGTCTTAAAAACACTGCTTCATTTTTTTCGTTTAATTGGCGAACTTCACTATAAACAAATATAACAGTAGTAATGTTATTTTTTCAGTAACCTGCATGCTGCTATGAATCAGGCATTCTGATGTATGTAGATATACAACATCGTTTCAGTTTACAAACTGAATGGCTCATCGGTCTGATTTCAGGAATGTTTGGATAACAATTGAGGTTTATAACAGAAAGAAACAGTGTTTAGTTAAACAGGTGATACTTAGGAGGATTCGTTTATTGTTGTTTTTGAGCTTTTTATTTACAACAACATATCTATTGAATACAAACCTGGCCTTAGTGTGTGAATGTCAAGTAGATTCTCTCATACATTTTCAGCTTTGTGGTTTTTGCTCGGACCTTTATAGAAGTTTTTCATTGGACTCAATTCCCCATTAATAGAATTTCTCCCTCACAGTTACATGAACGGTTGAGTTGTAGAAGTTGCTTTAAAAGGTCCAGTCTGTAGGAAATGAGGTAGAAAAGTGGGAGTCGTTGCAACTCAGGTCCACATCTTGTACTCTAGTGCCAGTGGTTGTTATAGCAATAATTGGTTTTTTTTCTCTTTTGTGATCTAAGTTGTTGCAATAAGCCCCACTGCAATGAGTTAACCTGAACAACACCCACTCCCTTAAACTAAGCATTTCAAGCAATGTGATACACTGAGGAACGTCGTCCGTGAGTCCAAGTAGTTATGATTGTTACGGAATTGCTTGTTCTCCACTTGGACCAGAGGTTCCTTTTAGAAAGCGATTTGATGCCTTCAGGCAGCTTCTCCCTCCCCCAACCACTTTCATCTACACTTCTCTTCTGCTAGGTTGGCTTGTAATGATAACAGGACGGCTCCAAAGCCCACTACCGCTCACAGCATGCGTTGTACAGGCTTAATAGTCATGCAGATATCATCTACATGTACTTGAAAAATCACACACTATCATTGCCTCCAGATATCAAATCATAAGCAGAGTCAATTACAGCGGGATTCGTAGGTTGGGACATCAAGGAGCAAACTGCGGCTGTAGAGATTTCACATTAAAGCTGCTTTACAACAGGAGAGAAATGTCAACAGCCCTCTTGTGCTAATGTTATTTCACTGTTGGCCCATGTTAACATTCATGTTCTTGTATTGAAGGAGCTCGTTTCAGCCATCGTCAACACAGTACATTTATCTTGAAAGAACCTTATTCAAACGGTTGTTTTTCTCTGAAGGCCATGATACACACGCGCTGCCATTGATCATCTGCATATTGACTCTGATGTAGGAGGAAATGTTCACGGCAAAAAAATCTAAATTTAAATTAACTTATCTTTGAGAGCAGGTCTCTGCCTTTCCCCCGAGTTTTTCATCCATTATAGAGGTGGCTGGCGCACTTTCTAGGTACAAACATGCAGTGAGGCAGCAAGAGCTTTAGGAGACAGCTTCCCCAATTGTCCCGCAACCCACTGCTCCCATTATCCCAAACCATGAAGGTTAACAACACCAAAACAGCACCAGCCATTATTATTCAATAAATGCAGTCTGCTGTGACACCACTGTTGGGCTGCAGTGCTTGTTCAATGCTGTTAAAGGAAAACAGTGAGAATCATTTAAATGTGGTGTTAAGAGGAAGTGTCTCTTCAGTTTTGTTCCCTTATTGTTGTCTTGAGTCGTTAGATGTCAGAATAATTAGGACTTTTTTATTAATTCAAGAACAGTGATGTCAATGTTATTGAGCCTCAATGTGATATCTGCTGGGATGATCTCATTATGCACAAAATATACCTTACAGAAATTGTGTTGTGTTACGCTAGGCACTGTCACTTAAAGAAATATAGATCTGCAACATCCACCACTTTCTGGTGAAGAGATCCCTGACATAGCATCACCTTGTAAATGTATGTTGCACAACTAGCTGTGCTGCATATTTTAAATATTTAAGTTTAGAAAGTTATTGATCAACAAAATGATGAAATTATTTTAACTTGGCAATTACAAGAGGGATGCAGGAAAATACCACTGCACTGAACAAAAAATGCAAAATGAGATTTGAAGACTTGATAAGCATAACATATTTATTTTGTGGGCCATATGCATGGTGGTGTAGATATTAATATCAGTGCTTTATAAGAACATGTGTCATTATAGCTGCAAGCAACAATATGTGGGTTCTAACCTCTTTGCTCTCCACAGAGGGAAGCAGCTCAATTTGCATAAATTTAGCCGATTGAGCTGCGAGTGACAGACAGACGAGCGTGGGTGTAATAACAGTCAGGTTCCCGTCGTCAAAACTGTATCTTGAAATTTTGGCCGTGCAAATATTCATGGGGAGCGAGAGCACATGAGGTTGTGCTATTCTTCTTAACTTGCAGAGTTTTCTTGCCATGGAAAGTCCCTGCATTAACCCCCACCCACTGAGCGAGCACTGCAGCACTACAGCCCTTCCTCAGTTAGGTGGTATGTTCCTGTCGCTCGTGTGAACCTCCTGATCAAAGCTTCAGCAGAATAAGGCTCAACGCAGCAGGACCAGATCCTCTCTCCGCAACCGTTACAAGGCTGGGGAGTTCAGGAAATATCTCTGCACGTGCTGCTATTCACCAATTAGGGAACAATTGACTCAACGATATATAACTGATTAACAGTTAGTTATGAATACACAGATACTGTACATATGAATGTGCAATTTATTCAGTTTCTGTGATGTTTGTTATAGGACATTAGCAGCTTCACTTAAGGTAGCATGAAAGGTACTGACAAATATCACAGAGCGGATTGAACCCAGGCTTTTGGCTTGCTTGATTCTATTGTAAATCTTTGATGATAGATCTTTTGTTAGCGCCTAATTACGTCTTGTGCATGTTGGCACTGTTTAGAGAGTCCCAAAGCTCTATATTGAATTCACTTTGAGGCAGCGGATTCAATTTAACACAAATAAAGACAATAGGCAGGAAAAACTCATTAAAAAGGACTCGTAATAGGCCTGATAAACGAGAAGTGCGCTGTATATCACAGAAACGCGTCTGTTGTGCCGGGGTCTGACAGCTTCATAAATCAATGGGGCTAATTATATCAGGCAAATAAAAGTTATGTCGTTAGATTGAATTGAGACAACCCCTTTGAGAAACTGCTCTTATTTGTAGAACTGATTGCAGGCATCATGGGTTTTTCATTTGCATCCCTTCTTCTAGAAAAGACAAATTCAACTTATTTCACTGGACTGGATTTGTTACCATTATTGGCGGAACATAGCAGATACGCCTCTCCACCATGAGAAAAATATAATCCACATACAGCAGCACTCTGAGCAAGTCCAAAAAGTGATTGGTCTGTCTTAGTCTCGTCTTTTCAGAAAGCTTTTAACCCCGGCGATTAGCCTCTGTCGGCTTCCTCAAGTCTTTCTGTGACACCTTTTTGGGCTTTTTATCGCCCATTTGTAGCTTTCCACTCGGGATGCTGGGAGAAAATCATCATTAGCTGCCGCCTTATCTGCTCTTTATTTTACCCCTGTGATGAGCCATGTCGCTGGGATTTGGCTGATAATGATTGGTGCGGCAGTGTAAGCTTAACAGCTTCTCTTTATCTTCAAAGGCTCAGGATTCCTCATTGTTGTTGCTTAGCTGACAATTAAGGGGTAAAGGCCTTAATGGTGATGGGTTTCTCTGAGTGTTTTTTCTAACTACACTGCTGAAATTTAACCCGAATTAAAAAATACACAGTGCAGATTTAAGTATGACTGAATGAACCTGGTTTATTTATGGTTGCTTATTGACGTGTTTTTAAGGATTTCTTAGAGTCACTACCGTGCACTACTCGTTCTAAACCTGCCTGTTTGGAATGGACTGTTTGTTTGGCCTGTGGTGATGCTGGTTGCAGCTTTCTCTCCAAAACTGTAAAAGTGACCTGCAGTAATTGAGCCGTGACGAATAAAGACCGACTGCAGGAATGAAGCTGTGCCACTGTTGTTGCACAAAGAGCTGTTCAACCCAGACTCGGCTCACAGAAACCCGACCTGGAGTATCAGTTGTCGATGCTGTTGTCGTGAATGCACCTGTTGTTGTGACATCTCTGTTCTCGGATAGACATCCTTGATGAGTCCCAGCCGCTGCTGCCACAGAGCGCTGGTTGCCTGTTTCTTCAAAGTTTATTAATATTTAATGTATTGCGCGTCTGAATCACACCGAATTCATCCAACACATTCTTGTGACATAACAATACACATGTCGAGTGTAAAGCTGATAAGATTAACGGTTCTTGAGATATCAAGCCATAGACAGAGGTTTCTGGAATTATCAGCTAAATGGAAACACTGTTTGCAAGCTGAGAATTGTGGCTTTATTAAACCACTTGATCACAGTTTTGCACCTTAAGTCTGCTCACATGTGTAGTAGTTTACGAGGATGCAAATGAGGATGATTGATCATTATATATTGAGTATTTCAATTATATGTAGAAATAAAACCACAGTCAATGTCTCTTTGCTGTGTAAGTAATGCTGAGACAGCCAAGGTGTGACCAAGTCCCTCCTATGTGGGTTCAAGTTCTGTCTTGATTAATATTAGAATTCATTAACCTATATAAGAAACTAGTTGGGTTTTCACTTTTGCGTCCACCATGTGTTAGAAATGTCTTCAACACAATCTCTTCAACTTACTTCCTGTGAACTTGACATCATTTGTACATTTTCCTTCTGTATTCTCGCAAGTTCAGAAGATTTTACAAGGACCTGACAGAAAAAGTTTTATCCAACGAAAATGACTGGGAAAAGTTGCGTGCATGTCTGAAAGCAGCTTCAGTGTCTGCACTTGTAACATATATACATGTATTTTCTAATCAATGATCAAACAGAAAAGTAAACAATTTCAGTTCTACTTAACTAATTATAGACCTAATTAGAGAGTAGAAGTCTTAATTGGCTCTCTGTGTACTTGTCATGTCTTAACAGATGCTTATTCACTTAGATATCCTTGATCTGTTCACACCACATCTTACATAGTTCTTATTTATATAATATACACATGTACTATACCTTGATCTTACAAATTACAGTTTCTCAGTTCACAGTTTAGCGCTTTCTGAAGGACTTGACTTCGTTGATGCCTAATTAAAGCTGCAGTAGTGATATACTTCAATTATTTTCAGCTTATATGGTTCTGTGCAATATAAGAGAGGAAATAAATTTAGCTCAGAGAGACATTGAACAATGCTTATGTGTGTTTTATCTTCCAAAGTTGTGAATGATAAAAGACATCTCCACTCACTTCGCTCCGTGCAGCGCTTTCACTTTATAATCTGAAAGTTAAAAAACACTGCAGAGATCTAAGTGTGTGCAAATCTGTTATCATTGTTGATTCATTGAAGCCTGCAGCACCTCAGCAGAGAGCCGGCCGGGTGCAGCTGTCGTCCTCTGCAATCCTTTTTTTTTAAGAAGTAAAAAACCGTTAACTTTTTGTTTTGCCAGGAGCAGAATAAATGTTCTGTGGAGCTTTTCTAGTCTTATTGACCACTCAAAACTCTTTACAGTACAGCTTTGCCAGTCACCCATTCACACCCACACATAATACAATGCATCTATGTGCAGCTTTTTCTCCATCACATGTCAGTGATACAGGCACAATTTGGGGTGCAGCGTTTTTTGCCCAAGGACACTGGGGCATGCAGAGAAGTAGATTTGTCAATACATCCCCTTGGTCCATGATATTTGCAAGATATAATAATATTTTTCCCTTTAAGCAACATATTTATCCAGACAAAGGATTTTAGAATCTAAACACCGAACATGTGTTACACACCATAAAGTATTACTGACAGCTGTGTAGGATAGGGTGAGTATAATATTAATCATAACGATAGACCTTATGAGTTAAATCAAAAGTGAGACCTTTGTGTTTTGCTGCAATGTATTTCATAGGAGTCCTCCAGCTCAATCTGGGATGGAGGTCTGGGAAGCCACACCTAAGCTCCTTCATGGAAGAAGGACCTTGCTCTCTGGTTAACTGGAGAAACTCCGTGTCCGACCTTCGTTAGAGCAGTGAGTCAACACATCGTCAGGAGAGTTGGCAGCTTGGAAAAAAGCCCCTGAAGTGGATAATTGCCCCACTATTCCTCAGAAATGGAAGAAATGTGTTTTAATACATTATAGCACAACATGCAGTTATAGTTCACTATCCCCAAAGATGGTTTACATTTTATACATAACATTGACCCCATGTTAAGCTCATTTTGAGAATTATACTCTGCAAGAATGTAAAACAGAAATGTAAATATACACAGATACGTAAACATAGTATGTGTAACATATCCTTCATGGTCCCCAAAGTGCCTTTTATATTCAGTAATTATTCGTGGGATGGATAAAGAATCTAAATACAGCATTAAACCTGTTTGACTGACTAAAAGGAGAGTGGGAAGCCAGTAAGGGTTCTTGATCTGGTTTGGGTGCCTTCCCAGACTCATTCTCCATGTGAAGCTCATTGTTGGCAGGTAAAGAGAAAGGCCTTGTGACACCATTAGTCAAGGAGGTAGCACACGAATGTCACGACCCAGTAGAACTAGCAAAAATTTTGAATCGCATAGAATAGGGATGTGGTAAATCCAGATCAAAACAAGCATAAACATTAGCTTTATATATCATAGTAAATGTCCCATCGGCCACAATTAAAACCGGGTTTTTACTGATTGCAATATTAGGGAAGTTAAAAAAAACTATATGGACATATCGGTTGATTAAACGGTTCCTAAGATGTCATAGTTAACCCTGTAAAATAAAAGTTTTTGCATTGGCAAACATAAAGGTTGATATCGAAAGTGTGTGAAAGGCTCATATCGGCCATTTTTATGAGCCAAATAATATATCGGACAGAATCGAACTACAGTATTTTTTGACTCTTTGCTAATGGTACAAAAGTGGATTTTGTTCATGCATGTAGTTTAATAGTTAGTTATTGTAACCATGTCCAAGTCAGGTGTCTGTTACCCTGAATTCAACTTGATGCTCTGCTGGACTGATCACAGAGGAAAAGTGAAACACACATTTGGAGCTGGCTCTTATTATTTGGTTCGACAGCCGTGGATTAAAACGTGTGAAAAGACGTGCCTCTGAGAAGGGACACGGCAATTTAGTATCACACCCTGTCTGCTGTGCCCCTCATAATGTTCACAGCACACATAACTGTCATTGTTGAAAACACTCTCTGAATGCAGCAGTGTAATTATCCTCACTCACCACAGACTGAAATGCATTCCTGCATGTTATCAAGCACATTAAAACAAAAGTTATTGGCTGCCGTGGAAATTATGAGCTCTGCAGGTGAACCAGAGTGCTCGTGCTTATGGACACAGTTCTCTGCAGCATTATGTGTATGTGTGTGTGTGTGTGTGTGTGGGTGTTTGTGGGTGGGTGTGTGTGGGCGTGATGCAGTCTGTGTTCTACATTAATGTGATGATGGTGAAGCTGACAACGACATAAATTATTTGGCACACACTCACACATGCCCTTTTCCTTGGGTTAGTTCAACCATGTTTGTGTCATTTTCTTTTTTTCCCTTGCCTGACTGTCTTCTTTTCTTGCACAAGGCCCTGCTGTGTTAAGCTGTATTGTTCTGTTGGTGCATCCCGAGTGCTTGTGTCAAGGAGGCTTGCACGCATTGCCTCAACCCTCTGAGCCATGCAAATAATTGTCTTCCTGACTGATGTCCCATGCATTTTTCATACCGGAGCTTGACTGAGAGAGAGCAATGAGTAAAAAAGTTTCCTCCCTTCCCCCATCTCCCTCATCCCCCCCGCCACACTGTATCTTTCACCTCCTCACACCCTCTACCTTCACCTCGTGCTCAACCGTCCACACGCACCATCCCAGCCTCTATCATTGAAATCAATGGAATTGATTCTCCTGGGGTTAATGGATTTTGCTGCCAAGGTGAGGAGGATGCACTTTAATCATGGCAGATCTTAAATATTTTATCAGGGAGAGGCAAAGGTTCAGAGCTGGAGCTGGCAACGCAGAGGAACGGATGATAGGGTACACGGTGCATCTCAGCACGCTGGTCTGTGGGCCAAATGTTGCTCACTTCAAACAAGTACCGCAAAATGGAAACTGGTAGCAGATGGGTTAATGTGCTCCTGTGTTTGTAGACAAACCAGATGATGCGTTTGTGTTTTGTTCCTCGGTAAGAAGAAGACATTAATATGGGACGGATAAATATTAACCGTCCTGGATTGGAACCAGCTCAGGCCTTTGGGTTTGCAGGTTCTTTCTGTGCCTGTGAAACTTTTATCTGGCTCCCTCAGACGGTCACATGTGTGAATGTGAGTGTGAAGGGTTGTTTGTCTCAATGTGTCGGCTCTGTGATAGACTGGTGACCTGGAGACCTGGCCATAACAACGATATGGGGGCATGTAAATCTGTGTCTTCAGTCAAACTGAAAAGCTTTAA